>NC_092696.1:28916452-29228952 GCF_964275005.1 Diadema setosum
CGTAGATTACACCAATAGTTTACTTCCTTTTTTTTTCTCGCGTATTCTGTTTTCAATGCTATTAGTTCTTAAATTTCCTTATCATCCAAAAGTGCCACATAGGGTTAGATTTCGACACCACCCATACAGGATTCATTGGTTTCATGTAAAATGCCGTGACCACGACAGAGAACTCACACGTTTTAGTCGTATCTATGAGCACTCATTCATGCATTATATAAAGCACCACTACTAGTATCAAAGTGCTTAATCCCACAAGTTACTGTCACGCCCATTCACATGCACGCTAATCACTTCCGGGCCATACATTAATACATTTGCATAAACACCGTGTACTGATATCAAATACCCTTCCATATTATCATCGTGCAAAATCACACGACTCCACAGCATACACTCCACACAAGCCATACAATCAGTTGCAAAAGAGTCACTCTCCACAGCTCCACAGCTGACATACATGAATATTCATACATATTCATGAATATTCATGTGCGAGGTCATCTTGGAGCTCCACAGTTTCACAATAATTTATTCACCATTGATGATGCTTATACGTTACTGCCATACGCATTTGCATAATGTTGTAATAACTTTTTTTTTTTAAATTCAAGTTCCATATTCCACATTCCATAAGATTATGATAATACATGGATCACTTGACACATACACAAACTACAATGCATTGCAAATGACTGACAAATTATCTCACATTGATGTAAATAAGCACCAAATTAATTAGTGTCTTCGAAGTAGCCATGATGAAAAAAAAAATCATGAACACACATACTCAATTTGACAATCAGTCGCAATACAACCAACTCGATGCAAGAATATTATTAACTGAACTATAATGTAGTTGTTGAAATCACAATGCTGCCTTTTATCATACTCAATCTTACAATATATTACACAAGAAAATATGGAGATGTCATAAAATATCACAGGAACTTTCAGATAGTTCTCTCGGCATGTGTTTCCTTAAATTGGCAATGCTAGAGGCACTACGCACCAGTGGAGCTCAAATACAAGACAATTCCCCTTGTTGGTTACTTATAAGACCACAACACTCATATGATTGTCACACACATACACACTTGACACACACACACACACATACACACAAGTGGTCACAAATAGCCACAGACTTTGAATACAATAACACGGTCTGTTTCGGCTTGTGCCGAAAGGGTGGGTTGGGTGGTGGCGCGTCGCGACAATGGGAACACCACCCTTCGTCCAAAGCCCCCCCCCCCCCCCCCCCCCGGTTATGACGATAGGGTGCGTTGGGAGCGTTGGGTCGCGTCGCGTTGACTGGAACCCCACCCTTCGTCCAAAGCGCCCCCCCCCCCCCCGGTTTTGCCGAAAGGGTGCGTTGGTACTTTTCCTCATGTAATATTAAAAGACGAGTTTTGAATTTATATTTAACCTTCAAACAACCATTTTAAAGAGGCTATCGTCCGGATCGGTTTACACTCTATTACCACTTGGTCTACAGCCAGTTGGTCTAATAGACTGTTCAATATCATTGGTCTAATAACCAGTTGGTCTAGTCATCATTTCGTCCAATTACTGTTTGGTCTAATTGTTATTTAGTTTAATTACTATTTGGTCTACAGTCATTTCGTCTAATAATTGGTTGGACCCCTGTGAAAACCAGCTTTTAGCTGACCAGGGCAATCCATCCCATGAGTGGAGAATGAATAAATAAATAAAATAAATAAATAATAGCCATTTGGTCTATTTTTGGTCTATTATGAGTTGGTCTAATTCCATTTCGTCTAAACATCAAATGATCTAAAATAAAACCAAATTTGTCCAAGATAAATTTGGTGTACACATCATTAATTTTGGTCCATTGCCCAGTTGGTCTAGCCTCTGTCTGTCATCATTAGTCTACACCCATTTAGTCTAATAACCATTGATCTTATTGTCATTTGGTCTAATAGCCAGCCTCCTGGTCTAATCAGGTACCATTTGGTCCAATCATCGTTTCGTCTATATGACCAACCGGGGTATTTTTTTTTTTTTTTTTTTTTGGGGGGGGGGGCCTTTTTATTGATGTGTACACCAAATTTATATTGGACAAATTTGGTTTTATTTTAGACCGTTTGATGATTAGACGAAATGGAATTAGACCAACTCATAATAGACCAAAAATAGACCAAATGGCTATCATTAGACGAATTGACTGTAGACCAAATAGTAAATAAACCAAACAATTAGACCAAACAGTAATTGGACGAAATGATGACTAGACCAATTGGTTATTAGACCAACTGATGTTAAACAGTCTATTAGACCAACTGGCTGTAGACCAAGTGGTAATAGAGTGTAAACCGATCCGGACGATAACCTCTTTGAATGGTTGTTTGAAGCAACGGCGTAAATCCGTACTGAGGAGTGGGGGGGGATGGTCACCATCACCACGATTACAAGCCCATAACCGGACCGGGGGGGGGGGGGGGGAAGAAGCTTGGTGCCCCCCCCCCCCCCCCCCCCACATACACACACACTTTACAGGGACCGGATGTCCCACTCTTTTGCATGAAATATAAATTGGGAGGAAAGTGGCAGCAAAAATATGAAGACTTTTTGTTCTTGTTGCTTTTTTTTTTGCTTGTCAGATGACTTTCGGCGGAAAATCAGACCTTAAAAGTATGAAGACATTTTTTTGTTTTTTAAAAATCTGTGAGAGGGAGCGGAGCGACCGAACGGGGGGAGGGTGTGTAGGGGGGGGGGGGTATCCCTCTCCCACACGAGGAAGATTTTGCATTTTCAGACCTGAAATTCAGCGATCTGGTGCACACTTTTGGTGAAAATTTTATTTTCTTTTCTTAAAAGAAAAATAAGAAAATGAAATATTCACAATATTATTGAAAGACTAAATCGTGGTATTTCAGCTCTTGCTCCGCCTGTGCGACATCACTGTGAAGGCCTACTAAATAATGGGGCCTATCACCGGCGTAGACAGGATTTGACCTATAGGAGGAGCGGTTATGTGAGGGAGCGAAGCAAACGAGGGGGGGGGTATAAATCTTTTTGCATTGAAAATTTTGACATTTTACAGTCCAAAAACTGCCGTTTGTAGCTATATTTTCGCTTTGGAAATTAAGGGGGGCACACCAGGTGCAACTGCTGTCAATCACTGGCAGCAACATCAGGAGAATGGCCGCTATTTGATAGCGATTAAATGCGAGCGAGCTTGAAAATTTTGACATTCTACAGTCCAAAAACTGCCGTTTGTCGCTATACTTTTTCGCTTTGGAAATTAAGGGGGCCGCGCCGGGCGCAACTGCTGTCAATCACTGGCAGCAACATCAGGAGAATGGCATAGCGGTCAAATGCGAGCGAGCGGAGCGAGCGAGCTTGAAAGTTTTGACATTTTACAGTCCAAAGACTGCCGTTTGTGGCTGTATTTTTTCGCTTTGGAAATTAAGGGGGACAGACCGGGCAAAACTGCCGGCAATTACTCGCAGCAACATCAGGAGAATAGCATACCGAATAAATGCGAGCGAGCGAAGCGAGTGAGCTTGAAAATTGTGATATTTTACAGTCCCCCAAACTGTCCTTTGTGGCTGTATTTTTTCGCTTGGGAAATAAAGGGGGCGCACCGGGCGAAAACTGCTGGCAATTACTGGCAGCAACATCAGGAGAATGGTATAATGGTTAAATGCGAGCGAGCGAAGCGAGCGAGCTTCAAAATTTTCACATTTTACAGGCCAAAAACTACCGTTCGTAGTTATATTTTTCGCTTTGGAAATTAAGGGGGGCCGCACCGGGCGCAACTGCTGTCAATCACTGGCAGCAACATCAGGAGAATGGCATAGCGATTAAATGCGGGCGAGCGGAGCGAGCGAGCTTGAAAATTCTGACATTTTAGAGTCTAAAAACTGCCGTTTGTAGCTATACTTTTTCGCTTTGAAAATTAAGGGGAGCCGCACCGGGCGCAACTGCTGGCAATCACTGGCAGCAACATCAGAAGAATGGCATAGCGGTTAAATGCGAGCGAGCGGAGCGAGCGAGCTTGAAAATTTTGACATTTTACAGTCCAAAGACTGCCGTTTGTGGCTGTATTATTTCACTTTGGAAATAAAGGGGAGCGTACCGGGCGAAAACTGCTGGCAATTACTGGCAGCAACATCAGGAGAATGGCATAATGATTATTTGATAGCGATTAAATGCGAGCGAACTTGAAAATTTTTGACATTCTACAGTCTAAAAACTGCCGTTTGTCGCTATACTTTTTCGCTTTGGAAATTAAGGGGGGCCGCGCCGGGCGCAACTGCTGGCAATCACTGGCAGCAACATAAGGAGAATGGCATAGCGGTTAAATGCAAGCGAGCGGAGCGAGCGAGCTTGAAAATTTTGACATTTTACAGTCCAAAGACTGCCGTTTGTGGCTGTATTATTTCACTTTGGAAATAAAGGGGAGCGCACCGGGCGAAAACTGCTGGCAATTACTGGCAGCAACATCAGGAGAATGGCATAATGATTAAATGCGAACGAGCGAAGCGAGCGAGCTTCAAAATTTTCACATTTTACAGTCCCAAAACTACCGTTCGTAGCTATATTTTTCGCTTTGGAAATTAAGGGGGGCGCACCGGGCGCAACTGCTGTCAATCACTGGCAGCAACATCAGGAGAATGGCATAATGATTGAATGCGAGCGAGCTTCAAAATTTTCACATTTTACAGTCCCAAAACTGCCGTTCGTAGCTATATTTTTCGCTTTGGAAATTGGGGGGGGGGGCGCACCGGCCGAAAAATGCTGTCAGTCACTGGTAGCAACATCAGGAGAATGGCATGAATGCGAGCGAACGGAGCGAGAGAGCTTTAAAATTTTGATATTTTACACTCCAAAAACTGCCGTTCGTAGCTATATTTTTCGCTTTTGTTTGTCCCACTTTTATGGGAGAATCATCCCCCCCCCCCCCGATCGACGCCTCTGCATATGAGGGTGCTTTTGTTAAGTGAAAGATCTGATATTTGGACAATTTTCCATTAAGAAAGTTCGAGATTTGTCCTCATCTCGGGAATTGCTTGGGGGATAAATGATTTGTCTGCCTTAACACTTCCAAAGGGGCGGGGCAAATGCCCCTTTGCCCCCCCCCCCCCCCCACCCCCGAGATAGATTTGACGCCCCTGATCTTCCCTGGGAATGCCCATAGATGTATCCTGACTGAGTAATCAGTCACTGTCGTTTCTCAGGAATTATTCAGGAAATGGAGGGGGTTCAATATATTATGACGATATAGTTTTTGTTATTGTTTGTTTGTTTGTTTGGTTTCGTACATATTTTGCAGATGGTCCCCAGTTACTCGCGTCATAGCATGTTTACATGTAGGCCTATACTATTTGACGTTGTCAACGTCTGAGCCATACCTTACAGTGACTGTATGTCGATGTTACTTTCTTCGCGAGCGAGCGAAGCGAGCGAGCGCTTGAGAAAATTATGTATACATTTTCCTACAAGATAGAATACTGTTCAGCTATGTTACCTGTCTGAAGGCCGGCGTACAAACGTCATGCAATAATTATGTCAAAATTGTTACAATCACATTTCTGCTTCCTCCATTTTTTTCCTCAAAATTCAGGGGGGGATGATTGTACAGGCCATCCCCCCCCCCCTCCTCCATTTCAGGGGGGATATATCCCCCCATCCCCCCCCCCCCCCGGGATTTACGCCCATGGTTTGAAGGTTAAATATAAATCTAAAACTCGTCTTTTAATATTACATGAGAAAAGGTACGTACCAACGCACCCTTTCGGCAAAACCGGGGGGGGGGGGCTTTGGAAGAAGGGTGGCGTTCCAGTCAACGCGACGCGACCCAACGCTCCCAACGCACCCTTTCGGCAAAACCGGGGGGGGGGGGGGCCTTTGGACGAAGGTTGGGGTTCCCATTAACGCGACGCGCCACCACCCAACCCACCCTTTCGGCACAAGCCGTCTGTTTCGGTCTGGACCCTCTATTCATGGTCAAGTGTCCATGAATGCTACAGAAATATTTTGTTACATATTACTTGGTGATAATATTTTGTTTTCTTTATTTTCTAGTAGATTATAATCTTGATACAGTCTGCCTAGCACCAGGTAACTAACAAACAGATTTGTTCGGTTTCTTGGGTTTGCTGTTGTTGTTTCGGACAACAGGACGTCTGGTTCACATCCAATCCAATGATAAACACATACTTTTATATAAGTGGGCATATTATACACACATGCAAAAACACAAGACACACAGACATACAAATATAATATACATGTATTTCATACAATTATACATACACAGACAAACAAACATGAGTGAATATAGTATATGTATGACATTCATATACTTTC
This sequence comes from Diadema setosum, assembly GCF_964275005.1. Classification (NCBI taxonomy): domain Eukaryota; kingdom Metazoa; phylum Echinodermata; class Echinoidea; order Diadematoida; family Diadematidae; genus Diadema; species Diadema setosum. The sequence continues at coordinate 28,922,795 of NC_092696.1, forward strand.
ATTTGCCTATTACCTCCACCATACTGCATTTTCTTTTCAAAACTTTTCTCACTGCAAATGAATGACGTAAATTTGAAAGAAATGTTTTACTAACAGAAACAGAGCATGATGTAACCAAAGTATATCAAGATATTCAAAAAGTCAACGGAAAAAAAAAATTATCTTCCTGACACAATGATTCAATTCAATTTTTCAATTCAATTCAAAGTTTATTTCATTTTCCGACAAAACATAAGTTACACTTCTTTTGACAACAGAGAATAAGGTAAACAGAACATTATGTATTGAAAAGAATGTACAACAATTGAGGACCTTATAGTAATTATACGTTGTTGTAAAAAAGAAACAGAAGTGATCGAAATGAAGTACATGTATAATTTTGCTTAAAGTGTGAAAAATGGAGAGACCCACTAAAAAGACAGAGCTTGTAGAATGTGGGCCCCTCTTAATTGATTCTTGTCTTCTCAGCAAACAATCAAGCCTATCTCAAAAGCGTAATGTCTGCCTATCTCACCTGTGTTCAAATGCCTGCAGTGGGTCCGTTTCCATACAAGTGCACCTACAAACTACATGTGGGACTAGCGACATAATACGTAGAGACCTGCTCACAGCCAATGGAATATGAAACCTTAATATGGTTTCATATTCCATTTGATTTTGGAGTAAAATATGTATAGCACAACATTCAATTTTAGACATAATTTCACAAATGTATAAGGACATGTAATACAATGATGTGTTAATATGAGGAACCTACTAAAAAGCTTTCGTATCAAAGTGCCAAAATACACTCGACTCGACAACATACATTCCACACCAGCCATACAATGCGTTGCAAGAGTCACTCTTCACAGCCAACAGCTTCACTGTAATAGGTGCATCCGGCGGGTACATGTACACTACTTACATATGACGAGCTTGCTTCCAAAAGGCGCTAAATCCATTGAAAAATGTTGGATTCAGCGCCTTTTGGACGCGCAAGCTCTTATGTGTAATACCAACACAATAAAAAGTTGTTTTTACTTTCATGTTTAGTTTGAAAGCACTACATACATTGTTACTCCAAACATTCGTTAATACAAAGGTTCATTACAGTGTACTCCATGGCTCTTTATTCCGAATGTTCGTTTTTCCAAGGAATCACTTTATTCTGAAGATTCCTTAATCCAAAAAATGAAATAAGGTTCATTATTCCGAAGGTTCGTTCCTCGGAAGTTTCGCTATTCCGAAAGTTGATAATTTCGGAAGTGAGATAAGGTTCGTTGTTCCGAAGGTTCATTATTCCAAAAATGGCAAGAGATTCGTTATTCTAAAGGTTTATTAAATCGGAAATGAAAAAGGTTCGTTATTTCTGTGGTTCGTTTATCAAGTTTATCCGAAATCTTGATATTAATGTTAATGATGGAATATATAAGACAATAAAGTTCTTGATATATCCAGGGTGAAGACTACAGTCAATCAATCAAATCAAACTAACACATTTTCTCACAACGAACTACTCGAGGGGACTACTTAGGGCTACTCCTCGAGGGGATTACATTCTACAAGCTAGGCTGTATAGCAGTTACCTTCATTTCCGACGTCTTTTTCCTGATACAATTCAGTCACATTTTGCCCATGCATTTCTTTAAACTACATGTACTAGTATCTTCTGCTTTATTTTAAAAATGTTCTGCATTAATAATTTCACTTGAATATGCAAAAGTCACATTTATACTTAACCTTTTTATATGCAAATGCCATATTGCATTATACACTTTTGTCGGAAATGAAATGAACGGCTGGCGAAGTAACACCATGTTTTCAGCTTTAAACATTGTTATTCGATCTGCAGTCAACGCATTGACATACTGTCGGCCTATTACGTTCCACTATACAGTGGCTTTTTATTCCACACCACCAGATAGGGATTCCCCGCCGACATTTTCTGTCGCAATTTCATTTTGTCATGACTCACAGTCTCACAACGGTATTTTCGGTGCTTGTGATAGAAAATATGTTTCGTTTATTTGAGAACTTGAGTGAAGAGGGTGGGGGTTGTAATGAGAAAAGAAAGAGGCGAACAATCCTGTAACGGTTCTAAATAGGACAATGCATTGGTGCCATGAATTTTTCTCCTGCGACAATTGCTCCCATGGAATATCTGCACGCTAAGCCAAACATAAAAACCTACCCACAAACATAACCCTCACCCTAATCCTAATCCTCACATCAAAATAAACCTAAAACCCTATCACAACTCTATCCTAACCCTAAGTCCGTGGAGAAAATAAGACCGGATAATTTCTCGCAGGAGCAAACATGTTCTGTCACCAGGACAATACTTTTATCCATACTGGACAATTATTACTCCAGACCCCAGTATGACCATACGTTTATCCCAATCCTTACCTTAATCCTTAACCCTGACCCAAACTATAACTCTAACCCTAAACCTTGCCCTAACCATGCTAACCCTAACCCTAACCCTAACCCTATAATCTTTACTCTTATCCTATCACTTTGGGAGGGGGGGGGGGGGGTAGGGGATACACTGACGGCTCTTACTTGCAGTCAGAACCACTGGCTTCATCGTGGAACTATCTTTACATTCCGCTATATTGCCCAATCCTTTTATGATAGATAATACCTATACCAACCCCAAACTCACCGCAAAGCGAGTACACGGTTTTGCGGTATTAACAAAATGTCGCCATGTTATTTTCGGTCTGTATGTGACTAACTTCCAACAAGAAAGTTCTTTTTAGAGGTCGAATAATGATTTCATTTTCCAACACTCAGGAAATATTTCCAATGTGAAACAGTCATTCGCAGAATCTGCATTCCCACCTGGAGGTAGAGCCACAGTATTGCACGAGTGCAGTTCTATACATGTTTATAAGATTAGTGTTTTTTTTTTATAAGTTATTTCTGCAATACACTGCTATTTTCCTTCTCCTTATCACACGTCACCGTATTTTTTTTTGACAAGCTTCGAAGGTCGTTTTGTCTCTGTTAGTCTTGTTATTGTAACAGAGTTCCGTTTCATGATGTTGTTTTTGCGTGTTTGTCTGAGTCTGTACTCTGTCTTTTTGGTGGGTCCCAACTTTTTCTAATCTATTTTTTTTTTCTATTCATATTCCTCTCTAGAAGGGTTCACATGTAGAGGCGTCGTCTTTTCAGCATGACTGTGTTCCTGCATTTTTCGCACATTGTTCACTTCATTTCTTTAATTATTCATTCATTCAGTCAGTCAGTCAGTCAGTCAGTCAGTCATTTGTTCGTTTGTTCCATTTCCGACAGAAATTATTATATAGATATTTTACAGAAATTGAATACGTAAATTACACCACAATATACATAACAAAAGATAAGTTTACATAATATTGTAACTATACGGAAATAATGGGAAGGAACGCTAAAGAGCAATAATTATAGGGTGCATTCTCCTACACGTATTACAACAAATCATTCAGTTCACTTTGATTACTTAAATATTCATTACAAGCTATCATAAAAAAAAAAAAATCACTATTGTTGTATAATCTGTTCATTTCTCATTTTCATGCTTTCATTATTCTCCCTTATAAAAGCAAATGAAATGTATGTTACGCTGGTTCTCTTTTTTTTGTGTCTAAAAACGGAAATGAATTTGAACTGAATTGAATAATTGAACATCATCCCATGTAGGCACTAAACACAAGGCATAGCAAGATTTGGATTGATTTGATTTGATTTATTGGTTTCTGCATTTTCAAGTTACAGTAATTTGAAAACAAATCATCATGCGGCCATAAAGATATTTACATTTTTCTTCCATAGCAATGAATAATATAATAAAAATGTAGCGCAAGTGATACATAGCGTATTCAAATTTGTTGCAACCATGTAATGTATTTTTTCATATGATTTGAGAAGCGGAATAAATACGAACGAACGAATGACCTCTCAAACAGAAAAGCCGTCCACATAACATCAGCAAGACTTGATGTGCCCTGGACACAAAATATATAGGCTACATTGATTTTTTTTTTCTTTTTCAGACGAGAGAAGAGAAAGAGAAGTGATGGACGGAAGAATATTATATAATGATACATACATTTACTGCTTTCGTTGAGCTACATTGTAAGAACGATATTATGCAAAAATCCATAGCACCTGCGTGAGGATCATACTTTACGTTGTCGTCAGTTGAAAGTCGTCTCTTATATGATTGTACCACAACTCATGATGAATATAACGCATATTACAAAAATAATATAATGTACACACTAAAAAAATAAAGGTTCAAATTTGCACCATATTTGTCCCTATAGGGCCTAGCAGCACCCTAGGGTGCACAGTTGCACCTTTTATTGTGCAAGTAGAAAATTAAATCTCTTATTCCTACCTACAAAGATACAGACATATCCATCAGAGTGTATAAGTTTGATTTTACGAGTAAAACCTTGGTACTTGTGGTCCAAAATTTCAATTCAATTCACAATGTATTAATGTTTATGGTGCATGTTTGCACCCTTGATTAGCACAAAACTGATGGTGCAAATTCGCACCCCTGCAGGTTCAGAATTCAGCGTATTGCACCTCTAAGGGTGAAAATTGCTTATTGGGTTGCAAGGTTGCACCCTGGTTGTATAGCGACAATTTTGGGGTTCAAATTTGAACCCGTATTTCTTAGTATGTATTATATAATGTTTATGTACATATATCCTATAAAATGTGCAACATTATGTGATATATGCTATATCTGTATGATAATGACACAGTTGTATATTTTATGACAGTATAAAATATAACACGTACATACACACACACATATATATACATGTATATAATTATGTAGAAAAGATGACGAAGTAGGGTAGTAATGCATTTCAGGCCAACAGTGCTATGATATTTATTCAGACGAAATTTTCGACGATTACATACGTCTTCCTCATCAGGGTCGACAATGACAATGCATTACATTATCAGATTATGAAAATAAGCAAGAGTTACAATCATACAATCATGTGGTACGATCATAGAGATGACTTTCGATTGACGACAACGTAGAGTGTGGTGGATACTGTCGTCCAAACTTATAGAGGGACTAGTAAATCTGTTTCGGCGCAGATGAAAAAAAAAAAGAGAAAAAGGGAAATTAATTAGGACAGACAGCAAAGTATAGTCTACTTTCAAGACACTGAAATGATTTTTACTATTGGACTACGAAACTCCCAAAAAGACACACACGCACGCACACAAGCCTTTACATCACACATTCAATTTAAGATGCCAGAGAAACAGGTTGACCTACTTAATTGGAACAATAAACAAAATTTGCTTGAATCGAAGTCCTTGGACAGCGTTCTTGTTTCAACAAACCCCAGCAAGCTTATATGTAGACTACACGACATGTCAACACTTGAAAATATATACGGGCTGGCACGCAACAATGCAATCATGTGACATCAGGCGTATAGATATACTATATAGCTAACAGGTATAGTACATAGGTCGTCATTTTGGGGGATTCCCCGGCTCATGTTATAGTTCGCGAGAATGGTTCATGATAATACATCAAGCTGCTGCCTGCTACTCGGTATAAGCGGAAAGGAGGCGACTCGAGTGCGTGACTAAAGGAGAGTTAGACTGTAGTCATCTCGCAGAGTCTCGAAGCGAATGGTAACATTGCGATCAGTCTGGCAAACGTGTGTCCTGTAGGACGAGTGTATCTTACGACGATAATTACATTTCATCATTTTTCGTCAAATTGCACCCAAGCCGGGTTCCCCTACATACTGCCTATAGCCGTGAGCAGCAGCTTCGGATAAGAAGATTCGTATACCTCGTGGACGATAGAATATTGACAGCATTTTCAATTTCCGCAAGCAAAGGACATTTTCTCATGTGAGTCAATCAGGGGTGAATTTCCCCGACCACTCAGTGATTCAACGGGCAGGACAATGGATCTTTATACTTGTGTGTGATAATATAATATTAGACCGACTCTCTTTGTAACGTTGTATGGACGTCGGGGGTTAATGGGATTACATCAGTTTACGGCGACATGTCGTAATTTCCGTTTTCTTTTCTAGAAAACTGTTCAAAATTTGTTTCAAAATTTCTTTTGGTTGTCTGTCCTGTGACATCCCCACTGGAATATTTAGCGGCGCTGTTAGCGGAATAACAACAATCAAATCTTTCGCATAGTAAATTGCATTGATCATCCATGCTGTGAGATTTCGAAAATTCCGTTCCTCGTGGCACTTTTGCCTCATGTCGGCTCCCGTGAAGATTCCAGACAGAAAAGAGTACGCTTTTTATAGTACAAATCAATTTCTGGGGAAATCCTTCTCTTGTATAATACAGAAACGCAGATATTCAACCGCAAGAGGGATTTTTATACGCAGTATACGTGTCCTCCATCTTCATTCTTAGTCACCAGCAGCAGTATCACTATCTGTCTGGTTTGTCTGTTCGGTTGTTTGTTTGTTTGTTTGTTTGTTTTATTGTTTGTTGGGTCTTTCGTGAAATTGCGAAACGACTCAATAAAATATTGCGAAGTTATTGTTTCGAACTTTGATTTATTATTACAGCATCTCCTCTCATCTGCCTGGAAAGCAACAACAACAACAACAACACAACACAAGGTGAGGCAATGGGTTCACCAGTTATGATTGCTGCCACCGGTCACAACCAGAAACACATCGATGTAGCAGTTATTACTCGCGACGACCCATGCGTCACAGAGGAAACACGTTTGGATGATATAGGCGCTGACAAGCGACCAGACGATGTTGCCACGAATGCGCACGCGGATAACAACCAATCCGCGTCAGCCTACTGCAACCTAAATCTGTGGATGGCAGGCGCATGCGTCGTCATGTCCCTTTCTGCCATTTGCGTCACACTCTTCTCTCCATCTGGGCTGAATAATTACAGGAAGGGGAATGGCTGCAACACTGAGTCTGGACATGACCAACGGGTAAGTACTATAGTTTACGTTGGTATGATGGTGGAGATAAAGATTGGGCTTTTAACTTTTTGCGAGATTCCGCGAAAGCACTTATGAAATGATAAGGAGTATGCCATTCTAAAGTTTATAAGATATATTCGGTTTTTGGAATTGCTGAGACATCCAAAAACAAAGTAAAACAAAGTGATCGTAAAAGACCCGCCTTTTATTGAAATTGCTCTGTTTTGGACATCTCAGTCATTTCCAAAACAATGTTCATCAAATAAACATTGAATCCATCTTACAATTACATTGCTCCTTCATATTTCGTATTACTAGAGGTTTCTCGTCATCTCAAAAAAAAAAAAAGGAAAAAAAATGTTAGAAACCTGAAGTTATGTCTCAACAAGCTATACAACCCCTTTAAAGAGTTTGCCCACAAAACGGGCAAAGCGCCATTTCAAGCATTTCAAAGCTTATAAAGTCAATCATTAGATATGAGAGCAAAGTAAAACATTTCCAGTGATACCTCTCTCATCCGTCTCTTGTCACAGAACAAGGAATATGATTCTTATAGTCATTATTGAGAATATCCTTTTTTCTTTTTATTGTACTTGTTTCATTAAGCAGCTCTAATATAAAGTATTTCAAATAAAAAAAAAGGAAATTGAGTTAACTATTTTGCGATCAGAATCTTTGATTATTTGAATGCATTATCAATGTTCTCCATCAAAGCAAAATTCCCCAATTTCATAACTGCTGAACGAGTTTTCCGATTTTACTCAAAATGTACTCTTGTGTAATATTATCTGTACCCACTGAATTTACGTGGTGTATACTTTAGATCGATGCCCCTTAAAAGGGATGGTACAATTTCGGTTGAGATGGGGCTTCTTCAGGCCATCTTCCAACTTTTTTTGATGATGATTTTTTGAGATAATGCGAAACCTTTATTATGAAAATTATATGACCGAGCATGACACTAGTTCTAAGAGTTCTATTATTTGATGAAAATTGGTTTCGAAATGGCTGAGATATCCAAAACAAAGCAATCCTATGAAAAGGAGCAGCCCACTTTTTATCAGGATTGCTTTTCCGCGTAGTTAGCTAGTTGATCTTTTTTGCGCGTATAAAAATTGCTTTGTTAAACTTCCGCTCCGTTTTCTGGCGTTTGCGCGCCGCGGCGCTAAGGGCCCTTTTCTCGCGTCACGGCCCATATATATATATATATATATATATATATATATAACATAGTCATAAACGGAAGGATTTTTCATGCGAAAATAATGTGCTGTTAATGAATCTTAATTTATAGAAAGCATAAAGGCGCAAAAAAAAAGTAACCATAAGTGCCTATATTGTAAGCAAAGACAAAGAGCAAAGGGCGTGCGTATAGGTAAAAGGTCTTTGTAGAAGGGAACATGGTGGATACCTTTCATTCCTTTCAGAGTCTGATAATTATAGAAATTTGAAAATCCATGGAGAGCGAATTCAGAGACCCCAACACTGAACAGCTCTTAAAGGGATAATAGTTTTTGTTGAAGTTGGAGCTGAATGATATACATTGATGAACAATTTGTCAATTATTCGACATGTTGGTGATGATCTACAGGTAGTCAAATGTGGCTCGATCTATATCATAGTGTATAGCCGTATTCACATATTTTCCTAAATATGTGAAAGAATAATCCTGCCCTCGTCTTCGACTCGGGCAATATTCTTTCAGTTTGGGCAATATTTTCTGGTATCTCCCTCGAGGCCAGTCAATATTATATAAGTAGTACACTGTGAATAGAACCACAGTCTCAGACACTGTGACCACATGGTTATAACCACATAGTCCATTACACTGTGGTAGTCACCACATAGTCCACCACACTATGGTATTCACCACATGGTCTACCACACTGTGGAGTCACCACATAGTCCACCACAGTACAATGTGATAGTCACCACATAGTCATCAAGTGTATCAAATATCACATAGTCATCAGGTGTATCAATATTTGTAATGCATGAAGGCACGCTTACTGACTAGATAACACTGTTATTGAATATGAAATTACCTTTTCATAACAAAATTTATGACATTTGGTATAACATAACATTATTAGACAATAGTTCAAGGGAAATCCCTTCACAAATACTTCGAATTTAGAAGTATTTTATGAATTATCTAAAATTTAGGTTGCTTTTTATGAATATTCATGAGCTATGCAAAATCTGTACCACGGGAATACCACAGGAATACCACAGTGTTACCACAGAAATACCACAGTGTTACCACAGGGACACCACAGGAATACTACAGAAATACCACAGGAAGTATCACATGGCGTACCTCAACACTCCCATTTGATAGGTCATACTGTAGGAGTATAGGACAGGTTAAGTACTGCTTAAATCAATTGTTATAATTCGCAGCATAACTCACCTATTAATGAGATTCTGGAATATGCGTTTTGTTTTGTTTTGTTTTGTTTTTGCCTTTTTTTAATATTCCAGTTGGTACTACTGTGTTGTACTGCTGTGTGGTATTTTCCTGTGATAGTCATGTGGTAAAGCATGTCACGAAAAAAAAAAAAAATAACTCACAAGAATATCCTGTGACATATTTCTGTAATTAAAGTGTACAAGAAAGCAGTTGTAAACACAGTTTGTATCCACACTATGAATATTCTCGGCACACTACAAGAAGAAATTATTGTGTCCAAGTAACAGACAATGAAGTGGCATTTGTACATGATTTTGTGGTTTTGGAAGATGATAGTGATGCCTTTGTTCTCATAAAGTATGTAGAGCATAAATGGCCCATTTGTAAAGAATATAGACAGGGAGAGCCATGCTGATGCTGGACACATCAGAGTAGTGAAGCGTGTGACCAATAGATTGTATGCAATACCTCCTGGTGAAATCGTAGGGAAACATGTGATTTATGAGAGAAACAGGAAAGTTATAACATGTCACCCTTTGTTCTCTTTCCACAACTACAGATACTCCTAGTATTATATCCTTCCTAGTGTTTGATGTTATGCATCCGTAAACAGTATTAACACAACACTAAATGCATGATTTATTCATCTGAAGGTTGGATAAATGACATGTATAGGTCATATTCTCACATTAAATGAATCTGTTGTTCCATGCAAGTATTTGAAATTAGAAAAATAAATAAGTATATAACATTTGCAACTACCGTGTACTTAAATTGTGTTGTATATTGTCCACCTACACATAATATGTATAAGTTATTGGTTTATTACTTTATTGGATAATCAGACCAGTTGAGTGGCTTAACAAACTTGATAAAAAAATCTCTGGGGAGTACATGTAGTGATGAGGTAATTCTTTTAATTTGATACATACATGTACATTTATTAATAAACTACAATACTTGAATCCTTTGACCACACTGGTAAAATGCTCTCCCCCCCCCCCCCAACAAAACCAGAAATAGCCTGGTTTTATAAGGATTAACATGCCATGTGGTAGTACAAGATCTGAAATCCCATACTGACAATACTATAGCAAAGTTCAATATACACCACAATGTGGTAAACTTGAGTCATTTTGTGTCAAAGTACTAAATGTTTAAAGAAATAGTTTGCGCTTTTGATTGTGAATAACTGAAAGCCCATGAAAATATAACTTTCCACAAATTTAGGCCTACACAGTAGGTAGCTAATATAGCCATACAGTTTTGTTGTATGCTGTTTCCTGCAATATTTTGAAACAGTACCCAACAAAATTTTAAGTTATTCAGCGGCTACCTACTGTGTATATTTGAGGAAAGTTAATTTCATTATTTTTTTTTAGTTATTCAAAATAAAAAATGTAGTGTTTTTTCCTAAACATCTAGTATGTGGATATTATTGTGTTAAATCAATAATCTGAAATCACACTGTGTAACAACATTATGGCCACAGGAGTACACATATTTCAATATGTACCACACTGTGTGTTCAGTATGCCAAGTATGTGGAGATGATGCAGGTGAATGATCTGAAACCCACAAAGTGAAAACACCGAGCACAGGGTTTACACATAGTTCAATATATACCACACTGTGGTAAGCACAAGTCACAGTGTCCGGTAGGCCAAGTCTGTGTGGATTATGTGGTAAATGAATGATCTGAAATCCCACAGTGTGACAACACTATCAACACAGGGTTTACACATAGTTCAAAATATACCACACTGTGTCAAACATGATTCACAGTGTTCAGTATGTCATCTATGTGGGGATTATGTGGTAAACCACTTAAACTGAAATACCAGACTGTGGTAGCATTATGAACACAGGGTTTACACATAGTTCGATACATACCACACTGTGGTATATGTGTGCCACTCTGTGTTCAGTATGCCAATAATGTGGTACACTATGTGATCTCAAATCCCACACCGTGACAATGCTGTGACCACATGGTTAGCATATTGTTCATACATAGTCAACTATGTGAACACACTGTCGTAACACTATACCACACTGTGATATATGTGTGCCACTCTGTGTTCGGTATGCCATATGTGGTACACTATGTGATCTCAAATACCACACTGTGACAACACTGTGACCACATGGTTAACACATTGTTTACACATAGTCAACTATGTGAACACACTGTGGTAACACTGTGTTTGTTCCATAAGGGAAGCGAAACTATCAACCATCCCTTTAAAGGGTGGGATTCCCCATGTTGTCTGGATTACTGACTAATAAGAAGAAGCGATTTGGGAGATGCTGCGAGCACAATTCGGTGTGAAAGGTGTGAGATGAAGACGCTATTGCCTTACGTAATTCGCGCATCCAGCAGTTGGTTTTGTAAAAACCCATGTATGAGTGTGTGTGTCTGTGTGTGTGCCTATGTGTGTGTGTGTGTGTGTGCGCCCGCGCGCATTTGTGTGCGTGTGTGTGGGTGAATGAAAATGTGAGCGTTTCTTTTAAGAAAGAATGGCGGCCCTCTGCACAATCGCTTCTTATTGTTGTTGTAATCCCCGCTGCATAGACATGCATATACAGTATATTATGTCATTAATTTCCTTTTATATCTTTGTTTATGCAAGTCAAACGACCCTGTTCTGAATTTACTTTGTATATTTCCCACAAGTTCATGATTATGTACTTTATGTATATTGATTTGCTGATTGATTTTACGATTTGTAGAAAATAAAGTATCTATTAAACAAACAAACAAACAATGATACAACATAATAAAAAATAAATACATCCCCGCCATCACCTTACTCGTCGCATTAACCTGATACCTCCTACACTTTACCAATGCGAAGCGTACGGTTACTGAAAAGTATTTTGGATGCACATTAAACAATTTATTGATTCTAAAATAATGCACTTTAGATAATAGAGGTTCACATTTAAGAACATGTTCTGGTGCAAAGGGGTTATTTCAACACGAACTGAATGACACTAATGCACGATTGAAAACCATTTTCCCTTTTAGAACAATCGAAGAGGACGAGAGCGAAAGAACTCTTCTTGAATAAACAACATACTTAGATTAAGATTAATTTGGTTCTGATTACTTTATTGTTTGTGACTACGGGAAACAAGGTCCAACACGTGACAGTACAAAGCTTATGTGGTAAACTCGCAACTGAAAGCACAACTTTCATTTATTATGCTGGGTATATGAAAAGCAAAGCAAACAAATACACAAGCAAAAACGACATTTTGCTATAAATAGCTGTAAATAGAATAATTATTATCATTTTTTAATATGAATATTGTATACTTTTCCCTTTCCCTCTCTCTCTCTCTCTCTCTCTTCGTCTTTTTATAGTGTCGGTTGCGAATTGTACAATAAAAAAACCCACCAGGAAATACGCAACTAAATCACACCGACCCTTGTACTAGAAGCTATCAATACGTGATCATCACCAAACAGAGTGGGGGAGGGGTATAATGTTTCTTACCGTGTCTGAGACGATTATCTAATGATTATTGTTTGCATTCCCTTGCTGAATTTCGAAGACTTTTTTTTTTCATTTCCTCCCTCGCAACCTCGACATCTTAATATCTCACACAATTGTATATTTATTGTGTATACCTTGCACATGGACACTAGACTACAATTAATTCTCATCTCCTTGATCGATGATCTTTTCTTACAGGTGGCGCCAAACGATCACGTGGTCACGCCAGACGCACGCGGCGCACTTGCATCTAATTACACGGACTGCCAGGTTTACGCCCACGTGATAGGATCCAACGAGGGAGAAACGCGGACCGAATATGAGCGATTCCCCGGTAATATATCCCCGTTTACGTCCTTCATTTATTACCTTTTATTTAATTAAGTTATACATAAATGTAAGTTTGATGCCTGTATTAGAGGAAAACCATAAAGCCCAAATAAAATGTGGATTGCGTAAAAGCAGCAATATTAATAGAAAACATCAGTGAAAATTTGAGGAAAATCGGACAATCCATTGGTATAATCTCTAAAATGTTCTTGCCGTCATCAATGGATAAGCAGACTAGATTATCAATAATGGACCAAGATATTAAAAATTGAAGAAAATTCAACATATCTGGACTTTTCTATAGCATAATGAAAGAACACTTGACTGATATAGCTCTTTCCAAAAACATAAAAGAAGTAAAAAAAAAAGTAACTTTGTGAAATTCCGTTTATATTTTCTTTATATTGTCATCCAAAATGATGTCATTAAAATGTAGTAGTCCTCTTATCCAGCTCCCCTGTCTATCATAACGGCACCGAAATTTGTAACATTCGTAAATTTGTCCGATTTTCCTCAATATAATTTTCACTGATGTGTTCTCCATTATTATGTGTATTGCTGCCTTTCACCCAATCAATATCAAATGGCTTTCGTTTCCTTTAATATACAATAAACAAAAACAAACACACATTGATTATATTACACGTATTGTGTGTGTGTGTGTGTGTGTGTGTGTGTGTGTGTGTGTGTGTGTGTGTGTTTGTGTTTACGTGTTTTGTAATTGTGATCACATGGCATTAATAATATTTTCGATTTTGGCGTTTTATATCATGAAAATGATAATAACAATCTGCCATGCACTCTTCAAATAGTGTGCGCATTCCAATAAGAATGAACTGGCCTCGTATACAGTAATTTGTTTCACGTCAGTCCTCCGGAAAATCTACAACGCGTGACTACTTTTGAAGTTTTCGTGACTATAAGCTATCATTGTGGTACATCCGGGCTCAATCACAACTCATACTTTTTCACATAATAATTATGTATTAATGCACACACAAAACATATACCCCATAAACTCACACATGCACACACAGACAGACAGACACACACACACACACACACACATACATACACAACATAATGACAATATTATATGAATAAATACACATACATATACATAATGCATTCATACACATACATACAAGTACATAATTACTATTGTATTTCTTTCTAATTTTCTCTCTTTCTATTTTACCCTGATAGGTCGTGTAATGTCCTTGACAGATGATGTCACACGTCACGTGGATTTTGTTGCCGAAAGCAGTGTGATTAGAATCAGAGTACCTGGTCTCTATTACGTTTATAGCCAAGTATATCCCATGGAGAGTGGAAAGGCGCTTTTACGTAGTGACCGAATCTACGATGAAGAACCATTGGTGAGTGTAGCTTTCCTTAAAATGTATATATATATGTATATATATATATATATATATATACATATATATATATATATATATATATATATATATACACACACACATATACATATATATATATATATATATATATATATATATATAAACGCAATATGAAGATTGGTCTGCTCGGCATCTTGATGATAAAAAGTAAAACATATTAAGTCGAACGCCGTCAAAAAATAAATCATAGATCTTGAAGATCTTAAAAACGGAGCATAGCTCTCAAAAACTATGCTCCGTTTTTAAGATCTTCAAGATCTATGATTTATTTTTGACGGCGTTCTTCTTCTACTAATTGTTTTACTTATACACACATATATATCATATATATATATATATATATACATATATATATAGGTATATGTCTCATTTGCATATTGTACGATAATTATTTGCGACTTTGCCTTTCACCCTTGCCGGCGTTATTACAATTTATAGTAGTAATTGCCATGTTTGCTATTGGTATCTGCACTTACTCAAACACCATCAACGTGTTCTCTTATTTATGCAAATGTTTTTTTGTTTTTTATTGTTCCATATTCCACATTTCAAGAAATACATAAAACATAAACATCACAATACAAAAGCCTGGATGAATTGTCAAGTAGAGCTTATAAGACAATAAAACATGTGAAATATGAGGAATCTACATAGAAGCATTGCTTGTAGGGTGTAGATTCCCAGATGCGGATGTGAGATTATTTCTTACTTGGTATATGTAATTAAAGGAATGACAATTTGTGAATTGGAGAAATATAAACGCCAAAAAGTAAAAAGAAAAAGAAAAAACAAAGAAAACAAAACAATGTCCGCGGCACAAGACTTCTTGAGAGTTGCGTGATCACCCGAGCGAGGTACAAGTCAGATGCAGTGTACAATAGCAGAGATACCATTAATGTACAAAGGAAGTTCAGGAGATAATACAGAAATCACGAGCGAGGCACATGTTTCTGACAATGATTGGTGAGGCTTATCATTGTTTCCCTGATAGCGTTCAGCTCAATATTGTTAACAAGTGGAGGATGGCATATCTGAATATGAATGAAAATGATCAGGAAGATGTGTGTGTGTGTTTTTTTTTTTTAGTAGACATGAGGCTTAATATTGTTCCGAAAGAAATATAAGAAAAAAGTGTTTAAAATACATAATACATGTTTTATGTAGTATTTAGTGATTTGGTTATGAAAAGACCAAAAGGCATCAGAGTACAACATACATTTGGATTAGAAGCTTAATAGAGTTGAGAGACCTTGAAGTGTCTTAAAGATTCTGCTATGTTTTTTTGTTTTTTTTTCGATTACAGGTTTTCAGCACTCGCCGAAACTCTGCAACACTGATGCGGAGCGTCATTCCCGTGGGGCAGTACGCCACCAAGTACCACGGCGGCGTCTTCTGGCTCGACGTCGGTGACGAGATCGAGTTACACGTGCCGAACGGGAACCTCGTCATCAGCACGGCGCCCGAAGACACCTTCTTCGGCGTTTTCATGCTCTGCCAGCCGTCGTCGAATGGTCCAGCGGAGTAGATGATGACTTCCACAATCGCCTTACTGTAACTGCTACTGCCAAACTGCGCTGCGCATTTCCAGTGATTTTCTATCCCCCATCCAACTATTAATATGTATTACCGTGTGCAACCTTTTCTTGGATTATGAAGGGCCATCGAATCGAGTCTTTTAACGCGTCCAGGGTCCTCCGCCTTTGCGTTCATATTTTCCCGCACAGTATATTGTACCCGAGGGGTCTACGTACTCTGAATTCTCCGGTGGATATGCCCCAGTCATCCTTAAGCCACATCGCTCCGCTTATTCCTTATTGAGGGGAGTTTTCTTAAAAACATTATCACAGGAATCCAGCGAATAATGCAGAACGATTGATGAAGCACCCAGTGAAAGTGTGCAAACCGGGCAAATCGTTAAAAACTTGTACAAGTTTGTACAAATTTGATTCTATAATGTGTTGCACTTTTTTTATAATGGGTGCGGTTTGTTTTTGCTGTCAGATCGTATAGTACACAATCAAGTGTTGAGTCTCGCCTTGAGTGTTTAGTCTCGCCTTCAATAAGAAAACTCACACACAATAATAATACACACTTGTAGGCCTATGGCGAAGCACAGAGTTCTGTTAATGTTTAATGCTAGCGAGTTTAAGATCTGAGAAGCGAACGCTACGACGACGCAACCTAACAGGTTGAACAATGGTAACAGCTGCCCCCCACCCTTTGCAGAACACCATTTTAGCCTATAACAGCGTCGTCTTTAACGTTCGCATTGCAGATCTAAAGTTCGTTACCTATTATGACACCGTAATGTCGGACCGTCAAAATGACGGTGTGATTCTACAAAAACCGAAGTGCGCCACCTTCGATAAAAGATAGAACCACTATTGACCACCAAAATGATATTGTATTCATAATGCTATGTCTTTGTTGAGTATATGCCTAACAAAGTCTGCCCCTGACAATCAGAAAACTTGCCGTAGGCTTGCCTGACGTAGCTACAACTAATAAATTGTGAAGTTCACTCACAATTACTACTGAAATGCATTGCGTGGGATGTTCAGGTGGATTTGATAATAGGCCTATGAAATATACCTTGTTGTATACAGGTCCTCAGATGACTAACTTATTAATGCGATTGCCCATTACATTGGTCAGTTGGTAAACCCAGCTATTGGTACACTTTTTCCGATGATGAATTCCCACTGATTTTTATTGGGAAGCTAGTATCTGGATATCTCATACTCCTATCGCTTTGAATCCACCGCGCTGCCGTCTTGATCTTACCACGCATGTGTCCCATACGGATCCACGGCATCACGCGATCCTGGTGCATGCAGATTCCCATAAATATGTGGGTCTAGTAACATGACAGCTCTGCGGCTTCACTATATTTTTGCACATCATGAATGGCTGAATGAGGTATCCAGCTACCTAGTACGTTCTTTAGACATGTTAGAGATTGGTATGTATTTTTTTTTTTCTGGTACAGCCCTTATCTAGTAGAGATTTGATCACCTGATTTCATTGGGAATTTCATGCTTTTTGAGTCAAAAAGACGATTTTGACCAATTTCAGAAATATTGCTTGAGGACACGTTGGCCTATAATGTCGGATTAAGCTTATAATAGAGCGAAGTCAAGTATTCGAACCATGGTTAGTTTCATTAGGTGACGATTCAGTGCCTGACACATTTCATCCGATGTCAATGTAAAGATTACATGTCAAATGGTACGTCAATCGCTACTAAACTGTCAGTCGTCAGTACACATTAATGGTGGTCAGAAGGGGTTAGGCTTACCGTTAAATATAATGATCGTCTGGAAATAGATATCATAATGCTTGAGATTAATATGAAGAGACAGTCATTATGATAATAGGAATAGCATGCTATATCGTCATTTAGATGAATATCACTCAGAAATTTGACAACTGCCACTGTGGCGCAAAAATATAATGTCCAGATGCGACTGCTTGTACTGCATACGTCAAAGAGGGAGAAAATGTAATAACTTCATGGGGAATATAGAGATTTTTGTAATGGTAATCACTTTAAGAAGGAATTGTTTTCGTTTTCGTTTTTGTTTTTTAACTTGTTACAATCAGGCAGTGTCAGAGTGGTATACTTAAATGGATGTGTAGTTTTGGTTGAGTTGGGGTTTCGGGTTTCCATTTTTTTTTTTGGGGGGGGGGTGTAAGACAATGAGAAATTTCTTATGAAATACAAAAAGCATACAATTCTAAGAAGAATTCCGAAGTTTATTTGATGAAAATTGGTTTTAAAATGGCTGAGATATCCAAAAACAAAAAGGTCCTGCAAATAGAATAAAAGGTGCATGGGACCCATCTTTTATTAGGACCTCTTTGTTTTACTTTGTCCTTTGATATCTTAGCCATTACAAAACATATTTTCATCAAATAAACTGTAAATTTCCAAAAGTGAGAATCGGAATCCCCCACCTCCACCAAAACTACGCCACCCCTTTAAAGTGAACCAATGACTTGCATGAGTCTCTTTCTTTTTCTTTTCATGATAAAAGTACTCGGAGCGCATGATAACCGCAATGATATTATTACCCTATGTTATTACATGTACTACGTCTTTATTCTTTATGGATGCCTTCTTGAGATGGTATATTAATTTCCTTTATATGGATTTGGTTTGATTAATTTTCTTCTCCTCTTTTCTCAACATTATCATATTTCTGTTTTTATCCAAACAGGGACAATTTGTAAATATCTCAATATGTATTTATTTTCCGTGTTTTGTTATCATAATGCGATAATGGTTTACTGGTAAAGTTAATGTGAGCAGTCTTCAAAATAATAATACATGGCATATAGGTATAACAAAAATGAAACAACTTCAACAGCACATCTATAAGTGCAGATTAAAAGCTGTGGCGTATTGCAATGTGCGATAGCATAACCAGTGCTATTGGTAGGCCTATATCAGTGGTAATTATGTCATGTATACAGGGCTCCACAAGCCCTTAAATTGTGTGCTTACTGTAAGTTTTTTTTTTATTTTTTGTCGTTGACATTAAATCACGCCGTTTGCCAAAATGTGTTGTACGTCTTTTAATATTTAATGTATAGAATTACCGATGAATAAGCGTGTATAAGAGTCAAGAGCTACTTTCCATACGTGACTAGACAGAATGCACGTTTGTGTGTATTGTGTTTGCATTTTGAGAGAGAGAGAGAGAGAGGGAGAGGTGGGACATACATACAGACAGACAAACAGACAGAGACAGACTCTACTGACTTACTGTCAGACAGAAAGACGGGATAAATGAAAGGGTATAAGAAAGAGAGTGAGAGGGCAGGCTGAGATAAAACGTCGAATAAAACTGCACTTCGATAAGTTTGTTTAGTTACTGTGTACATGTAAACGAAAGGGAATGTGGAAATCGGATTCATGATGATAAAATAATTAATACAACTATTGGGAAAATATACACAAGCTACAGAGGGGTTTCTATCACGCATGCAAGCAGGCGCGCCGGAAGCAGTTTTGGATTGGGGGGGGGGGGGGGGGGGCAAACATTGGAGGGGGCTCAAGATTAGACCATGCAATGTTACACAATATACACATACACACACACACACACACACGCACGCACACACATCTATTATATATATATATATATATATATATATTTATATATATATATATATATATATATATATATATATATATATATATATAATTATATATATACATATATATATATATATATATATTATGTATATATGTATATATATATATACATATATATATATATATATATATGTAAAGTGGCGTACGGTGGGTCGAAACATGGGGGGAACCATAAAGTAATTTTGACGGTCTGTATGCTTGTGCGTGTGTGCGTGAGCAATAATGGGACTACAATACATTACGGAATGTGATACATTTAACAACGCAGTCATTGAGGAACATTGTAAGTTTTCCTTACATGGATTAAGGAATGACGGTGTGAAACGATCGACAAATTATATACTGTCAGCAACATAAGGTGAATGGCATAACAATAAAATGCGAGCGACCGAAGCGAGCGATCTTGAAATTTTTTATATTCTACAGTTCCAAAACTGGAGTTTTAATTGTAGCTACATATTATTCGCTTTGAAATAAATGGGGGCGCATCGGGCGCAACTGCTGGCAATTATTGGCAGCAACATTAGGAGAATGGCATAACGATTCAATGCGAGCGAGCGAAGCGAGCAAGCTTGAAAATTTTGACATTCTACAGTCCCAAAATTGGGTTTGTAGCTTTATCTTTCACTTTGGAAATTAATAGGGCGGCGCATCGGGCGCAACTGCTGGCAATTACTGGCAGCAACATTAGGAGAATGGCATAACGATTCAATGCGAGCGAGCAAAGCGAGCGAGCTTGAGAATTTTGACATTTTACAGTCCAAAAACTCCCGTTTGTAGCTATATCTTTCGCTTTGGAAATTAAGGGGGGGGGGGCATCGGACGCAACTGCTGGCAATTACTGGCAGCAACATTAGGAGAGTGGCATAACGATTCAATGCCAGCGAGTGAAGCGAGCGAGTGAAGCGAGCGAGTTTGAAAATTTTGACATTCTAGAGTCCAACAACTGCCGTCGTAGCTATGTTTTTCGCTTTAGAAATTAAGGGGGAGGCGCACCGGGCTCAACTGCTGGATACGAGCGAGCGAAGCGAGCGAGCTTGAAAATTTTGACATTTTACAGTCCAAAAGCTGCCGTTTGTAGCCATATTTTTTCCCTTTTATTCATATATATACATATTTATTTTATTTTCTTTGTTTATTCATTTATTTTTATTTATTTATTTTTTTTTTTTTGGGGGGGGGGGGCAAAAATGCGTTCCCCCCCCCCCCACTTCCGGCGCCTATGCATGCAAGTGCATAATATTCATGATACCACTTTGGATGCATGCAGCTCTCGATATGTGGGAGTGAACCACTTTATCTCGGCCATGCACCAAGAAATCACCCAAGTTTGGAATGATTTCATGATAGACGCGCCTTTGTTCACATGCAATTCAAACAATAATTCATGATGCCATTGATTTAGGAATAAGGAATACCGACCTCATCACGATCCCGGAATCGATCCTCATCATGAAAACAAGCTATAAAGGACGAACACGGGTCGCTGCTGGCAGGAGCGCGATGCCGAAAGCTATAACGATGTTAAAGGACAAGTTCACCTTCATAAACATAAGGATTGAGAGAATGCAGCAATATTATTAGAACACATCAGTGAAAGTTTGAGGAAAATTGGACAATCGATGCAAAGTTATGAATTTTTAAAACTTTTGTGTTGGAACCGTTGGATGAGGAGACTACTAAGGCTCGTGATGTCATATGAGTACAACAGTATAAAGAAAATGTAAAGAAAATTCAACATATTTTCACTTTTTTCGCATGATAAAAGAGCACTGTCTTGACTTGCCTCTTTCTAAAGGCAATGGGAATAATATTACCCATAACTATGTCAGTAACGAGTCAAGGGAATGTGTACTTTTTTCAAAATATGAAATTTTGTGAAATTCTCTTTATATTTTCCTTATGCTGTTGTACGCATGTGACATCATACACTGCAGTAGTCTTCTCATCCAGCGATGACTCCACAAAAACTTCAAAAATTCATAACTTTTGAACGGATTGTCCGATTTTCCTCAAACTTTCAATGATGTGTTCTACTTATATTGCTACATTCTCTCAATCCTTATGTTAATGAAGGTGAACTTGTCCTTTAAGTTTAGTTTACAGTAAAATAATATGTACTGCAATATCACAAATTTTCGCGTGCGTGAAACTTTCGTGTATTTCGCAAGGAGACTATTAAGTAAGTGGAATGCATGCAAAAGTTTCATGCCGCGAAAAAAAGGGCCTTCGGCTCCAATTCGCGAAAGTATACTTACATTAAACTGCAATGTCGCATACAGAAAAGGGATAAAAACGGATTGAAAAATTAGGGTCACTCGTGCGTGTTGTGCAGAATCAATGAAAACGTGTCTTATTTCACAGTAAAATCGCACCTATTTGAAAAAAAAAAAATATTGTCCAGAAGAAAAAAACACTTCAGTTAAGCGGGGCTGAATTTGTGTTTAGATATTAACCTTAAAGAAAGATGCACATTAAATCTATCATGAAACTTTCGGAGATAACGAGTTTCTTCAAACATTCATTAGATGGTTTGTTGAGGTTGAGGTTTATCTAACATTTCCATAAAAACAGATAACAGAAACAGGCAGCATTACAAATAATACGGCATTTGAAAGCATGAGAATATTACAACATCATGAGAAATATGATGAGAAAGTAAAATAATTACTAGAAAGTGTTTGAAACAAGCAGGACGCCACAGCCTTTAATTGAAGATTAATCAAAATATTTCAATATATCATCATGAAACATGCTAATTAAATATTGTTTCTAATGTTGTCAAAATGTTTATGCTATCAAAATTATGTTATGCTTATAGTATGAAAATATTGTGCGATGACCAAATAAAAAAAATAAAATTATGTGCGTTCCTACATGCATATTTGTATTCAATGAATCCACAGTTTATTGATAGGTCTAAATGTATTTTTTTTTTTTTACATTGAAAGTGATAAAGCCTAAGATTTTTTTATAAGGAATAAAAGATGATAAGAATAGAAAAACGAGCATTATTTAAAAGTCCTTTCTATAGAGAAAGATGCGGAGAAGGAAGAAGAAATACATGTAAAACTAAAAGCCGAATAGATTTGATGTTGGTTCTTTGTTTTGATTTTTATAAAGACTATCAGAGTATCAGTGACGGAAGCTAGCTAATTCAAGAATGCACTGTAAATCCGTGCCTGTATACGTTGTAATATAAGTATATTATAGGCTATATACTAGTACTATTAAGTAATCACTACAGTTTAACAGTTTTCAGACTTCAGCCATTTTGTCAAATAAAAAACTGAAGACATTTGGCGCTTGGATCTGAGTACTAGTGGCTTTGGACCACAGAACTATTCTGTGGCTTGGACAGCAGCAGCAGCAGCTGAACACTCAATACGTTGAGGGCGCTATACACAACATGCCAATCAAGAAATAAAAGTCAGTCACGCTGCTGCTACTGCGCTGGTTTTGCATGCATGCATCATGCGCGTGAGCTGAAATTCGTTGATCGCACATGTTTCAAGCTGTCACCGAGTTGTACCGTCTAAAAGCCGGTTCGACAGTAGATTGAAAATTTGTCTTTTGTAATTGATAAAACACATAAGATGTCGGAACAGATGGAGGTATGTATTGGCGTCAACTTGCTGACTTGCTCATGGAGCATATCGTAGTTATATGAATGATGTCTGCGTGAAAATTCCACGCTGTTAGCCCAGTTGAGTGAGTGTGATTCTTGGCACAAACACGATTTCATATACGTGGTTCACGTTATCAATGGAATCCCTTTGTTACACATCGCGCAGCTGTTAGCCGCAGTGCTGCGTAACGCTAGGTCCTAATTATTAGGACCTAGGGTAAAACTCCGAGTATTCGGTCATTTAAGCTTTTCTACAATATTTTTTACAACTAAAATAATACATACCTACTACATACATCATATCTACAGCAATGCATGTGTACGTGAAATATATCAAATTTCTTAAATCTCAGTTTTCATTTTGTCAAGTATCTCGCCGCTCACAGAATTGCACAAAATCCGAAAATATATCACCTTGAAAATCCCCCAGATTACAGTCACCGCAACCAGAATTTGGTCATGCGATATGTGCATTCAAAGTCGGTGCATGATCAAGGCAGCTGAAAAATGCGCCGCGCACTACCTTGTTCCAAACCAAGTTGTTGGCATAAAATTGCATCGGTGACCTCGGGCGCCCGTTGGCAAGTTGGTGACCGAATACTGGGGAATCGGCACTTGCATTCAACCCTTGTATGTTGAGTCACTGCATCAGCACGTACAGAAATTTTGCTTTTCTTTTGCATTTTCGAAGATTGATACCATCACACTCCGAGCTTGCGATAAGCCAAAAATCCTGCAAGAGAATGGCTTATTTCTCGATTTTTAGCGCTTTTTCAGCGACCCGTACTTATAAAACTGGGCTTTTGGAAAGTTGCGCCGATTCTGCACTTTTGACAGTAAAATTTTTTATTTTGAATGGATTTTTGGAGGGAACTAAGGGACTTTCCTGTTGTGAATGAGTGTGCAGGTATGTGAATTGATGTGATTTGCTTGTGTTGTGACTGTAGAACTTACTGGATGGTAATTAGTGAGAAGTGACCGAATTCCAGTAGGTGACCGAATATTGGAACTGCACCGGCCCCACAGACTTGTCCCTATCCCACCTGATGAATATCTTGATATGGCTTAGTATCACGGGGACCAGACAATAGAAGCCAAATTGTTTCTTTTACAGCTTCATAGGATTTTGTTTAAATCCTAAATTCCAAACTGTTGTTGAAAGTAGGGCCTACAAATTTGTATTTTTGGTAGATTCATATGCAAGCCATCCATGTCATGGCCATGGTTTGGCCATAACACTGTCCAAAATTTGACTGCCTACAATTTGTACTAATGCTACAATGCTTTTGCGCATAGTCGAACGGCATGGGAGGTCGAACCTTGGTGCGGGTGTTGATACACGTGCACATACATCTTTGTTGCTGTTGACTGCTCCTAAACTATTTGAGAAAATTACTCTGCTCTGAAGAGTACATTGTAATTTGTGAATATTTTGTAGATGTCTACATCTTTGACAGGAATGCATCAACTTCTGACTTGAATCTGTTAATTGTAGATGGTCTAGGTAGTTGCTTCCACAGCTGACTTTGGTAGCATATTCCAGTGAGATGACCTTAACCCTAAACTCTATAAATCCTAACCCTAAAGCCACCTAAAGGGGTACTGATGGAACTCTTGCCAAGCCTTTATTTCGCCCTTGGTGTGCCCTTCATTCAGCGAAGATGACTTGACCGCTGAATTAAGTGCACATCAAGGACTAAGACTAAGAATAAGATGTGATTACCGGTACATGAAATTTCAATATTATCAAGTTCCTTTCTACATGTCAGATTTTTGTCTATGATAATGCAACAAACTGGCTAATGTTGCATATTATACTTTAGGGGGATACAACATCAAATGCCTTCACTAAAATTTTATTGCTTCTCATCTACATGTACAATGTGTATGACTCATGCAGTAGAATTTGACCTCAGGCAGTAAAGGCTGTATCCCTTTCAAGGCCAGTCCATATGATATAATGATGCCAATGAATTGAACCTTCCCCTCAGCAGACGCAAACCCCTGTGGCTGTGCCAGTCAATGGGGAGATGGGGCAGGGAGAAGGACACACAGATAAGAAACCAAAGACAGATGAGATGACGTCAAAGGACTACTACTTCGACTCCTACGCTCACTTCGGGATCCACGAGGTAAGTTCATGATCGGGCAAGTGTTTTGCTACAATTTGTAAATCTGCCCACAAGTGCTAAAAAAAAAATAAAAATATTTTTTTTGTTGTTGTAGTACCTGCATGTACCTGTATATCACTGAGAGCAATTTATTTAAGGTCAAGGGCTATGAAGAATTTCAATTTTCCCCCTCCCTTCTGTATTCTCAGTGTCTCCGTGTGTGTTTGTCCAATTGTCCAATTTGTCTTGTTCTTTCACACTCACAGTTATCCTTACTTCCTCTCTCGTCAAAATCCAACGTGTTTGTTCAAAATGGCCACTTTTTTTCATGTCCCTTGGGTGGCCGCTATAGACAGGTTTGACTCAACAATGATGTGGTTTTACAAAGTGGCATTTACAATGTACGTTCATCTTGCAGGAGATGTTGAAGGACGAGGTGAGGACGTTGACCTACCGCAACGCCATGTACCACAACAGACACCTGTTCAAAGGGAAGACAGTCTTGGACGTTGGGTGTGGCACTGGGATCCTATGTATGTTTGCTGCCAAGGCTGGCGCTGCAAAGGTCATTGGGGTAAGCATGACCGTTCACTTAGTCTACCTTCCAGCCTGTTGCTCAAATTTATTTACTTCTCCTTTGATTGCTTGATTTATTTTCTTTTTCGTAGCTCTTTTCTTCTTTGTAATAGTGGCCAACAGAATTGTCTAAGCCTTGATGTCATGATACTAAGAATAAGATGAGAAGTTTTATAATTAGGTGTTTGATTAAGAGGATGGTGAGTTTCATCACAGCTATCTTGAAAATGATAGCATAAGCTTGGAACCAGTGTACATGCATTAAAACTGGACTGTTGTTATTTTTTTTTGGGGGGGGGATGGAGGGGGTGTGTTTCATGTATCTGAAAGTTGATATACAGCTCAGTAAGTGTAGCATTGGTTGATCAAGTTTTTCATTTTGAAAAGGTCTCAGGGATGTAAATACAGATACAAACTGAGGGGATTTCAAATGCTTGGTGATGAATCTGTCTGTAACTGGAGTTGAATGTTTGCTATTTGAACATCAGAAGATACACAACAATCAGAGACATCAGTACTTGGTACATGAATGTGTAAAGGGAGTACACTGTGTATCCATATTTCTGTTTTTTGAGGTTTCATGGAAGATGCAGGTCATTCACATCGGTGCATTGTTCAAATCTCG
Organism: Diadema setosum; assembly: GCF_964275005.1. Lineage (NCBI taxonomy): Eukaryota > Metazoa > Echinodermata > Echinoidea > Diadematoida > Diadematidae > Diadema > Diadema setosum. The sequence goes on from NC_092696.1 coordinate 28,949,503, forward strand.
TGATATCTTCAACAAATCTCTTCACTTTTTCAGATTGAGTGTTCAAGTATTGTAGACCACGCTGAAAAGATCATCAAGTCCAACAAACTGGACCACGGTAAGTACCATTTCTTCAAGAACTTTTTTTAGATGTCTTTCATCAAGGAACTTCACTGTTGCATGGAGCTATTGTTACCAAGCATAAAAATAGTAATAATGAAATACTTCAATTTGAAATTTTGGTGGCTGGAAAAAAAAAAGTATAGTAGCCCAAAGTATAAGGAAATATACATATTATATTCATTTTGAATTTCAGCTGCCTGTTGGGGCCACCAAAAAAAAAGTCTTTTTGAAATTTCATGGCCTGACATCAATTTGTAGTGGCCTTGGCCACTGGGCACTGGCCAGTGGGCCTTGGCCAATTGCAAGCCCTGTTATCACTGTTGTTATTATTTCAATTGTCATTTAAATTTGCTTATTACTGTTATTATTACACAGTAACATTTGGAAATGATAAAATGTTAAACCTGTACTCCGTGCTTGCATGATTGCCATTGAGGTAGAGTACATGTAGGCTATTCACACCAATATTTTACTCGGGTGTTTATTGACCGTTTTATATTTTTCAGTCATTCAGATTGTGAGGGGTAAAGTGGAGGAGGTGACACTGCCTGTGGAGAAAGTGGACATCATCATCAGCGAGTGGATGGGATACTGCCTCTTTTACGAGTCCATGCTCAACACCGTCCTCTACGCCCGTGACAAGTGGTTAGATGTAAGGTCAACAAACTTGGTAACTTCTCGCCAGCACACCTGTGGCATGTGTCTCGAGTGAACTGGCCGCATGTGTTTGAGTTTCGTATTCAACCATTCAGAGTGTGCTCATTGCAGCTTGCGCGGTAGAGAATTGCGTGGTGACTGTGACTTGTGCATGTGTAAAGATCAAATGGCATTCCTTTCTTCTTCTTTTTGTACTGGTTGTAGCTATTTGGGGCAAGCCATGTACAGAGCTGCCAACTAGTACTGATTTTCAGTAATTTCTAGTGAAATTTGAGAAGAATATTGAAGGTTACACGCAAATAACTGATTTGAGAAATCATTGTCTGTGATATATTCTATTACACTGTTAAGGATTACTGATTTTTTACTCAAAAAAGGTGCAAATTACTGATTTTCAGCCATCAAAGCACTGAAAGGCTTTTACAAAAATTGGCAGCTCTGCATGTAGATGGTCATTGACAAGTTCTGAGTTGAAGATGAATACCTTACATTGTTGAAATTTGCCAAGGAGGCAAATACAATTTGATAACATTGCACTCGTGTGTATGAACATCGCACTCGTATGTATGAACACTGTGTATCTGGTAGCCATTTTCAGTTTTAAATGAAGTTAGCTCTTTGCAGTATCAGGATACAATTTGCATGCAATTGTTCTATCTTTACTGATGTGAACGTATTACTCCGTTTGTCTCCACAGAAGGAAAATGGTCTCATCTTCCCAGACAGAGCGACGCTTCACGTAACGGCAATCGAAGACAGGCAGTACAAGGATGAAAAGATAAATTGTAAGTGCGGCCACTTTCACTGACAGTGAAATGTCACAGTTTTGAAAAACAAAAAGATATTCATGGTAAATGTTGTAAAGCAACTTGTGCCAAAGCCACAATAAAAAAAGATATGTTTATATATATCTTAGATATATTCATTTATTTTTTTTTTAACAGGGAAGTATCACTAGGAATGAGGTGAATTTGGTGGTCCCTAATATTCCATTACTCTGTTTAGCTGGTCTCTGGTTTAGTACATTTATAACAAGGTATTGGTCATAACGAGGTAAAATTGGCAATTCTGGTGACCTTAGTTTGTTATGACAGGGCTTCCCTGTATATCGTGGAACTATGCTATTTATTTTTATATAACTGACAGGAAGTAGAGAGACATTCTAACATTGTAAAACATACCAGAGGTAGGATTTCGAGTCGTAATAGTGCACTCTTTGAAATCCATGAATAAGGCCCCTTCTCCAAGTGGGGGAAAAGGATAAAATGATATCAAATCAACATGAAGTTCATGTAATTATACCCCCGCCGCACATAGTGTGAAGGGGGTATATAGGAATCACCGCGATGTTGGTCGGGCGGGCGGGCAGTCGGTGTGTTGCAGTCGGTGTGTTGCAAAATCTTGTGTCGCGAACTCCTACAGTTTTGAAGCAATTTAAATGAAACTTAGGGTAAATGATGATATTGAGGTATAGATGTGCAAGACATGTGTTGCCATGGTAACCATAATTTTACCAAAACCTTGTGGATTGAATAACTTCCATAGTATTTAAGCAATCAATTTCAAAAGTGGTATCTATGATGATCTCTGCCCCCCCACGGAAGAAAGCAGTAACTGCATAGCTGCTGAGCTGAGATAAATGAGATTTTGTGTTTTTTGCAGATTCTTTAAAAACACAGAAACATTCAAAAATAATTTTGTGGTATGATTATGCACCATACCTAGTTGTCTAACAATACCTAGGAAAAAATTATGTTTCCGTTATTTTTTAAATGTTATTTAGGAAAATGCAGTTACTGCGGTGGCTCACCCTTGATTCTGGGTAGTTTCCCCACGGAAAAAAGCAGTAACTGCAGACGGCCAGGAGTCTGCTGTTTTCCCCATGGAAAAAAGCAGTAACTGCACATGCCACATGACCATAGGAGGAGAATTGTTACCACCACCAGGTTATGAAGTTCTTCTACTTTCTGGTTAGTCTAGATCTACAAGATCTAGGACCTAACGCTAGACCTAGACTAGGTCTTGTCGATTGAATGGCATTCTGTGTAAAAATAAGGTAATTGAAGTTGAACTTTGAAGTGCCCGGCCTGGCCCCTAACACATGACCCTGGACTAGACAATAAAGTCAAGTCTCTTCGTCTTAGATCCTAGTCGAACTCTGACGTTACATTTAAGCTAGACTACAGATCTATGCCCAATGTTAGTGCTAGACCTAGATCTATTACGTTAGATTAGGCCTACTGACATTTTGTCTAACACTGAACAGTTAGATTAGACTTTAGATTTAGGCTACTCTGTAACGTTAGATCTGGTAGACCTAAGTTTAGGGCCTACATCTAACGTTAGACTAACGTTAGTGTATTAATACTAGTGCTCATCTCCCTTCAATATATTTTCAGCTCACCTAGATTTTCTGGTTCTGGCCAAAGCCATGGCTACCGTGACTTTTCCTCTGCAATTCATGATAGATTTACAGGCATGCCTGGACCGCAGAAACTGTGTGACAGCATGGTTAGCACTGGCATGATCACTCAGACTGTACCAGACCTGCAATACTGTGCAAGTGATGACTGTGATGTGATGCAATGTTTAGCTAGTTACTGTATGCTGCAGAATTTATGCGCATGCAGCTAGCTGCACGCGTATTCTGCACTCTGAGCGCGCAGAGTCTGCCAGTTTGCTAGTCTCCAGAAAGAAGCTTTTTCTACAACTTGTCATATGATTCCCTGCGGGCAGAGTCAAGTTACTGGTGAAACAATCTTTTTATATCTACTCTCCTAAATTATGGGAGAAACTGCTGTTTACATTGTTTAAAAAAAAATTAGTAGAAAAAATAAATGGTATTAGGGAAAAAAATATGCAGAAAGGACTATACAGAGTCTGAATGATAAAGACTAAATTGTTAGTTACTGCTTTCTTCCGTGGGCTTTGTTAGTTACTGCTTTCTTCCGTGGGGAAACTTGCAAAGTTGAATCAACTGGATGCAGTTACTGCTTTTTGCAAAAGTGAAAAATTGCATTTTTGGTCACTTTCATTTTTGTTTTTGCAAAACTGACCTATTAACATTGGAGAGCATTGGGTAAACTATTCATTTTTGCAAAAAAGTAAACATTCATAAAAATGTCAGTTACTGCTTTTTTCCGTGGGGGGGCAGATCTATAGGTGTAGTTATGCAAGACACTCTTTGTGTTTGTACTTGACAAAGCGTTGCCAAGCAATTGAAATAAAATTTAGTAGGCATTATGGCTTTGAGGCATAGATGTGGAACACATAATTTTTGTGTTTGTCGGACAGAGCATTGCTATGGTAACCATAATTTTACCAAAACCTTGTGGATTGAATAACTTCCACATCATTCAAGCAATTAAGGTCAAATTTAGTATGTATGATGGTCGGGAGGTGTAGTTATGCAAGACACCAATGTGTTAATATAAGAAAAATATGTTGCCATGGTAACCACTCATTTTTGTATCAAATTGAACCGTTTAATCTTTGAAGGTGAAATTTGGTGTGTATGATGCTCTTTAAGTGTAGTTTTGCAAAATGTCCTTTGTATTTGTATCGGACAATGCGTTGCCATGGTAACCACATTTTTTTTTTTTTTTTTTAAATCCTGTGGAGTGAACTTCTTCCACAGTTTTCAAGCAATTGAAACCAAATTTGGTAGGCATTATGGCCCTGAGGTATAGATGTGGAACACATAATTTGTGTGTTTGTCACACAATCCGTTGCCATGGTAATCACAATTTTACCAAAACCTTGCAGATCGAATAACTTTTCCATCATTCAAGCAATTAAAGTCAAATTTAGTATGTATCATGATCTAGAAGTGTAGTTTTGCAAGACACCAATGTGTTGCCATGGTAACCACTCATTTTTGTATCAAAATAAACCATTCAAGCTACAGTGCTGTATGAAGGTCAAATTTGGTGTGTATGATGGTCTTTAAGTGTAGTGATGCTGGAGGAAAGCATGTTTCCATTTGCTCTAAGTTTTATACTCAGTGTCAACTCTGTAATTGTACAGTAAACTATTAAACTTATTCTGTTTCCAAATTGATTGCCCTCATGACATCACATGCTATAAAGCAACACTAGGGGCAGGGGTATTAATCACCTTCAGTGATAATTCTAGTTTTATTTGAATTGGACTTGTGTGAACCTTTCCATGCTTTGTTTTCACTATTTCTACATCTTGCATTATCCATGAAAGAATGTTTCCATTACCATAGTTTCCGACAAAGTCCTTTTGTGGGAACAAACTCCTAGAGACATTCATTAATCTTGGTGCTCTTTGCTGCATGCATGATTCTCTCCTTCAGGGTGGGACAATGTGTACGGCTTTGACATGAGCTGCATCAGGGAGGTGGCCATCTCAGAGCCCCTCGTCGACGTCGTGGACCCAAAGCAGATGGTGACAAACTCCTGCCTGATTAAGGTAAGAGCCAGCTGTTGTCAGCCCTGCTGCTGCCCTGTGCCCCTCCCGTAAAACTCTGCTGTGGGAAAATGACTTGCCATGGATACTTTAGCCGTTTTAGCTAACAGCAATACCATGGCATTCCGAATTTTGACGACGATGTGCTATAACATTTTGGAGTATATTTGATGCCTCTTCATTCAAACATTCAATTATCCCAACTGTCCATGGACAAACTGAGATTGGTAAATTGTTTACCTGAAATTGTTTACCAGTACAATAGCATATATGTAGTTATCATAGCACATACTGAACATTGTTTGCACATTATATGCAGACATGCAGGGCATATCAGCTCTAATGGTGTATAAACAGACCCCAAACTTCATCTTAATTTAGTGGTGAAAAAAAGAGTGTGGTTGATTCATTGTAAATACGGTACTTTGGTGATGTTGACTGCAGATATACATGACATGTAGCTCTGAAACTTTCGTACAGAGTCAGTCATGAGAGGTCCTATTGGAGAAAAATCACAGTGAAATCTTCCCTTTTAGACAACTCAGAAAATGTCTAATGATATATTGATGACATCAATTATTCTGCAATATTGCAGGTTAAAGGGACTGTACAGTACTGGTGGAGGTGGGGATTCATGTTTTGAACATTCCTAAGTGAGATAATGAGAAACCTTTTATGAAATATGAAAGAGCATGTCATGTTAAGAAGGAACCAACGTTTATTTGATGAAAATTGTTTTTCAAATGGCTGAGATATCCAAAAAAGTGGTAATAATAAAGGTGACAGGCCACGCCTTTTATTAGGATCTCTTTGTTTCACCTTGTTTATGGATATCTCAGCCATTCCAAAACCGATTTTCATAAAATAAACTTTTGATACCCCTTATAATTGCATGCTCTTTGACATCTCATAGAGTGGTTTCTGAATATCTCGCAAAACGTTAAATGCTAAATTCTCACCTCGACCAGAACTGTACACACCCTTTAAGATAGATATTACTGCAAACTGACTACATGACAGAAAAGAACAACCCTTTTTTGACCCTTGCTGTGTAGACATCATTTCAAAACAAGTAGAAGTTACAAAGATATAACAGTTTGTATTGATATATTCAATCTAGTTTTCAAGCTATCTGGCATTGAATAAAAACCTCTGGCACGTTGGGGGTTTGAGCCTAACATTTGAGTTAAACTCCTAATCTGGCCATTTATGTTAAGTGTATCTGGTGAAGCTAATTTCATTGGCACATTGGTACTTCCCCAACACACATTTGCATGGCTTGTTGGTAAGGCCAGTTATTGTATAGTAATTATGGAAACTTCCTACACGAAGGTCACTACTACAGTGGTTAAAATGTGAGGATATTGTGAATATAGTCCCTGGTTGTTGTGAGTAGACACATCATACTGATACAGTATGTAAACATAGCCTGATATGGAATGTGCCTTTTCATGAACACAGTGTGGACTTTGTGACTTCCTGTGAAATTGAAATAAACCTGGTTATCCCCGTATCCCCTTTCTCCCTCAATCCCCACCACCCCCCTTTTTTCCCCCTCCTCAGGAGATCAGCATGTACACAGTAAAGGTGGAGGACTTGTCGTTTGAGACGCCCTTTCAGCTCACGGTAACGCGCAACGACTACATCCAGGCGCTGGTCACGTACTTCAACATCGACTTCACCATGTGCCATAAACGCACTGGCTTCTCAACATGTGAGTTTACGCCCAGTTCCAGTTCTGTCGGCTTTTTTACCACACTGTCTTATGTGTCTCCTTGGTGAATACTTCAAAGTTGTGAATAAGTCTTGATTTGAAAATTGGAGACATTTTGGACAATTATGTCTCCCACCTGTGAAAGTCTATGGCCTACTGATGACAAACATGTTGAACAGCAAAAGTAGAGAAAATTCCAGCTCTGCTGTGATGTAAATTTTATTACAGAGCTATGGCTTTGATTTTGTACTTTCAGTGTACTGGGGCATACTGCCATGTATTGATTGGTTTGTGGGAGGTTGTGAGTTTGAGTACAAGATGCAAAGTTGGGCAGCTGTTCACTTAGTGGAGTGTGCGAACTTAGCACACAAAGAGCACTGTAAAAGATGTTATTTTCCCGGGGTGGAAATTTTCGCGCATTTCTTGCAACCAAAAACCAGCGTGAAAATAAAAACGAATATTTTTGCATGTTATATGTTCCACTGATGAATGTCTTGATTCCGTGAAAGTAATAACAAGTGAAATTCATCTTACACAGCCGAGTGGAAAAATTGCTCTCGTGAAAATATCCTCTTTTACAGTAAAAGCCAATTAGTGAATGTGGTGTGAAATGGCATGTATGAGTGCCGCCAAGACCCCAGCGTGGTTGAAAGGCCGTAGGTTTGAAACATGACTCTCTCATCTCTCCCAACCCCCTCCAGCTCCAGATTCACACTACACCCACTGGAAACAGACGGTATTCTACCTGGACGACTACATCACTGCCAAGCGTGGGGAGGAGATGTACGGCGTGTTTGCCATGAAACCCAATGCCAAAAACAATGTAAGTTCTCACAGACACACACAGATGCACGTGCACCAGAGCCCCAGCCCATACCCTTTAGAGCACTCTAAGGTACATCTTCATCTATGACAAGTTGATGAGCATGTACTGATTGACAGAAGTTAGCGACCATTGCCGGATTTCTTTCAATACAAATGCTGAGGTTAATTTGACAGTTCTTGGGCTGTAGTAACTGAGAAAAGTTAAAGGGATGGTATAGTTCTGGTTGAGATACATGTAGGGATTCAGGTTTTAACTTTTGCTGAGATAACTTGAAACCACTTAAATGAGATATAAAAGAGCATACCAGGCACAATTCAAAGAGGAAATCAAAGTTTATATTTAATAAAAATTGGTTCTGGAATAACAGAGACATCCAAAACCAAAGCAAAACAAAGAGATCCTAATAAAAGCTGGATCCCACCTTTTATTAGCCTCGTTTTGTTTTTGCACATCTTGGCCATTTTAAAATCGATTTTATTCAAGTAAACTTTGAATTCCTCTTTAAATTGTGTGTTCTTTAATATTTCATCCAAGTGGTTTCTAAATAGCTCACAAGTTAAAACCTGAATTCCCATCTCAACCAAAATGATACCATCCCTTTAAACATTCTCCTTTTGCTGAGGATGTCTGCATATCTGACATCAATACCTTCAATGTTTGTTCCCTTTATATTTGCTACCTCTTATCCCAAAGCCCACCAAAAAAAAAAAAAAAAAAAAATCATCAGATGAAATTTTCGATTATGCTCAAATTTTGAGAAAGATTAACAACTTGGAAGTTGATATGCAACTTTTGTAGAAATTTGGATATTTCTCGGGCAATGAATGTGTGTAATGGAAAAAGAAATCCAACTTTTTTGAATTTCCCTCTTTGTGACAGAAAAGGGTCTGCAATATAGAGTCAACTGAATTGAACTCTTAATTCTAACTCCTTTTTGTGTGTGGAGTAAAATTTTGATAAGTTTCAAATATAATAACCAGACAGCATCGGGGCTCTTCTTTCAGAAAATGTCCCAATCCCAAATTACTTTCTCGAACCAAAACACACAGTTTCTGCTTTGTGTTTTTTTTTGTGATGCATGTGACTTATGCTATGATTAACTAACCAGTGTAATTCGGTCTTTATGGGAAGGAAAATGAGTACAGCTTCTCCTTCCTACATACTTTCCAAAGCTAGAGCTTCCTTACTTGTCAGTGTAGAAATGAGCATCAGGAAGCATTTAGGAGTTGAGAATATACCGTATGTTCTCCCCCCCCCCCCCCCCCAAGAAAAAAATAAAAATACAATAAAATAAAATACACTGGGACCCTCCGTAACGTTAACTTTAAGAATAGCGAATTAATCCAAATACAATTTCAAGGTATGAAACTCTTGTATGAAACTTTTGTTTTTACTCACATCTTACAGAAAAGCCCATCTGATTTACTTCAGGGGTCAAGGAGAAATGAGGATTTTTGTAGAGCATGTCAGGAATCCCTTCCCTCCAAGTACTGTCCATTGAGTTCACACATTAACATGCAGATCCAAGAGCATCCAAATGCTAAACTTGGAAGAACCAGAGCAAATACCTGCTTTACAAAGATCCATATTTCTCTGTGACCACTTACCGAAATTGAATGGGGTTTTCTGCAAAATATAGCTAAGATGTTATATTTTCAGACCCTGAAATAGCATTCAGAGAATTTAATTATATTGGAAGTTACTATCAGTGTGAAAATCGGATTGTGTTGTTGTTGTTGTTGATTTTGTTGTTGTTGTTGTTGTTGTTGTTGTTGTTGTTGTTGTTGTTGTTGTTGTTTTTTGTCATCAAAAGCTTGTTTGTTTCTTCCTGTCTGTCATCACAGAGGGATCTGGACTTTGTCATCGACGTCGACTTCGTAGGCGAACTGTCGAGCTATAAGTCCAAGTTTTCTTATCACATGCGATAAGCACCATTTGTCATCAGTGTAGGAGTGGTGTAAATACGGCATTCTAGTTTGGACACACATTTTTTTATTTATTTTTTTTTAATAGACAATAACACAAGAGAAAAAGGAATAGAAGCATCCCGACATTGAAACTGAAACCAAAACAGGGCAGTTTAACATCACAAAGGTGGCAGATGCCAAATTGGACTTTTAATAGTGCAAGTTGTGTAGGAAATTCGACCTGCTTGAAATGGTTACAGTGTTAGCACCTATTATGGACTCTAAAATGATGCTTGCCCATTCTCTGTCATAGACTTGAAGCAGAGCCCCCAGTTGTTAGTACGCCCCCTCCCCTTCCCCCCAACCGTCAAGGTTAAAACCAGCTTGCACTAGTGCCTTTCTGGATTCAACATAAAAGTTTCAGTAATCACATGGCTTGTGTGTTTATTTGTGGATGTAATAATATTGCTATTAGTAATGAGGATGACAACACAGCAGTATTCTTGCTTGTGAAATAATAATACTTGAATTCTTAGTGAGCTAGTTAAGTCTGAAAAGTTCTTGTGGGCAGTTATTAGCAAAGATTTTTGTCTGTCTGAATTGTACTACTACATATTTTCCTAAAGCTTGCAAGACATCTCCGTGTGAAGAAACAAATACATTATAGGTTACTCTACTCATCAATTAATTGTTATCAAGCAGAACAATTTTCATTTAGGTGCTTCATGGTTCAGTTCTATTGGCTACATTGTATGTATACCTCCACCCCCCCCCCCCCACCCCTTATCATCATGTCAGTATTCACGATGACATAGTTCTCATTTCAGTAGTCATGTAACCCTTGTGAGGTGACCAGCATATTTGCTTGCTTTGGATTTAACATAATTTGCATTTTCTGTATTCGGCTTGGAAAGGATGATATATGAATGCATCAAATCGTTTGGCAAGTCAGCTGGAGAAGTTATCAGCTTGTCATTACTGAACTGATATGAATACGAATGAACTAGTAGAATTCACAAAACCTGCACAAAATTGAGAGATAGAGAGAGAGAGAAAAAAACCTGTCATACTTGGCAAATATAAAGGCCGAGAGTGTGATAGACTATACAAATAGACACATGGCTCTTGGAGGCCCACAAAGCTAGTCCCCCCCCCCCCCCCAAAAAAAAAAAAGAAAAAAAAGAGAAAAGTTTTCCCTGTTCCTAGATGGAGGTCTGCAAGAATGCATGAATGGGGAACTTGAAATACTCACGTGACCTAGAGACCCCCAGATCTTGTGTGTTCCCCCCCCCCCCCCCCCCCACACGAGCAGTACACAATAATGTGACTGCGAAATTTGCCAACATGCATACCTGTACACACCGGCTCCCTGAGGCACACGAGGGAACGACAGTTGTGAAGCAGTAGAGATTTTTGCCCACCGAATTTTTGCACAACTGAATAATTGCGCGAGATGGCGGTGGTTGGCCGCGACAATGATGACTTGAGCTGCGGATCATTTGGTGCTCTTCCAGTACTACTTGGAGCATGTTGCATTCAAGGCCAGTAGTTTTAACCCCGTTTAGGACAGACTGATTTTGCTACAACACACATTTCCCATAGACACAGCTAATGAAGAAATACCTCCTTTTTTTTCCAACCTTGTAGAACTGCGTACAATTGAAATCATGAATGATATTAGAAGATGTGCATGTATTCAAAACTGTTTTGTCACCACACATGACCATATGATTGTGTTTGTAATAACAATTTCTTGCAAAGTTGCGAATATACGATCCTTTGTGAATGCATAGGTAGCTGTTGCGAGCTGAAAGGCATAATGCAGTCATAATGGTCTTATTGGTTTTAGATAATAAATGAAGTGATATGTCTTGATTTCAAATACCACAAGTAAAAAGCATGAACTTAAATACAAAAAGAATTCAACATGTTTTCATTATTGTAGCATAATGAAAGAGCACTTGGCATGCCTCTTTCTGGAGGCAGGGAGAATGATATAACATCAACATGTGTATATGTCAGTAAGAAGTGGACGAAATGTGTACTTTTTATAGAACATGAAATTGTGTTGAATTCTCTTTATATATTCTTAGTATCACTATCCTAGTGTGTCATCACTCTGTAGTCTTATCTAGCAGTCATGGTACAGAAAGTTTGAATAAGCGTAACTTAGGTTATTTTAGAAATAACAAAAGCAGCAGCACAAGCATTGATTTTTTAAATGAAAGAACATTCTTTGTAGACTTAATGAAACAGTGGTGCATTCAAATTGTATCACCAGATACATGTTGTATTTTCACGTAATAGTCATCCTACATGTATTTTAACCCTATTCTAACTGGGGGGGGGGGGGGGTCAAATTGACTCCCCCCTCGACGTTTCGCGCCACGATTTCGCAACGCGCAAGATTTTGCCACGTCGTTTCACAACTTTTTTCATTGAAGTCTCCCGCATATTTTTAGACCAAATTTGCGACGTCCGGGTACACCGTTCTGAAGATACGTAATGTTTTGCATATGCATGTCAACCCCAAAACAGCTCAAATTCATGATATCGTGTGCAAATCCAATGCAAATTGTGTTTTTTGGTTAAATTGATATAAATAAGATTATTTCAACTTTTAACCATTGAAATTAATCAATTCTAGTGTAGATAGCCTGAAAAAGTGCCTGCAACAAATTTTGGCAAAAAAACAATGGAAAACAAAAGGTCGAAAAAAACAATAAAATACATAAGAAATTAACAAAACAATAGCAAACAAAAGAAATTGATTTTGATTGTGCTATTTTTTTACACAAAAATTGTTTGATGTGTCTTGAGGAATTCTGACACGAAAATTTAGCAATCCTCCAGTCTTTTTAATGGAGTTATAGGTGAAAATATGATTTCATGCACAAATTTGCATAATTAATTTATTAAAAATAGAAAGGCAATATTTTTCTATTGTGTGACCATGTAATCTTGTAGTTGACATCCAGCTCTATCTTCAGGCAAAATTTCGCGGCGATCGTGCGATCGGCGGCCGAGATCTGAAGGGGGGTCAAATTGACCCCCCCCCTCAGTAAAAACTTGGTCTCAAATAGCCCATTTAGAATAGGGTTAAAGCATTTTTTTTTTGTAACCTGCTTCAGACGAACTGATTTTGCTATAACCCGTTTCCCATTGACGCATGCCAGAGTGTATACTCTTGACTAGCCTTCAATTGGATTTATGTAAATCAAGAGTTCAGTATAGGATCGAGAATCAGGAAATGGTTCATTTTGTGAGAAAGTCATCTGTTCTCGAGATGCGTGTGCCATGTGTTGTGTTCCTTACAATACAGGAACACTGGTAGATGTGTGATACTTTTGTTAGGACATGCAGATAAGTGGTTAATGATAGATATGTTAATCAAGTAACTGAGCCTTGCACCAAGGAAGGGAACAAAGAATGACTTGCTGAATCAATACCGAAGGGGAAAGGAGCAGGAGAAATGGTGTGAACGTGGCCTGCCAACAGCCATTACATGGTAGAGTATCATAGACAGTGCTGAATGAATGGCACATGAATTTCTTAAAACTCTGTCATACCTTTCAAGTTAATAACTTTGATAACCAGAAAAGCACTTTGAGAGCGCAGACCTCGGGCCGGCAGCTCATATCCACAAACCGCATGAAATTTCCCAATATAGAAGCCTTTTGTTTACGTCTGACTCATCAGTCGAGCATGCACTATAGTGTGTGTACGTATGTAAACCTCCAGAACGCGCAGCTAGAACTGTCAAGTTCATTGACCTTATACGCTGACAAATCAGAAATCATTCAAAAGTCCATAAAGATTCCTGGATCACTACCAAAATTTAATCATCTGTTCCTTGTGTCATTATCGACTTTTCCTTTAAGTGTCATTCAAATCCGTGCACAACTTACGGAGTTATTTTGCAAACATACAAACCAATGCCATGATCACTTAACTACCTCCTTCTTTGGTGGAGGTAATGAAAAACTCAATAAATACTATTACTTTTGATTGCCCTTATACAGCAGTGCACTTATAATTTTGGAACTTTTCTTCAATGTCTTTGTATCTTTGTAGGCTTTTTTGACTATTTATTTCATAAGGTAATACATGTACTATATTTCAAAACAGTATCGTCCAAATCAAATTTCAATATTAATTGCGGTTATGTGTCTTGACAAGTTGATGGATAGTTGTCAATCCTTAAAACTTTTTTAACTGTGATATTTAATATGAATGTTCATTGTTACAAAATGGTTCATGCCCCCTTCTGTCTAATGAATATTCATCAGAAACAACTGCTCCTTGTACATTCATTATGAATATTTACCAATAATGCTCATGCCCTCAACGTGTGAGCGTGTTCATACAGTAGGAGGTGCTGGCTAGATTGCATAGACAGCAATTTTGTTTGTTCTGTGTATTGATGAATGGAAGCTAGCTGCAGCACAACTTCACTTTTTCTTTTTTAGTCTTTTTGTAAAGTGTTCTTGTATAGATGGTATTTAAATGTCATTTGTACTTGAAACAGTGGTATCCCCTGTCTTTTTTTGTTGTCATAAGCTGTGTGTATACATGCCTGGCTTGATAGCAGTCATGCATGTGTGGGTGTGCATGTGCTATCCAGGTCATGTGTTAGAATGATGATGATCATATTAGACTAGTTTTGATGATATTGATGATAATGCTGAGCATATGTATGATAGTAATGATGGTAAGAATAATATTTAAAGCGATGATATATGTATGTATGTATATATATATATATATATATATATATATATATAATTCTTCTCCATACTTAAGTTTGACCTTTTTTTTTTTTTTAAACTGAGTATATTCTGACAAATAAAGGATTGACAAGGCCCATGGAAATCAGACTTGAAGTTGTGGACTACATTAGATTTGATATGATGAGCAGTGATTTTGGTCGTGGTTACAAATTAACATATACAGTACTCCAAAGTGAATTTTACTTGTTCGGATTCAATGAACCCTGGTGAAAAAAACAAACAAACAAAAAAAAAACAAAAACAAAAACAAACGTACCTTGTGATAACTAACTGTAACAAACTTCAACAAAATGAAATCAGCAGGATCCTGCATACATTATGCTATCAAGATTTATTTCATCATTTTCTTTTTAAGTAAAGGTTGTTTCTATTTATTTGATAGGACATTGTTAGAACACATAATTGCTATTGATTCCTAGAGATACCGGTGCACGCACTGTTCTTAAAGGACAAGTCCACCTTCATATACATGAGGATTGAGTGAATGCGGCAATATAAGTAGAACACATCAGTGAGAGTTTGAGGAAAATCTAAACTCCGCTGAAAAGTTATAAATTTTTGAAGTGTCTGCTCAGTCACTGCTGGATGAGAAGACTACTACAACTGATGATGTCACATGTGTACAACAGTATAAGGAAAATATAAAGAGAATTCCACAAAATGTTACTTATTGAAAAAGTGCACATTTCCTCTACTTGTCACTAAGGTATGTTAAGGGTAATATTATTCCCCCTGCCTTCTGAAAGAGGGAAGTCGGGCATTCTCTTATTATGCGAGAAAAGTGAAAATATGTTGAATTTTCTTTATATTTTCTTTAAATCGTTGTACGCATGTGACATCATCAGCTGTAGTATTCTTCTCATCCAGCAGTGACTGAGCAGAAACTTCAAAAATTCATAACTTTTCAACTGATTGTCCGATTTTCCTCAAACTCTCACTGATGTGTTCTACTAATATTGCTGCATTCACTCAATCCACAAGTCTATGAAGGTGAACTTGTCCTTTTAATCTTTAGTTACGGTACCGTACTGTGATGATGATGATGTTGATGCTATTGTATGTAGGCACGCATTAATTCCCTATCCAAATGTATAATCGGCCCTCTTGCAATAATCAGCACGATTATAAAATACAATGTATAGCATGCAGTGCTTGGGCTGAATTTTATGCCCTTTCGTGGGTATAAACGACCTTGATACCAAACATTGATCTCGATCCATACGAAATACGTTGAAATGCGTGACCTGTCTCGGCTAGTAAGTGGATCTCAAAGCAAAAGTGTATACACATTTTATACACGCAGTTTCACAATTCGCGCAGTCGCGTCTAGTCTAAAAATAGGCATGTGACCGCAGATGACCCCTACCATTATGGTTGTTTACATTTCCAAAATGAGCTGTGATTGGTCAAAAGTGTGTGGAAGGACGCGTTTGATCAATAGATTATCAAACACGACGCTGGCGCATGCGCAGACGTTAAGTGTCTCCGTGTGTGTACGTATGGACGTGTACGTGTATGTGTGATCAGAAGATCCCATTAATCATCATCACCTCACGTTCTCATACACGGGTGTGTACACTGTTTTACCGATGCAGCTAGCTACAGCTAGCTAGCTACTGCTGGCTACGTGTCTATTTATGGGATTGCTGGATGCCGTCCTGTTTTAGCTGAGGATAAGTCGCAACTAAATGGCAAAACGTGATGACCTTGGCTTCAACTTCTTCCCGAACAGGTTCGTAAACAATTACGGATTGCCCCGATTTCACTAAGAATCTTTAGAAAATGGTTTAGATCTGTGATAATCAAGTTCGAACTATCTAAAGTTAGGCAAGCCACTAGACAGAAAGATCCGTCTGTCCGGAGGACTCTTTTTATATTTTGCCATTAACGCTGTCCTCCGTAGACAGACGGAAGCTTGCAGTACCCATTGCTGTGTGGATGTTCTTAACCACTGTCTCTATGGAAAATTGGGTGAGGTACCTCACCCTTCTCGATTGCGTCTAATTCACGGCCCTAGGTCGGCAAATTTAAGCTTGTATAGTGAAATTAGCCTTTTAAGAATACATTACACTCACCAGATTAATGAATAATCCAACATTTTAGTAGAATTTTCAACGCAAAACACAGCCTGTCGCGTCGTCACGTTCAAACTCCAGAAACATACACTATGAATCTATTAGCCAATCACATGCGAGGTAGTTTCTACGTGTTTGTTTTACTAAAACACGTACCTCGTATGTGATTGGCTTACAGATTTAAAATGGCGACTTACAGCTTGCGAACGGCGATGTTGCGATATCGATAAAATTTCTGCGTTATAACCGAGTTTATGTGAGTATTTCGATTGCACAATTGATAAATTTATCCCAAATATTGCTGCATAATGTGTCATGTCATGTCAAACTTGTTTGAATGTAAAAAAGCTGTCTGAAATTTGGTTTATCGTAACGTTTGATCTGTGCGCGACTGCTCCACACAGGAGCCGCAATCATTGACTTCGGTCTGTATACGGAGGGGATCCGTGAAGCCAGACGCAGTCTCCGCGGAACATTCCCCGACGGACAGATACAGACCGATCTTTCGGTCAAGCAAGCCACTAACAGTAGATCTAAGTAGAAAGCATAATCACAAGGTCGAACTTAGTTGACGCAGTTGTCTGTCTAAAAAGAACGCGTTAGAGGAGACCTAACGTTAGACCTAACGTATGGTTAGGCCTACTCCCGTTAAAACGAACACGATTATATCGAAATTCCATTTACAAGTTAGCCCGCCGCATCTTTTTAGTGTTTATTTGTTCGGTTATAACGAGATTTCGATATATTTCTAGACCATAGAAATGCTAACGTTAGACGTCTAACGGAAGAAAACTGCTGCCGTGCTGGTCCCGAGCCGAGCCGGACTTCGTTTAGGTCATACTACTAGACGTGGTAGGCCTAACGGGGGTCCACTGTAAACACCTGTCAGACTCTGTGTCAGTATGAATGCGATGATTGGCAATAAATGGTTAACACAGTGTCACAGGTTAGACGTCTTGAAAATGGTCTGTTCAGTGGTCTGTTTCTAGAGATAAAATGAATGCAATAACCAGTAGGCTAAGGCAATTGTTGAATCTAGACTGAGGAGTAATGTTAGACTCAATGTCAGTCAAATGACATTTGAAGAGATAGCAAGGTCCTAGATTAGTAGAGATAGAGCCGAGGGAGAAAACTCTAGTGACAGTGTCTAGATTCCAGACAACCTAAAAAAAAAAAAAAGAAAATGATAAGAAAAGTCTGTGCCGACTGTGGTAGACTATAATTTAGTCTCCTTTGTTTGATTGTGACCTGTAATTCATTCTTAGACTTGGATTCTACTAGTTTTGATAGTAAATAGTCTGACATGTCTATTGAGTATTGGTATTGCTAATGCTAGATCCTAACCTGTGTGTTAGATCTGTAGACTGTTACGTATAGATGTTGTCTAGGCCCTAGCTAGGGTTTATCTAGCAAAATTAAAGCATTGATGACACTTAACTCTAGGCCTACATGCAAAATCAAAAAGACAAAACGGGCAAAATTAAGATAGAATCTAGAAACAGATATCTGTTTCACATCGTAATGTCATATTTCAGTTCACCAGTTTATTACTAAATCAGTAAATGATCTTCAAAGAGTTGAATGAGTTATATGAGTTTGGTGAATGATGACCTTGATATCATAATGATTTTTAAAATGACCTTGGCATTGTGATCTTTTCTTCTTTCTCTGTCAATGAATTCAGTGAGAGATTGGTGGCAAGACTGACTGCATTAATTATTGATATTTATAGAAACCACATCGATACTTTCACTTTGTGAGAACCGTCTACACCCTGAAAGTGCGCAAAAATGGTAAGATACTTTTTCTTTTCTTTCACTTTTGCCTGTTAAATCATAGCAAGAGGTATAACTATCATGTTTGATCTAAATTGGGCAATGAAAGATGATGCTGGCTGAAAAGTTTGTTTGCTGAAGCTTGTTTGTTTTTAACTCACAGTACTTTTCAACCTACTGAAGCCAAGAGGTATGGTACAAACTGGAAAATTAGAGAATTGTATGGACCCGGTAAATGGGACACGCACAAAAAATGTATAATATAATTTTTTTTTCTAAATAGAGTGAACGTATCACAACTGAAAAAAAAAAAATCTTATTGATCCCTTCCAGCCAAAATCTAAATGATATACAAATTTGTACAAATGTGCCATATGATTTTGTTTCTGTTTGTCTGCCTGTTTGTTTGTTTGATTGTTTGTTTAATCTGTGGGTAGACATGCTGAAGAACAGCCCTGGCTGAACCGAAGTTTGATCTGTTTGACATATTATCAAAGTGAAATGAAACCATGTAGGGTCTACCTTGTTAAAGGGTGTGTACAGTTCTGGTCGAGGTGAGGGTTTAGCTTTTAACGTTTTGCGAGATATTCAGAAACCACTCTATGAGATGTCAAAGAGCATGCAGCTCTAAGGGGTATCAAAAGTTTATTCGATGAAAATCGGTTTTGAAATGGCCGAGATATCCAAAAACAAGGTGAAACAAAGAGATCCTAATAAAGTTGTGGCATGTCGCCTTTTATTATTAGCACTTTTTTTGATATCTCAGCCATTTGAAAACCAATTTTCATCAGAAAAACATTGAATCCTTCTTAAAATTACATGCTCTTTCATATTTCATAAGATGCTTTTCATTATCTCACTTAGGAATGTTCAAAACATGAATCCCCACCTCAACCAGTACTGTACAGTCCCTTTAGAATTAACTGATTCATTTGCCAGACAATACAATGTTCAGTCTGCAATAGATTTGAGAGTGCAGCATATGTTCCTGTCCTCAATGACAAAATGATATAAAGGCAGCAACAACAATTAAAAGCAAACAATTGTGATGACTGGATGTCATACTAGTAGGGGATGCCTTTTGTGTCCAATCAATTTTTTGGCCCTCACCCTTGTGTCTAATTGTGAAT
The DNA here is from genome assembly GCF_964275005.1 of Diadema setosum. Lineage (NCBI taxonomy): Eukaryota > Metazoa > Echinodermata > Echinoidea > Diadematoida > Diadematidae > Diadema > Diadema setosum. Next base: position 28,968,913 of record NC_092696.1, read on the forward strand.
GCTCCACTTACTGTATTTGTCATTAGGCCCTATTTATTTTATTTCATATTTCTGAAATTGTGTCCATCTCCATGATGCCATGCCCAGCTGCGCAACAAAAATAAAAGCAGCCCCACTTTTGAGGCAAAGAAGCTAAAGCGGAGGGCGTCCGATGCCAAGTGTCGGGCAAACATCACTGCTGGCTTCGAACTGCTTCGTAAGCAGGTGGGCTCATCAGAAACCCAAGAGAAGGTTTCAAAGGTAGGTACCATTTAAGTATTACACAGTATAGAAGTCTGTCAACTTTTATGAAGTGATGTATTGTGATAATAGGTGAGAAATATCTCTGTTGTGTTGCAATAATTTCCCCGTTTCATATGAATTTAGTCATAACCAAAATAAAATTGGATGCTTCACAAAGCAGTCAGTCACCTTAATATACACTAAAAAAAGAAAAAAAAAAATCAAATCAAGCAAATGACATTGTGACTGAATATCGAAGGATGTAGTTTCTGGGTTTATTGGAACATCTTGAATCTAACGTAAGTCTTTTCAAGCCACCCCTTGTGTATCTGTAGCATATGTTGTTAGAGATTTGCATCACAGAAATGAATCTTGCGTCCTAGTAAAAGACAATATCATAGGTGTAATCTTAGAGGACCAGCATGAAAAAAGCAAGCAACTGCACATAAAATGCATCTGAACTATTCATGGACAGGTGTAGTATGATTTTGTGACTTTTGTTTTTTATTCACTCAGTACGTTTCTTAGGCAGCAGAAGCATTGAAGTTGAAGGCTGAAGCTAATTCAGGATAGTAATGTTATTGACTTTGCCATTTTCTTGTACTAGGAAATGGTACTCAACCAGTCATTTCTGAGGATCAAATATTTGGAAGGAGTGTTGATTGCCCTGGAGCACACCCAAGGTATCTGATGGCTTAGTCTTCTGTTTTTCCTTGGTTTTACATTATAGGTTGCTCCATAAATGAATCTAATTGCAAAATAAGGCTGGGGGGGGGGGGAAACCTATAGTGGGAGAGTGCTGTGACAATTATCGATGCCTTTTGCCTTTACTGGTGTACATAAGGACAGAAAGTCTTTTTTTTTTGTTTTGTTCAGATGATAAATGCATTACTGGCCATAATTACCTCAGATACAAACAAAAAATTATGTACAAACATGGGTTAACTGATATTTTTGCCTCCTTGTTCGATAAGCAACATGAATGACATTACAAGTTTTCATTTTTGATTTAGTTTTAATTGATTTTGTTGTTGATTAATTGTTCAATAAGGCATAATGGTTCAAACCTACAGTACATCTCTTTTTTTCCCTCCCCAATGACACTTAGATCACATTTTCTTTATTCCCCATATCACTTGCCCTCTTTTAGAGTGGAAGGTGTGTGGATGTATTGCTCGTAGGGTTTACAATTTACAATCTTATGAAGATAGCGACAACTTACAATCTTATGAAGATAGCCAATATAGTGTTCTATTTGATGAGGACTTGTAAGAAAAGTATGAACTTTCATCTGCCCATGTGTGTATGTGTCATTGCGTGGGGTCTAGTTTCTACTCATTAGTTTCTAGTTTAGGCAGACCCCAGTGCAAACATTAGAAGACATGCATAGAATTATGCTATATGACTGGTCTACTGATGCTCAACATAGAAATCACCAGTGGCCGTGGGAATTTGGTGGAGAACCTCACCCCACTGCAGCTGCTGCGGGCCATCCATCATCAGTTTGTGGCTGCCCGACAGAGGAGAGGGAACAGTGCGTACTTCCTGGCCTGCCCTACCCCATCCCAAAATGGAGCTGACCAGGGCACAAAAGTCAAAGCGCCCTCATCATCTGCAAAGAGGAGGTAGGTGTTAAATTATGCTCTACGTGCAAATGATTCACCAAAGACTGCCATTGTAATGAAGTCCTAGTTACCCGCAGTTTTTATGCCTCCGCCACGAAGTGGTGCCGGAGGCATTATGTTTTCGGGTTGTCCGTCCGTCCATCCATCCGTCCGTCCGTCCTTCCGTCCGTCCGTCCTTCCGTCCGTCCGTCCTTCCGTCCGTCCGTCCTTCCGTCCGTCCGTCCTTCCGTCCGTCCGTAATGAATTTTGTGGACAAGGTAACTATCGAAACCTGTTGAGGTATCCTAATGAAACTTGGCATGTATGTGTATTAGGGGGTGAAGTTGTGCCTATCAACTTTTGGGTGCACATGCTCAAGGTCAAAGGTCAAAAGTTCAAGGTCAAATACATAAAATTTCACTATTTCCACCATATCTATTGAATGCCTGAAGATATTTTCTTGAAACTTAGTGTATACATGTTTTACCCAATTAAGATTCTCTGGTGAAAGTTTGGGTCATGAGGTCAAAGGTCAAAGCTCAAAAGGTCAGGTCAAATACATAAAATTTCACTATTTCCACCATATCTATTGAATGCCTGAAGAGATTTTCTTGAAACTTAGTGTATACATGTATTACTCAATTAAGATTCTCTGGTGAAAGTTTGGGTCATGAGGTCAAAGGTCAAAGGTCAAAAGGTAAAGTAAAAATATTAAAACTTCTTTTTTTTCTCCGTACCTTGGAAATTGTGTAACGTATCTTCATGGAACATAGTATATAATATACATGTACTGACTGGCAGTGATTATCTAGAGAATTTAGGGTTCATGGGGTCAAAGGTCAGGGGTCAAAGGTCAAGTGCAAGACTTCAAAATTTTACTATTACCCTCATATTTATGCAATGCCAGCAGGGTTATTTTTCTACACTTGGTGTATGCATGTGTAACCTAATAGAAATTCTCTGGAAAGTTTTTTTTTTTCTCTTTTTGCCTCAAAGGTCAAAAGGTCAAATATCAAGTGAAAGTGCTGAACTAACTTTTTCCTCCATATCTCGGAAGTGGCTCAAATCACCTTGAAACTTAACAACTACATATTATGCATGTTCTACCTGAAAGTAATTATCTTATGAATTTTAGGGTCAAGGGCCAGATGAAAATGGTAACAATTTACTATTCAATTCAGAAATTGCACTTTTTCTCCACACCTGTACCTTAAAAATTACTCAATGCCTAAATGTATGAATGGGTCAAAGTCAAGTTAAAGTCCTTAAATCCCTAGATACATGCTCTCCTATTCATCCAATTAAACCTACGTCAAGGAAGGTGAACATTCAACACATTTGTGACAAACTTGTCATTCCAATATTTTGCCAATTTTGTGAAAATGTAATCACACAGTGTCCACATGTACTATCTAGACCTATTGGGAAAATCATGCATTATGGCAGAGGCATACCAGTCGCCAAAGCGACATTTCTAGTCTTTCATTGTATCAAAATTTTCTTATAACCAAAGGGAATTTTGCCCATAGGCAGAGGTGACAACAATTTTAGGAACTGAATGATTTATTTGTTGTAAAGAAATTTTTGTTGAACCAGGATTTGTTCTGACGGGAGCTTCGTGTCAAAGTTTACTTCAGACCACAGTTTATCGTGTACTTGCATGACTTCATACAGAGATGTACTTAGGGAATCTTCATGTTGCAGTCACATGCTAGAGTCAAAGGTCATTAAACGTCACTATTAAAAGCTTGGCTAAAAAGCCAACAACACTTAAATTCCCACTTTTCTCAATACTGTGAGACACGATTAGCTAAAATTTTGCTTTGTATTCATATGTGACCGTGCACCTCAAAACGAACATAAAGTTGCACACACTTGGGTAAACAAATGGGTAAACCTAGCCGAACTTGACTTTTTCATATTTTCTGAAAGAGCGGGTCTTCTTTTACATTATGCTAAAATTTGGTATCATAAAACGGGCAGGAAAGTGGGTTTTTTTTAGCAGTTTATCTCGGAACATTTTTGGTAGAATAGTGTGATTAGGTGTGTCTTTAGAATCCCTTTTTCATTTTTGAAAAACCTTGTCCACACTCTTCACTTTCAACTCTAATAACTTTTGAAAGGATAATGCTAGTGCTTTGAAAGTTGGCATTAATTATGGACAGAATGTGTTAATGAGGCATGCTTAATTTCAGTTTAATCTGATAATCTCTTCATTGTTGTTACTCTGGAGGTTTACTTCTGTTTTTTGTCCCATTCATCGCACAGCCAGCACGGTTTGGTAAAGATTAAGCGCTTGAATAGACACTGTACTTCAGAGCCTCTTTTCTCAGTTCACACTTTTCCTGTGTTTGTGCTTTCTTTCCAATATTCAGATAGGTTAGGAGAGTCCATTTGATTTGAGTTATACATCATTTTAGTGCGTAAAGTCTGCTCTTTCAGAATATGGTCTTAGCTAAAAATTCATGTCTGGCGACTTTTTGTTTGTTTTGAGGTGCAGGGTCACATATAACTTGGTATGTCACAACATGCATTGAAGCATAACACGGTTTAAAATTATAAAGCATATCTTAAAATCAATTTTATGGCTATGCAGTCACTGCATCATCAGTACATAAATGAATGATATAAGCATAGACAAGGCTCAACAATAGGCAGGTGTAAATGCATTGGTGCATAGATAGCTGTAACTCTCTTTAACCCGTTGAGGACGGGCTGATTTTTCTACAACACATATTTCCCATAGACACCTGCCCGAGTATAATCGGCGACTCCTCCTCAGCGGCTTTAAAAAAAGGAAAAAGATAAAGAAATAAAGAGCTTTTTTCCCCTTCTGGTTCTGCCTGCCAACAGACCCTCAAAAAGGAGACCATCAAGCAAAGCCCGGCTCTTGAAGAAGTCGCCTTCACTTCAGAGGAAGAAGCAGTCTCCCATCATCCACCTGCCCCCGAACCTGGGCAAGGCGAGGGCCAAGAAGCTTATCAAGCTGGCCCCGACAGAGCTGGGCCAGGACCAGGTCGTGCCCTTTTCACCAATCCTCGGGCGGGCCGCCCTGCCCATCTCAAGGCAGGTGCTGCCCAAATGTCTTCCCCCACTCCAGACCGTTCCAGAAAGTCCTAAAACAGCTAGTGCAGAAGGTGAGAAGTGACTATTTTGTCTTAAACTTATAAACAGAATAGAATAGATAATGATGAGGATAATAATATTGCATTTATGCAGCACATTTTCAATGTACATGTTCGAATGCATTTTACAATGAAATCATTATTGGAACAAATTAGTTTTTAGATTATTTTTTTTTTAAGACCTTGAGAGAGTGTTATTTCTGGAGAGTTTGGGGTAGTTGATTCCACAGATTGAGAGCAGGAGATGAAAATGCTTTAGTGCCAAGTGTGGCCAGCATCTTGTAAGTGAGATAGATCAGCATGGCACCTTGTGAGAAGTGGAGGGCGTACCAGGATGGTTGATGCTGGGTTATGAGTTCAGATAATATAAAGTGGAGAGGAGCAAGACCACAGAGTATGCATTTGAAAGTGAGTAGAAGTATCTTGGAATGGATCCTGGACCTGATGTGAAGCCAGTTCATTTGGCGGAGCACTGGTCACGCGTATGGAAAATTTGGGTGTACGTGCAGTAAGACTGGCAGTAGCATTGTGAACTCGCTGTAATTTTGATCAAACTATCATTATATCCTGATAATATTACGGTAGCTTTGACTAGACTACTGCATACGCCATATATTTCGCAAATCGAGACTTCCCGACGATTTCGCGAGTGGTTAAATTCGCGATCATGGAGTCCTGTACTGAGCGGAGAAATGTGTACGCGTACATCGCATTCATATTAGGATCACAGTCAATTTTTTCGCGTTGTTTTAATTTTGCGAATAGCAACTGACTCGCAAAATTCACGAAAATAAAAACCTCGCGAAATATTTAGCATATACAGTACTTTATAGTGTGGGTGGCATCCAAGTCTGCTTTCTAGACCTTTCCAAATCATGCATTACTCTTCTCAAGGGGCTGATTCCAGCAAGCTTTGTGTAACTGTTACAGGAATCTAAACATGAGACAATAGTCGATTAGAATGCGTCATCCTTCAGAGATTGAATGATTGATGTGTCTATATTCACTCAGTCAAAAAATCCCTATCATGGGAACAATAAAAAGTCAACGAATATACTCGGTGAGTTTTCACCACATCAATTCTTGCCTTGGCCAGTTGTGTCAGCCAGACATTTTTTTTTTTTTTTTTTTAAACCCTTTCAGTATATTGCAAGCAAATTCCAAGTGGAGGAAGATGAATTTAGAACCCTGCTGAGAACTATTTTTTCTCTGTAATCCTTTTCTATCATCCTACAGTGCCTCTGAGCCCAATCATCAATGTGTGTGTGACTCCTAGCAGACCAGGAAATGCCACGCCCTTGAGGACCACTCCAATGAAGTCCTTCCAAATCATTGGAAGCTCTATCACACCAGTAAAGACCGGTAAGTGAACAGTTTATCTGTATATTGAGTACTTCCATATATAAAGATTCATCACAGTAAGCATAAGATAAAATTGTAGATCCATTGCACAAAAATGCATCATCAGACTTCACCATGCAGATTTGAATTGTAAGATAGCTTTATGTCACTTCAGTGGTGTACTTCTTTTGTTTGGTAGGATTTGTGTGATAAGGGAATAGGCACTGTATAAGTTTGATAGTACTTTATAAAAGACAATAGTAGAGTATTATGGTTCATTTAGTGATTTTGTTTAGTTACATGGCATATGAGTGGTTGAGATGCCTAAACATGTTAACATCTTATGTAGATTACTTAACTAATCAAAGTGCTATAACATCACTCGCGCAAAGTAGTGTTGGGAACAATGACTGTGGTCATCATAGTAAAATCGATGATGACAGTAATAGTACTGATGTTGCCAGTGATCATAAAATGATTAGTATACAGACTGTGCAGTGCAATGATATGGATAATGTATGTGAATAATATGTTAGCAGTAACTTTTCCCCCCTTGTTCTTGCTATATGGATCGATATACACATGTTGTAGGTAGGGGGGCAGCATACTGTACATTCAGTCTCACATTTGACCTTCCAGAGTTTCAATTCATAGATGTGGAGGTCACGCCCAGTCACCCCACTGCCACGCCCACTCATTCTGAAGCCACACCCATGTGGCAAGGGGAAGTGACCAGCCCCGATTTGGTGTGTGAGGAAGAGGCTACCTCCTGGCCCGATGACGACTGGTGAGACACATTCTTTTGCAGTTATAATGAGATATTGTATGCTCCATATACTTAGCAGCAAGTCTCTTTTTATGCCTCCGCCACGAAGTGGTGCCGGAGGCATTATGTTTTCGGGTTGTCCGTCCGTCCGTCCGTCCGTCTGTCTGTCCGTCCGTCCTTCCATCCATCTGTAATGAATTTTGTGGACAGAGTAACTAAAAAACCTTTTGAGGTATCCTAATGAAACTTGGCATGTATGTGTACTAGGGGGTAAAGTTGTGCCTATCAACTTTTGGGTGCACATGCTCAAGGTCAAAGGTTAAAAGGTAAAGGTCAAATATGTAAAATTTCACTATTTCCACCATATCTATGCAAGGCTTGAAGATATTTTCTTGAAACTTAGTGTATACATGTATTACTCAATTAAGATTCTCTGGTGAAAGTTTGGGGTCATGAGGTCAAAGGTCAAAAGGTCAAGTAAAAATATTAAAACCACTTTTTTCTCCGTACCTTGGAAATTGTGTAACGTATCTTCATGGAACATAGTATATAATATACATGTACTGACTGGCAGTGATTATCTAGAGAATTTAGGGTTCATGGGGTCAAAGGTCAGGGGTCAAAGGTCAAGGGCAACACTTCAAAATTTTACTATTTCCCTCATGTTTATGCAATGCCAACAGGATTATTTTTCTTTTACACTTGGTGTATGCATTTATAACCTAATAGAGATTCTCTGGAAAGTTTCTTTTTTTTCTTTTTCTTTTTTTGCCTCAAAGGTCAAAAGGTCAAAGATCAAGTGAAAGTGCTGAACTAACTTTTTCCTCCATATCTCAGAAGTGGCTCAAGTTATCTTGAAACTTACCACATATTTATGCATGTTCAGCCTGGCAGTGATTATCTTATGAATTTTAGGGTCAAAGGCCAGATGAAAATGGTAACAATTTACTATTCAATACAGAAATTGCACTTTTTCTCCATACCTTGAAATTACTCAATGCATAAGAATATGAATGGGTCAAAGTCAAGTTAAAGTCCTTGAATCCCCAAATACATGCTCTCCTATTCATCCAATTAAAGCTAGGTCAAGGAAGGTGAACATTCAACACATTTGTGACAAACTTATCATTTTAATATTTTGCCAATTTTGTGAAAATGTAATCACACATTGTCCACATGTACTATAGACCTATTAGGAGAATCATGCATTATGGCGGAGGAATACCAGTCGCCATAGCGACATTTCTGGTTTTTTTCATCATTATCATTATTTTAATTTTGTTTTTTTTTGTTTTTTTTTGCGGATCCGGACTTCCTGACAATTTTGTGAGTGTTTAAATTCCCGATCGTAGAGTGAAGTAATGAACATAGAAATGTATGCTTGCACGTTACATTCATGCCAGGGTCAGAGTTAATATTTTCACTTGTTAAATTTGCATGTTAAACACCTGACTCGAGAAGTTCATGAAAATGATAACCTTGTGAAGTATATGGCATATATAGCAGTACTTTATTGTTTCCACATGAATTCATATTCTGAAGTTTGTTTTAGTTTGTTAGATGTTGTGTTTTGTATTTTGATAAGTTGTGTAGACCTACACAAACGATGTAATTTCGTCATAGGAACGAACAGACCAGACATGTACAAACTTGCACAGAGAATATGTTACTATAGAAGAGGACTGAAGTAAGCAAGTGTTTCAATATATTCTGTCTTTTTATTTCCAAAAGAGACATGTTTTGTTTTCAGTGGTGGAATGACAGAATTGGACTTGAATGAACAAAGGGGGGCAGTAAAATAGTTGACAACCAAAATCATATGAGTTCAGTTGAATAGAAATATTAGGAGGGCATTATGCAGTTTTGGCAGTGAAAGACCTTGACGAGTTGGTGGATCAAGGGGACACACGGGGACACACTCTGACTTACATAAAGAGGCCGATTTGACAGAATGGAAAAGTGAGAGTTAATGGAGGTAATATAAACATAGACAAGTTTCAAAAGGAAATAGATAATGATGATACATGAAAGCAAAGTCGAAAACAAGCTAGATGACGATAACATCTTGGAGAATCAGAACTTATATGCCATATATTTCATGAGTTTAAATTTTTTGCCAATCAGGAATTCCCGTCGATTTCGCGAGTGGTTAAATTCGCAATGGTGGAGTCCTGTACTGAACGGAGAAATGTGCACGCGTATGTATATGCACATCGGGATCAGAGTCAATATTTTTGCGCGTCTTTAATTTCGCGAATAGCACCCGAATTGCGAAATTCGCGAAAATAAAAACCTCGCGAAATATTCGGCATATACGGTAATTGAAAGAGATTCAGTGAGATGTGCTTTTAATGATTCAGGAGCTGCTCTGTACAAAGGCAGACCAATCTTCCCTATAAGAATGATTTGTGGTCAAACTTCCATGCACCACCCTAACGCACTTGCTGTTTCTGCCCGCACCTGCCATGGCCCAGTACTTCATCCACCATGTCGTCTGGGGATGCCTGCCCCTGGTTCTCCACCCCGGTCAGACCCACCAGCCTCCTGCTGGGCAGCCAGCCGCCCGCCGTCCCCGCAAAGCACAGGCCCAGTCCGCCGGTCTGCTGGGAAACTCCCGTGGAGGAGGCTAAGGGGATGAATGCCAGACGGAGGAAACGACTCTTTCCCGGCACCGACTCGGGTCCAGAGGATGATGCTTCAAAGAAAGTAAAGGTTTGTGATGGAAGTCAACGATATTGAGTTGTGTGGCAAACATATAATTCCTGAACAACAAAACCAAGCAACATATATGGTCATTTTTTTCCCCCTCTGCTTGAATATGAGAGCGGCGTTGAGCAGAAAATTGTGCTGAAACAATACATTGACACTGTTTTGTAACAAGAAATGAAATTCTGCCAGTACCAAGAAATGGCAATTGAAATTGATGTTTTGATGACAGTAATGGTGATAATAATGATGATAATCAAATGGTAAAGGCAACAATAATAGCATCATGGTGATTTATCTATTTTCCTTAAGTTACTGTAATCATCATCCTGATATCTATAATTGTAACAATATCAGATTGACATAAGACTTAAGTAGGGAATGACTATATAGGGCAATTATAGGGGACAACAGCAAGCTGCTAAAAGGCAACTATAACTTCTCAGCTGCCTGGATTTTTGTAGTGGTACTTTTAATACAGTTTAGTGAGAAATTATTGTATGCCTGTCAAGGAGTTGGCCATAATTATGTCTGCAGCAACAAAAGCTGCTGTAAAAAAAAATACCATGAAATGCAATATAAGATGTTCAACTGAAATTATTAAATCCTTTTGACAATCTTGATGTAACATGCCTTCCCTTTTGGATATTCCAGTATACAGCCATTAATATAGCACACATCCTAGGTGGCCTGCTTTGGTGAGATAAAAACTTAAAATCCTGTTCTTGAACAACACAGAATATGTGGTCATCTGGGGCCCACTTCCTAAAGGGGTTCGCAATGATTGCAGTTTGATATAGTTACAGTTACCATGTTGATGGCTTCAATACTCACATTTAATTGGTTGCTCTATTGCGGCTGCCATAGAAATTACAACCGCTGCACCCTATATTTGTCACAGGCAAGAGCTTAAGTCTTAGGATATGTGGCCCAACCTTCATGGTAATACATGGCATGACATTCCTGTTATATCAACCTAATGGCACTGACACAAAGTCTTTATGACCTGTACCGATACAGTCTGGGGGCCTAACACCAAGGAAAAAATACCGCAAGTGCAGCACGGCAGCCAGGGTGCGTGCCTGGGACTCCACTGCAGGCAAGGTTCTGAGTCCTGTCCAGCCGTAAGTTGGCCTCTTGGTTCTTCTCTTTTCTTGCACTGTTTAATTGAACCCTGGAAACCGTTACAGGGAAGTTTAATACCCCCCGAGGACGCCCCCGATTGGGACAAGGCTTCATCACTTCATTTGAATCAGTTCAAATACAATAATACCATGTTGACCCTGCATCACAAAACCGACAAAAAGTCACTAGACATGGATTTTTAGTTAGAGTAGATTCTGAAACAGCAGACTTAAAAATGATGTACAACTCAATTCAGATGGACTCTCCTAATCTTAAATGTTGGGGAGAAAGCACACACTCGGGAAAAATTTGTACTGAGAAAAGAGGCTGTGAAGTATAGGATTAACCGTGCTCTGTGCCATGAATGGGACAAAAATAGGATGTTAAACTTCATAGTAATAACAAAGAAGGGATTATTAGATGAAGCTGAAATTGATCCTGCTTATCTAATACATTTATGCTATCCATGACAAATACCAAATTTCAAAGCAGTAGTATCATCTTTCAAGATTTAATGGAGATGAAAATAAGTGTGTAGATGTTTTTTTTTAGAAGTGAAAAGGTGACTCTAAGACACACTTAATCACACTATATACAAAGTGTTCTAGAAAAACTACTAAAAACACAATTTTCTGTTACGTACTTTATTTTCCCAAACTATAGGATAATGCAGAAGAAGAATTGCTTTCAGAAAATATGAAAAACTCAAGATTGACTAGTTAGACCCATTTCACCTATTTTGAGTCATCACACAAAATCGGTGAGTGAGAATTTTTGTTAGTTTTATGATGCACGGTCACATATTATGTCAGTATACTTTCCTCTTTTTTTTTCTTCTCACATTCATATTTGGAATGCTCTGTGTGAATTCCTTGAACTGGCCAAACTACTGAATTTTCTCCTGTAGGCAAACAAGACGTGTATTTGGAAAGCTTACATGTTACCCCATCTCCATTAGATACAGCAGTGCATTCAACACCAAGGAGCAGCTGAAGGCTGCCATAGCATCTCGTCTGCACACCAGGCACCCCGACTTCCACCTGACCAGCTACCTCAGGAAGACGCTCTGCCTGGCAGCCAACACCGTAGAGCGCCCTCTACGACTAGCCACCACACAGCGGGCCCCCTCCAGCGACCCTATCATAACTACACCAGTCGTCCCCGACTCGTCCTTTGGGGACTTGAGTCCGTGTGCCCAGGATTCGGACGGGGAGTTTGTCGACATGCTGGGGTCATCAGATTTGGAGATCGGGTCAGTTTTTTCCTCCATGACGGCAATGAGAGATGACGGGGGCGGGGGATGTTTTGTCTATCAAGTCACAGAATAATGTGATCAGGGTTGTAAACTTGCATGGGAGATATCTGGACATCAAATACGAAGGGGCAATGCTCAATTGTAGCTTTCAGCAAGGAATAATTCCTTGGATAGTTGTCAAAATCAAAAGACTTCATCTAGAAGTATAATGAAGAGCCATGTACATGCGTGCCACGAAATATAGTGATTGCATGAGAAGTGGAGGCATCCCAGGTGACTGCACAGTAGTTGCATTGCTCTATTCTAGCAGAACATAGAAAACTTCTTAGGTGAAGCTTGCATTTTAGTCAAGTTCATCCCACATGATTTCTTGTGTGAAAGGTATCGCATACTGTTTCAGTGGTTAATACTGTTTTACAGAAACAGTGAACGCATGGATTTTTAGTTAACCCGTTGAGGAAGGACTGATTTCGCTGCAACACGCATTTCCCACAGACACCTGCCCACGTATACTCAGGATTCGTCCTCAGTGGGTTAAGGGTAGATTCTGGAAAAGCTACTCTAAGCTTCAAAATGATGTATAACTCAATACAAACGGACTTTGCTAACCTATCTACACATAAATAATAGAAAGTTAACACTGTTGAGAAGTGTTTACTGAGAAAAGAGGCTCTGAAGTTTAGGGTCTATTCAAGTGCCTAATCTCACACCAAGATGCACTCTCTGCAGGGAATGGGACACACACACACACAGAAAAACAAACAAGCAAAACAGTATAAAGTTAGCTCCAACAGTGACAATGAAGGGATGAGATTAATCTGAAACTGTGCACAATTAATGAGCACATTCTATTCATGACTAATCCCAACTTTCAGTGCAGTGGCAACATCCTTTCAAAGTTAAGAGTTGAAAGTGAAGAGTGTGAGTAGGGTCTTTAACATGTTGAAGACAAGTCCCGAGTATACTCGGGCAGGTGTCTATGGGAAATGCGTGTTGTAGCAAAATTAGCTTGTCCTCAATGGGTTAAGAAATATGAAAAGGGGTCTGCAATAAAAGACATACATAATCGCAATATTCTTTTAAAGAAAAAGTGTTCCAGAAAAACTTAAAAAAAAACACAATTTCCTGTTCATTCTATTAGCCAAACTTGAAAATAATATATAAGAAAAATTGCTCTTTCAGAAAATTAGAAAAAAATTTTAACCCATTGATGACATGCTGATTTTGCTGTAACACACGTCTCATAAACACCTGCCCGAGTATACTCAGGATTAGTCTTCGACGGGTTAAGAACCATTTCACCTATTTTGAGTACCCCCCATAAAATTGGGTTTGCGAATTTCTTGGTCTTGTGATGCACAGTCACATGTTAAGAAAATACAAAGAAAATTCTACATAATTTCACTTTTCTAGCATAATGGAAAAGCACTTGTCTTACCTCTTTCTGAAGTCAAGGGAAATGATAATCGATTACCCTAAACACATCAATAACTTGTCCATGGAATCTGGTAGTGTGCTTTTCATGAAAAATGAAATTTTGAGGAATTCTCCTTTCCTTTCATGATATTGTTGTCCAAAATGACATCATGAATTGTAGTAGTCTTCCTTTCCAGCAGTGATGGCACCAAAACTGTAAAAACCTTATCTTTTGAATTGATTGTCCAACTCAATCCACACTGAGAATTTGGTCTATGGTTTCCTTTAACTCCAGGAACCTGGACTGTGAGGCAAGCCTGGTCCCAAGCCTCGTACCCAGTCTCGTGCCCACCCGCTGCCCAGGCCTCGACAGCTCACCCGACTCCAGCCCACGCTGCCTGAGGGATGTGAGTCTGCCACCCCCGACGGGCACCATCTCTCCCCCGGTCGTCCTCAGGGAAGGCGACGCCCCTGAGGGTTACCCCACTCCGGAGCTCTTCACCCCCGTTCGCTCCTTCAGAGTGTGCAGCCCTGTGACATCTCTTCATGACAAGGGTGAGCACACATGATGTTTTTCTTCGTAATTAGGCTCTGTTTTACAAAGATGGACTAAATCTGGTCAATGGATTACGTTGTATGCAGATTTCCTGTTGGAAATATGCATGTTGCACATGTCACCATGCATCACAAAACCAACAAAAAGTTACCAGATATGGATTCTTTATAAAGGGCAGATTCTGAAAGAGCAGACTCTAAGCTTTAAAATGATATGTAACTCTTTACAAAATTTGTTATTTTTTAACCTTACATAATGGAAAAAATGTACGCGCACTCTTGTGTGATTTCAGCGACTGGTTTCTCTGATCAAACAGATGCCATTCACAGAGGAGCCAGTGGCAGTGGGAGTGATGGAGACAGTTTCCATGACTACCGTGAGGACTACGAGACAGTGGGAGAGGATCAGCCGCATTCCATGGAGGATCTTTTCGAGGCTTACCTGGGAGATGTGCGTCACCTGGACCCCGCCCTCCAGCCCCCATCCTCCTACCTGGACAGCAGCGAGTGCATCGTCTGTCCCGCAGGCAACATCATCCCGGAGGACCGGAGCCGCCTCGTCGCCCCTGGCGACAGAGTTGGATGCGATCAGATCCAGTCCGGCGCTTGCAACTTTGATGAGGAAGGATGGGAGTGTGACCCGCTGTCGGGAAGCGGAGTCATCACCCCTGCTCTAGCCTCGTTTGCCACTTCAGCTCTGCAGGTGCAAGGGCCCCAAGCTGATACCAGGGCTGGTCGTCGCCATGCTGGTGTCCGACTCAAGCTTCCACAAGGTCAGTTTCATAGTTCCTACCTCATCCATAGGCCATAGAGGAATTCCAGGTCGCAGCAACACTGTAATTGACTGTGATCCTACCCAATATCATTGCCCTGTATGGACTTGCAAATAAGATTATGTGCTGTTGAAAACTAGTTATCTTGGGCTATGGTAAATGGGAAGTGTGTGTTACAGGAAAATAAATCTTCTCCAGCAGGTTAACAATACCTTTTTGTCAGGTGTATGATGCTAGAATTTGATACTTTTTGGAATCTTACAGTTTTTCAGTTGTACGATGATAGAATTTAATTCTAATTGGAATCTTACAGTATGTACTTTGTGTTTAACAGGAAATTAATCACAAAATGAATTTCCTCTGAAGCAGTGATCAACCATTTTCTACATCTTTGAGACCATTGCTGCATTCAACCTAGTTTTATAGTCTGAAGTCTGTGTGTGAAATAAATGTGCACTTGCCTGCTGATCAGTAGAGCTAGCAACGAGCTCTTCCAGAAATAACCATTTTGTCAAGTGAAAACAAATTACATGTAGGTATTTATTGTGATGTCCCGCCATGCAAAGTGTTTTAATCTTTTCAATAAAATTTGAGAAAAATACAGGAAGAAAGGGGGGGGGGGGAGGGTCTTGATTAAGCAAATGCTCTAGATACCCCTCGAATTCGTATCTTGCTGGTATCCATTTGTTTGAGAAGTAAGTTGTCCTCTTTTTCCCTTCGTTTCAGCTGTTAACGCTAACGAGCAGGAAGAAGATGACCTGAACATCTGGAAGTTCACCCAGGCAGCCCTCAACGAGCAAGACATTCTTGGCTTCCCACAGACGGAATCCATCTGCTCCTTGTTTTCTACCAACTAGACGGCAGAGAGAGATGGGGGCCACACCCGGATGCCAACCTAGCACTCCATCTTGACTTGCGTCCTCCCAGGAAAAGCATCCTTTTCCCTCAAGCGGAGGCACTACAAAAGACATTTAATGCACTTGCCTGAGTAGCATTTGGGGCCCCCTACTTCTCAGGGGCTCAAGTGCCCATTTTGTATTTCTTGCCCAAAAGTGAGTATTAGTTGCTCGGTGCGTAGCAGAGAGGTGGCTTTGTTGCTCTCAGGTAGAAAGCTGTGATGGCTGAGAAAATGGTCATAACTCATCTCAAAACAAGGCCTGCTCACACACAACCAAAATGGACACTTTTTGAAAAACATTTATCTGCAACGCAATGTGAAACCATCTATTCTTGTGTGTGAACACACAAAAAAATAACTCCCGATATGCGAGTATAAAATTCATGTCCAAATGGTGCAGTGCCGGTCATATGGGCTTGAGAGTACTTATTTCAGGAAAACTTCCTGATGGTCCAGTGAAGATAAATGAAGATTTCTCATTTTCATTTGCTGTACATACGATTGTATGTTTGCATCAGATTTTATAAGTCAATTGCATGCTTACATTGTACAAGTGTTACTGTTGACATGGGTTTTTTCCCCCATTTTTCATGTTTATGGTGCATTTGGTGTGCTGCTACTTGTAAATTTTAGTCTAATCTTTAGATAGATGGCCTTAACA
Organism: Diadema setosum; assembly: GCF_964275005.1. NCBI lineage: Eukaryota > Metazoa > Echinodermata > Echinoidea > Diadematoida > Diadematidae > Diadema > Diadema setosum. The sequence continues at coordinate 28,985,360 of NC_092696.1, forward strand.
TTGTTAAGATGATTTGTATTTTTGTAATCACAATCTTTGTACTTTTATACTGATTTTCTACAATACATAATACATAGACTTTAAAAGTTGGTTCACCTTGTACATTTTGTACTCTTGAAATGAGCGAAAGTTAATAGAAAAATCACAGCATTTGGTTACTGAAACTGAATACGGGGAAAACCTGTTATAATGAGGTTAGAGGAACTGTCAATTTTAACCCTCTTATAAATGAACAGAAAACTAGACCAGCTTTCAGTCAAATTCACCTTGTTCAAAGCAGTATATCATTACGAGCTACATAACATATATTAGTGTTTCCTGTAATTGAGTATATGGACCAAACTCTAGCACACCATCCTAGCATTTAGGAGGAAATGTAAGTACATGTACAGTATGTTGAAGCCTGACGTGTCTCCAAATCTTTTCAAAGAACAGTTTTATGTGTTCACAAAATTGCTTAATGTTTGTGGAAATGATGAATGTACAGACAGTGAACTCCCATGATTAAAACAAAGTTGTAACAAAATTCTTGTTACAACGAAGTATGAGATTAAAATCATCTTATCTTTGTGGTAAATACATGTAAACACACTCACTAGTAAAATGACAAGATTGACACTATTCTCTGCATTTTCTATCATAATTTTTTTTTGTTTAATATTTCTATGTCAACATGACGATGTGTGAACAATATATACAATTCACATGATCCATGGGTACAAGCTACAAATACATGACATGTACATCCACAATTAACCACCTCCTGGACTTAAAACTATTTACAAGGCATGATCCTAGGCAGAAAATTCAGTCGCTTTTAGCAAGCTACACACAAGTACAAAAATAGTGCTCTAAAACAACGCAAGGAAATCATACAATCAGTTGTATCAATCATGTGGTAATCCACTCATTTCCAAAGTTAATTGGTCATGTACATATATGAAGGGGTCGGTGCGATATAGTGCTAACCCACACAATGTTCATTTTGAGATAATCGCTGTTGAATGTTTGGAAAGTCCATACATTGTACATTGATAAAACATGAATGCATGCATATTTTACCATCTTATTGGTTGAATTCAAATATGATATTTTCACAGAGGTTAGAGTGAAGGATAAGGATTATGAAAATGCATGTAACTCAATTTTGACAGAAGTGTGGGTTAGCACTATACTGCACCGACCCCTTCATATTTTGAATCATTTTCTTTTCTTTTCTTTTTTGTGTTCAGATGGGTACGAATTAACTTGCATGGCCTTTTTAAGCATGAGTATGTAATCAATATGTCACTAAATATTGTTAATAGTACTTCTTGACGTTCACCCTTGCAAATGTATGGAAAACTTTTACACTCGCATGCATACGAATGAAATGCTATAAGGATAGTCAAACGCACAATGTATGATGTATAACAATATGTGAACAGTAAGGACTACCTCCCATAAATGCTGCCTAATCTATCTTCTTCAGGTGCCCTATGAACATATTTCCCTGCACAAACATGTACAAGTGTTGCACAATAAGTGTAATCAAATCATTTAAATCTATGCATGTCAAATGTATAACCATTGATACGATACAGGGTGCTCCTATTACAACAAAAACACTGATGTAAAAAATTTTTTATTAAAGCCAAGTGAAAATTCAGGTCCCATAATCAATATCATTAAAGTAAAGGGTGCAAAATTCCCTTACAGCAAACACGGTTGCAGCAGAATTGTTTACAACGAAGTCATTTCCATGCGCCATTCATAAAGAAAAACGCAAGAAGTGTGTAGGCTCCATTACAACAAAATGTGCATCACTTTACAAAATAACATCCAGCTGTAGCTAAACAAACATAAAATCATGCTTGGGGAACATCATTCCAGTGCGTTTGGGTGGAAATTATTCAATTCGCTGCCTGTGCGACCTCCACGTACCGTTTCCATGAAGAAATTGTGTTACGCAAGTCACGTAATGCCAGTGTATATGATAGCTCTACTACACATCGACCACCCTTTTTGAAACCGACCGCGTAGTTTTTGGCGCACAGAACGCTTAGTACGCACTGCACTGCACGCAGAGCACATAAAAATGTATTGGCTTTGACTGTCGATGAGGATGTGTGGGAAAACGAAAATTCACTGTTGATTATTATGGTTTACATCGAGGACAAAAATTTCGAATGAATATTTTAACCAAATTATAATGTCATGTCAATGCATTTTCTGAAAAGCTTCGTACAACACGGTGTTCAATACAACTCGGTTTGTGTGCTTTGTCAATACAAAAACAGCGGTCGATTAAAAAAAGCAGCGGCACCGCGAGGAGCTGAAAAGAGGGCACTCAAGTTCGACGGCAATAATTTTGCACTGAAACTTCGAATTGAAAAGGGGACAACAGCATTTGATAGTGCTGGATTTTCTCAATCACGTAGGTCAAGTTTTAACGTGAATTTCAGTCTTAAATATTCTTATCAGGCAGATAAAAATTAGGCGGTCGATGAGTAGTAGGACCAACCATACTGTACTATAATAGATGTAGTACACGCAATGCATGGTTTTTTTATAGATACGTACAAAATGTATGACAAAAGAGAAGTGCTGGGTCCGAGGACTTTGTTCTAATGGGAGTGGCCTGTATTACCGTAGCCTTTATCATATATTTCTTTTCTTTTTCCCTCATAAACAATCCCATCCCTTTTGGCAATTGATAGCAGCAGTGGTTGTTACAGTACAAACTTGCTTTATTCTAATAGCACAGTGGAATGATCACAATTCAAAAGTTCACATCAAATATCCTCAGCAAGTACTGTCCCCTATCACACCAATTTCTTAGAGTAAGGATACGTTGTTTGAATGCACATAGTATTAAATTCAACCAATATGCAATCATATGGCTATTTTTCCCTTAGAGAGTTCTTATTAAGATCAATTTTCTTGTCCCCCTCTCAGTGACAATGATGGTATCAGTAATAAGAATCACGAATAAAAACCAAACATTAACAATAATAATACAAAAAAATGTTCCAGCGGAAACATAGAAAGCAGTTTACTATGTGTCACATACATGTACTCTGTCATTAAAAGGTTTGCTTAACTGAAATTTCCACTCTTACGAGCTTTGTTTTGAATAGGCAAGACTGTAATACATTAACATTGCCTTTAAAGCTTTCACTTCCATACATTGCTTTGAAGACTTGTTAATTTCTATACTCAATATGATGTTTGCACTACATTGTAACAGAAAAACAAGTGATGACTTTCAATTTCCATCAAACACAATATGGATATTTAGCAAGATACCTAAAAATATGAGTACATCTTTCACTCCCATTGAGTCCCTGGCATTGGAATGTTTTGGGCTCCAAATCATATTGTGACTGGTACAAAATGTAACTGACACTTTGAAACAGACAAATAAAGCATTTAAATTTTTCCAACTACACATTAACTTTTATTTAAAAAAAAAAGAAGAAAAAAAAGGTTCTTTGTGAGGGAGTAGCAAAAAAAAAATAAATCATGACACCTTTGCACATGATTTTTTTTTTCCATTTAAAACATTTCAATTTCAAAATTTAATAGAAAAAAAGAATGGGGCACTTGCCTAAAATGTCGATTTGGCCAGTGGGGAAAACCTACTTTTTTAAAAGGGTCTGCACGCACAGAATTCTGATGCTAAATTTCCATTCTGTCATGCAAGTTAGGATGATTAATGTGATGTCGTACACAAAAAAAGATAAGATAGACTTGAACTGGTTTGCCATGAAAATTTTAACAATTTTTCTACAAATGTCTTGTTTCAATTCAGATGATCAGTACACACTGCATCATCTTATACACGTTTGGTCACTCCCCGGTGATGGAATTTAATGCAAATGAAACGCCATCAAAGTTGAATTGTAATGACAGAGCAAACTGAATGATTGTATAAGTGTTTCTTTACATTTCGACATAAAATAAAGCTGTAGAATGGTAAAATTTCACATTTTTCACTTTTAACGGCAGTTTCGGCTTCAATCCAACATACACTGTATACTGAGGCAATGACAAACTCGGATGAAACACATCAATATGTCATCTAGCCACCAGAGTGTGCCAACCATATGCACTGGTCCAATTGTGACTAAATATTGTTCCCACACCTTATGACAATCTCATATAAATCAAACATAAATTCATTCAATTGCATTAAAATCATTACTGCTTTCAACATAAAATATAATAGCAATTTTCTTCTTTGGCAAGATTGACTACAAAACAAATTCATCAAATGAAAGGCTCAACAATATAAATCATAAAACATAAATCTAGGCATTGCATAACTCCCCAATGAACTCACCAATAACTACTATATTGCACAAGATATAGACTTCAACCTTTGACTTCCTTGGCAAAAGATGCCTTTCCTTAAAAAACTTGTATACACATGAGCAACGCCAGGTCAAGCGTGTCGTATCCAGAAATGCCTACAGTTTGCATAATGAAATGCATGTAAGACGATTTGAAGGTATGCGGAAACCCCATCACTCTATACCTAAAGCTTTCTCCTTCTGTTTAATATGTTTTTATTTGCTTTTCAGATGAAGAATTGAGCAATCGACAGCTACCGACAAAACATTTCACCTGTCCCCCTCCCCCCCCCCCCCCAAAAAAAAAATAGGGAGAAGAAAAATCAGATGTAACTACTAAAAACAGTATCTAAAATGCCCCCATACCTCTCCCCTTGTCCCAATTTCATCAGAGAATGTGGAAATGTGCTTTCAACATTCTGCAATCTCCCCACATAGACTTTGAACAGTCCGGATCTCTTTTTACTGTATGTTGATGAAAAAGGTTTGCACAGTTAAATGTCTTGGTACACAAAGGGTTAAACCTGTTCCTCACAACATTCTGAAACCATCATAGACTTCGAGCTGGCCCCACTAGTTCACAAAACAGTGGGCTATATATCAAAACTAAAGGCTGTAAACCATACATTTTGACAGCAATGATGATTGAACATGGCTGTAGCATACTCATTCAACCACTGAATTCTAGAATTTCTACACTTGAAGAGTTTGTTTGCAAAAACCGATAAGTCCATATTTGTCAAATGGAGATATTTGCTACTTAAGGTCAAGAAAAATAAAGAGAATAATAAGAAAAATTTTGCTTCTTTTGACCATAACTTCAAAAATATAGAAGTATTACCTTTATATGTAGTGACCAATGTATCATTTCTGCCCCCCCCCCCCCCCACGGAAGAAAGCAGTAACTGCATAACTGCTGAGCTGAGATAAATGCGATTTTGTGTTTTTTGCAGATTCTTTAAAAACACAGAAACATTCAAAAATAATTTTGTGGTATGATTATGCACCATACCTAGTTGTCTAACAATACCTAGGAAAAAAATATGTTTCCATTATTTTTTAAATGTTATTTAGGAAAATGCAGTTACTGCGGTGGCTCACCCTTGTTTCTGGGTAGTTTCCCCACGGAAAAAAGCAGTAACTGCAGACGGCCAGGAGTCTGCTGTTTTCCCCATGGAAAAAAGCAGTAACTGCACATGTCACATGACCATAGGAGGAGAATTGTTACCACCACCAGGTTATAAAGTTCTTCTACTTTCTGGTTAGTCTAGATCTATAAGATCTAGGACCTAACGCTAGACCTAGACTAGGTCTTGTCGATTGAATGGCATTCTGTGTAAAAATAAGGTACATGTAGGGCCTACTGTAGGCCTACCCTAATTGAACTTTGAAGTGCCCGGCCTTGCCCCTGACACATGACCCTGGACTAGACAATAAAATATCATGTCTCTTCGTCTTAGATCCTAGTCGAACTCTGACATTACACTTAAGCTAGACTACAGATCTATGCCCAATGTTAGTGCTAGACCTAGATCTATTACGTTAGATTAGGCCTACTGACATTTGTTCTAACACTAAACAGTTAACAATAGATCTACTCTGTAACGTTAGATCTGGTACGCGGTAGACCTATAGGGCCTACATCTAACGTTAGACTAACGTTAGTGTATTAATACTATTGCTCATCTCCATTCAATATATTTTCAGCTCACCTAGATTTTCTTGTTCTGGCCAAAGCCATGGCTACCATGACTTTTCCTCTGCAATTCATGATAGATTTACAGGCATGCCTGGACCGCAGAAACTGTGTGACAGCATGGTTAGCACTGGCATGATCACTCAGACTGTACCAGACCTGCAATACCTGGTACTGTGCAAGTGATGACAGTGATGTGATGCAGTGTTTAGCTGCTAGTTACTACTGTGCAGTATGCTGCAGAATTTACGCGCATGAAGCTAGCTGCACGCGTATTCTACACTCTGAGCGCGCTGAGTCTGCCAGGTTTGCTAGTCTCCAGAAAGAAGCTTTTTCTACAACTTGTCATGTGATTCCCTGCGGGCAGAGTCAAGTTACTGGTGAAACAATCTTTTTTATATCTACTCCCCTGAATTATGGAATAAACTGCTGTTTACATTGTTAAAAAAAAAATTAGTAGAAAAAATAAATGGTATTAGGGGAAAAAATATACAGGAAGGACTATACAGAGTCTGAATGATTAGACTAAATTGTTAGTTACTGCTTTCTTCCGTGGGTTTTGTTAGTTACTGCTTTCTTCCGTGGGGAAACTTGCAAAGTTGAATCAACTGGATGCAGTTACTGCTTTTTGCAAAAGTGAAAAATTGCATTTTTGGTCACTTTCATTTTTTTTTTGTGCAAAACTGACCTGTTAACATTGGAGAGCATTGGGTAAACTATTCATTTTTGCAAAAAAGTAAACATTCATAAAAATGTCAGTTACTGCGTTTTTCCGTGGGGGGGCAGATTTAAAAGGTATTATTTTGTACTTTATGACAGAGACCATACTTCAAAATCTTCAAAAATGGACTTTATTAATATCGGTTTTTGCAAACAAACTCTTCACTTCTCTTTTCCACAAACCTGAAAATTTTTGGCGCTGTAATTCCATCAGGCCTATGCACCTACAACAAGAGATTTCCCTTTCAGAAATAATTGTCAAATGGCAGTAGCAGTGAGGCCTACATAAATTCAAATGTGGGGGAGGGGAGGTTTACAAACAATGACTGGCGCGTACTGTATCTTGCCCCACCTCCCTTGCCCTCCTCCCCCCCCCCCCAAAAAAAAAAAATGATATAAAAAAGGCCTTAACATACAAACATGGACCCTTGACACAGGGCTACTAGATATCTACCTTTGTAGCATTAAATACTTCTATATGCCACTGATGTACATTGTATGTTTACTTCTAAAAGCAAGCAATGATAATCTAGACCTCTGTACTGTGAAACAAGCTTGGTAGAGATGAGTTTTTGACAGTGGTGGGCACTTCCCTATTATCAAAGGATTACCACTGAATAGGCATTTCTGAATAGGAACATTACCCTGTATTCTTATGATAATACCATCTGATTCAGACCAATTATGGAGGACAATATCATTCAGCCAGTGGTTTTATCTTCTCAGCACAGTATAAGCAAAGTGACCTACAAGTTTAAAGGGACTGTACAGTACTGGTTGAGGTGGGGATTCATGTTTTGAACATTCCTAAGTGAGATAATGAAAAGCCTAATATGAAATATGAAAGAGCACGTAATTTTAAGAAGGATTCAACGTTTATTTGATGAAAATTGGTTTTCAAATGGCCGAGATATCCAAAAAAGTGCTAATAATAAAAGGCGACATGCCACAACTTTATTAGGATCTCTTTGTTTCACGTTGTTTTTTGATATCTCAGCCATTTCAAAACCGATATTCATCGAATAAACTTTTGATACCCCTTAGAACTGCATGCTCTTTGACATCTCATAGACGGTTTCTGAATATCTCGCAAAACGTTAAAAGCTAAATCCTCACCTTAACCAGAACTGTACACACCCTTTAAAAGACCAAGTAGCATCTCTAGCATCTTTACTGCAAAACATGATATATTCGCAGCACAAAATTTTCACAAATAGGAGCCAACGGCCTTTTTCGTGGAATGAAATTTTCGCGAATTGCTACTGGCGTTCAATGCATATAGTGAAGACAAGAAATTTTGCGTGCATTTTAATTTCACGAATCTTGGCGCTCGCGAAATTAAAATGCACGCGAACATTCCTAGTTTTACAGCATTTGCTGCTAACCAGGGTACTTTCGAAAACCATGAGTAGTTTGACTCCTGTTGAGATTCTCTGCTTGTGTGTGTACACAATTTGTTACAGGTTTCTACTCGAATACTGTATATGCCGTTATTTTCGCGTACAGATATTTTCGCGAATGACAAGGTCATAGACATTTTCACGAGATGTTGTTTTCGTGAATCAACGCAGACGCTTACGTTAATGCTCTATTAATGAAGTGCACGGAGACAATTTCCCGTGTTGTTAAATTCGCAATCCAACTGCAATTCGCGAAATTCGCGAAAATAACGGCGTATACAGTATGTTATATCCGAGCCGGGCCCACCCTCCCACTCCATGGTATCCCCAAGTTTGCCAGGTCTACTTTTCAAAGCTAACTTAAACTACCATAGTTCACTGTAGCAGTGAAATGTGAATGCACAGATAAGGCAATAAACTGTCCTATTCAAATGGTGTGTTCAATTATTAAAGCTAATCAAAACACCAATTTGTCTCTTTAACATTTAGAGCCTCATATTGTGGCAACGGCAATTCTCTTAAATATCTGCACCCAAGATATTTGACAATTCCAAAGGTACTCGCGTATTTAGAGTCTTTCACGCATTGTACATCACTGGGACTGACTTACAAAATGTAGTGGTATTGAAGTCAGTATTGCTTTTTGCTTTTCATTACTGACAGGCTTCACACATAGTGTGAAGCTTCCTGCTATGTTGAAAGAGTCAGGGGCATGCGTGTGGAACATAAATTGAAAAGCATCAAATTTTGTTATAATTTACAGAAATTCATCAAGTCTGTTCTTTACACCTTTCAAAGGAGACACATACTAGACATTGTCAGTTTAGAGTTGTTCTTCCTCAGTGGAAAAACAACCATGATGTACATGTAAATAATACAACATAATCTACCAGTACTGTATTTTTAAAATTAATTGTCTCCACTTTTCCTTTAACAAATACTGCCTTCCTTGGTGCAACCATTTTCATTACTAGCTAAATAATGCAAAGGACTCCACCTACATGCTTTATTCAAAGAGAAAAACATAAAGACAAACATATACAAGATATGCTAGGAATTCATGAGAGACTACAATGCATTGCAAAAAGCATGGAAACATATGACTTGAAAGAAAAGTAGTACTTTCTATGACATCACTTCCCATGCATTATGACATCACTTTCCATGCCTTATGGCATCATTTTCCATCTTTGGGTGAGACCCGTTTCCAAATTACCTGCATGAAGCTGAATATATAAAGAGAGAAGCATCACCTTAAAGTCCTTTTTCTTGGCCTAGATTTGGTGAAACAATGTATGACATTTTTTGATATTAGAATTTTTGTCTTTATCTGTAGGAATTTTTGCTTGTAAATGTATCTAAATTTCAAGATCATCTTGGCATACCATTCAATTAAAATGAGTCTTTCCAGTACTTGTGAAATCTGGACATTGCATGAATATTTCTATGCAAATAAAAGCATATAAGTTCACATGCTCATATCCACCTACATGAATTGATTTGATCTGGTATTGGCATGAAGAAATATGACTTTTTTTTTTCTAAGAGATCTCTATGATGCTTTAATACAGAATCATTACTGCATTGATATGGAATGTTGAGCTGAAGAAAGGAACATACAATACTTCAATAAGAAAAATGTTTTCTGTCATTTTTCCTTTCTTCTTTTCAATGCCCTAAACTCTCAATCATGAATACTGGTATTGAAAGCTCAAAATTTGGAACAATAAAGTGCCTGAAATGAGCACCTCATTATCCAAAGACAGACAACTGCCACCATGTGAGGGCAGTATTGCTAACAACTTGCAGAAAGTTGCATTTTCTCCTCTTCCCTTCATTTTCCTCTTTACAATCAGGAAATGCTTTTTTTTTCCCCAGCCACATTCAGCCTAATCATTTCAAATGCAACGTTCTCGCTCCAAAGCAATTTTACAGCAGCAACATCGAGCTCCGGTCACACACAAAACGAAAACGAGACATCTTGCACCACGGCTAAACATGAACTTACACATATCACATCCATTCAAAACAACCCGGAGTATTAGCCACTAGGTGAAGTTCAAGTGTCTGTTTATACCACTATGAGGAGACTACTCAGAAGTTGAAGACCTGCCTAGCTGTCAAAATGTCATTTTACGCAGCCTAGTTATAGCTACCTGACACCAACTGGGTGAAATGTACCTGGCTACATCGGAAATGAGGAGGTCCTCATTCATTCAAACCCTCAATACTCAGAATTAACACTTCGGTGCATGTGGTGCTGTAATTCATTCATAGTGTTTCATGAGGTATAGTAAAACTTTCTCCAACATCAAAGTCCTTTACTGTTGATATATGATTGTCTTTTTCAGTGGCTAGATTATCACAAGCCTCTTCAATGCTAAACATGTAACTGATCCATTAATTTGACAACACTTCTTAGAAGATTAAAAGTGTTTCATTCACCTGAAAAATAAATCTGGGATACGGAAGAGCAAATTTAAACCCACCAAAATGTGCTCTTCATTGTGAATCAACATTCTCCATAATTCACAGAAATTACTTTTATATCTTTACAGAGTTAAGTTTTGAATTAACTCTGTTCAGGTGGGACAAATTACAATGTACTCCAGCCACATTATTTGTGTGTGTGGCTGTTTTCCTTGTGTGCATTCAATCATTGCAACTTTCACAAAATTATCACAGCTGTAGTACGTGCCGGTGGCTACCCTTCCAGTTAAGCTAAACTTGCAAATTGAACACTGAATCCATGCTATATACCATATGGCAGTGTACGTGTACATAGCTTCTTCTCTAGTACCAAGAGTGGCAATATTCATGAAGTGCATATTGTAGATATGCCATATCTATGCCCATGCGATACACAGCATATCGTTATTATGCCATAAGCATGCACAGCATACGTGGGCAACGTATATAGCACACGTATTTGATCGCACAGTGAGTGCGCCTGAGCCATGTTCCAAAGTTTCACAGTCATGTAGTAAATGTGTACGAAAATGCTCTCGGGGTGCATTGCACAGATGTGCAGAAGGTCAATACTTTCAGTATCACACTGCATATCAAAAATACACTTCCCAACGTGAATAACAAGTGAGTATCTAGGCTTCTTTCTGCACATGCAGCTGCCTGTATTCATTTGGATGAACAGCAACTTTACAGCGGCACGACTAGGGTCTAATCTGTGAAAAATATTTTGCCCCGCTGGAATTCTGTCTGCTTCCAGCTAACCCAGCCTCATGCGATTTACCTGGAGAACAGTGTCAAATTTGCCCATCGATACTACTTGTTGACTAGTCTAAATTCAAAAAGTATACGCTTTTTGGTGCAAGTGGGAACACTCTTCTATTTATTACCTTGTACTTGTAATTAGCTTCACACTCTCATATTATGAGAAAATGATATCAGAACAATTTATCATTAGCTTATTTCGGGGCCTTCGAATAATTCTCCTCCCAAAGTCGGCTATAACGCAACTCAGATGAACCTAGTCCACTGAAAGAAGACGTGACGTCTCGCACACTGGGTGCAGTGTGACACCATAAAGTTTGATGGGACTTCATACCCGTAATCCCTCTTTACTGGCAGTTTGCTGCAGGGACACCTTGTGTGAAAGCTACCGGTTACTCTACAATGGTGGCGTCTTTCGAAGAGTGCTGAATATCAAATGCTGCCGTACAGCATGTGCTCGTGCCATGCTTGGCAATCCCCTCCCATTAAAAAACAGCACAATGCCACTCACTGCTTTATGAAAGATACTTGGTTACTTATTCCATGAGTAAGAGGGTGAATTGAAAGATAGAGAGAGAGAGAGAGAACATACAGACAGCATTATTGCATTGGTGGATCTGTTACCCCTTGGTTGCTCCGAAGTGACTCAACCAACGTCACTCGTTCTCTCCTGGCCTCGGAATCTCCTACAACAAAGTAGCACTCGAGCAGCACGTCTCATCAACCTGTTGAACCTATCACCGGCCTACTGGACTACTCTACCTAACACCTGAGATGGAACGGATGGCTGATGCGGGTTTCCACGGCAACCATATGCTAGCTTAGGACGGGCTTCTTCTTGACTTCAAGGACGTCTGTGAGAAGACAAAACGGTAATGACAGACGGAGTAAAGTCTATGTGAAGACAAAAAAGTTATAGGAGAAAGAGTGCTGTATTGCAACTGATTGACAAATTATCCTTTATTAAAAGTAAATACACACCAATTATGCAATGTTTTGAGTAAAGCTGATAGCCATCAGATACAAATCAGGGAGTGGTTTCATAGTAAAGTCCTGATTTTGCAAAATGTTATAGTGGACATTTAGGAAGATATTTAAGCCCAAATGGTTCTGGCTTTATCCCTCCTATTGAGCCCCATGTTCTGTTACAGCTCTTACCTGCTATAATCCTGTGCCAAGGTAGGGTGACATAGGTGAGATGGACGTTGAGAGCGGGCACCTGGCTACCCCTCATGGTGAGCCGGAGGAGGGCATCCGACGTCCTCCGCATCCACCGTCTGCTCCAGCTGCTGGGAGGACCCTCATCTGTTGCCATGGAAACAAGCCACGGGGGGTCAACGATAGTATTATGTGACAAGAGACCCGGGGATCTAGCGCTCACCTGAGTATCGCAAGTTCACCTTTCACCCAGTCACTAATCTAAATTACACACAGCTCTACTAAAATCTGACCAGGCATTCGTAAGTAGAAGATGAAAATGTACTATGAGGGCCCTAATTTGGACCCCAATTTGGGAGGTCCCAAATTTGGACCTCCATTAAAAATGCACCTTACTGGACTGAAAAATACTGACACCACAAGACTATTATTCATAGCACTCAGACACAAAGAAGTGCAAGTGCCTCATCACTTCATTCAAGAATGTGGGTCTCTCATACCCCTTTCAGTAACCCTCTTGGCTCGGACCAGGAGCGGACCAGGAGCGGACCAAGTCAAAAATTTTGAGTTTATGAATGGGTGGGGGCCAAAGTGGCCCGTGCCAGGTGCGGACTATTTTGGCGCTGCTGCAGCTAGCACCAGGCGCGGACCAGGCATGGGCCTGGTGCTGGTCGGAGAGCTTATGAACGATAGCAGCGCCAGGCACGGGTCAAAATTCCTTTCACGGTCCAAAGGTCACAGCTTACGCTGCTCCGCTCGAAGCGTGCGGCACGCACATCAAATATCGCGCGAAAATGCACTTCCGCTCTGTCCATGACGTGTTCAGTTACCATGGCAGTTATCCCTATACGTGACTGAGTTTATGAATGGGTCATCGTAAAAGTAGCGTGGCTCTGCTATAGTTACTGAACGCAATTTTCACTGCTTGGCGCGGGCTAATTCAGCTCGGACCAGGAGCGGGCCATAAATGCATGAGTTACTGAAAGGGGTATAAGACAGGCTGTGGTTGAACTTGCTCAGGTTCAGTATGTTTTGACTGATGTTTTGTTAAAGTTGTTTTTCTCCAATTTCATTTTGTTTCTCTTCACACAAGAACTTTGATCACTATTCATTCACCCATCCGTCTAAAGTGCTAGTGGCTTTCATCTAGAATATTATTTGGTATTCCATACTACTTACTCCTCTTTGTTAAGCACCATTAAAAATAAAAAGATACAAAACTACATTTTTTTTTTCAGATGGCTATGAAACCTTTTGCCAAATGAATCATCAAAACACTGACCTATGGACATTACTTGGAACCAAGGTGAGAGAAAACAGACTCGAGGTATAATAGTGTACGAGCTGAAATTTTCGCGAATTGCTACTCAGAGGACATTTTCGCGTGTTGTTAATTTCGCGGTTGCGAGGGTCTGACTGAACTTACTTATTTGCGTGTTGTTATTTTTGGCATGTTGTTATTTTCGCGGTTCAAAGGCGATTCGTGAAATTCGCGAAAATAAAACCACCGCGAAAATTTCAGCTCGTACAGTAAAAGGGGACTAGAAATGTCGCTTTGGCGACTGGTATGCCTCCGCCATAATGCATGATTTTCCCAATAGGTCTAGATAGTAGTAAGTGGACAATGTGTGATTACATTTTCACAAAATTGGCAAATATTGAAATGACAAGTTTGTCACAAATGTGTTGAATGTTCACCTTCCTTGACCTAGGTTTAATTGGATGAATAGGAGAGCATGTATCTAGGGATTTAAGGACTTTAACTTGACTTTGACCCATTCATACATTTAGGCATTGAGTAATTTTCAAGGTACAGGTGTGAAAAAAAGTGCAATTTCTGAATTGAATAGTAAATTGTTACCATTTTCATCTGGCCTTTGACCCTAAAATTCATAAGATAATCACTTTCAGGTAGAACATGCATAATATGTACTAAGTTTCAAGATAACTTGAGCCACTTCCGATATATGGAGGAAAAAGTTAGTTCAGCACTTTCACTTGATCTTTGACCTTTCGACCTTTGAGGCTAAAAAAGAAGAAAAAAAGAACTTTCCAGAGAATTTCTATTAGGTAATACACATGCATACACCAGGTGTAAAAAAAAAATAACCCTGCTGGCATTGCATAAATATGAGGAAAATAGTAAAATTTTGAAATGTTGCACTTGACCTTTGACCCCTGACCTTTGACCCCATGAACCCTACATTCTCTAGATAATCACTTCCAGTCAGTACATGTATATACTATGTTCCATGAAGATACCTTGAACAATTTTCCAAGGTACGGAGAAAAAAAAGAAGTTTTAATATTTTTACTTGACCTTTTGACCTTTGACCTTTGACCTCATGACCCAAACTTTCACCAGAGAATCTTAATCGGGTAATACATGTATACACTAATTTTGAAGAAAATATCTTCAGGCATTCAATAGATATGGTGGAAATAGTGAAATTTTATGTATTTGACCCTGACCTTTTGACCTTTGACCTTTGACCTCATGACCCAAACTTTCACCATAGAATCTTAATTGGGTAATACATGTATACACTAAGTTTCAAGAAAATATCTTCAGGCATTCAATAGATATGGTGGAAATAGTGAAATTTTATGTATTTGACCTTGACCTTTTGACCTTTGACCTTGAGCATGTGCACCCAAAAGTTGATAGGCACAACTTCACCCCCTAATACACATACATGCCAAGTTTCATTAGGATACCTCAACCGGTTTTGATAGTTACCTTGTCCACAAAATTCATTACGGACGGACGGAAGGACGGACGGACGGACAACCCGAAAACATAATGCCTCCAGCACCACTTCGTGGCGGAGGCATAAAAAAAAATTAAAGTACATGTACCATACAAGAGGATCCCCAGTAAGATGAGCATAATTCATTCTCTTCACAGATCAGAAAACCAATTGGAATACCGAGGTCGAACCTACTGATTTCAATAGGATGCATAGAAACTGGATATCTCACTGGCCCATTCATGCTGTACAAACAAGTGAAGCCGCAGTGCCGCCATGTTACCAGGCACACTGACTCTATGGAGATTTGCACATATTTTCCAGTAGAGACTGTCACCAAGCTCACATGATGTCATGAGCTCCATACACAAGTGCATGGGTGATGTGCATAGTAAGATGGTGGTAAAGAGTCTTCAAAGTCATTGGCCTGTGAGATATCCAGTTACTTCCTATAGAGCTCAGGGGATCGAACCATGCAATCTTTTCACACTGTTGTTGGCAGTACCAAGTTGCCAATTTGAGGATCATTTTTTTTTTTCCTGACC
This sequence comes from Diadema setosum, assembly GCF_964275005.1. NCBI lineage: Eukaryota > Metazoa > Echinodermata > Echinoidea > Diadematoida > Diadematidae > Diadema > Diadema setosum. The sequence continues at coordinate 29,001,194 of NC_092696.1, forward strand.
TTCAGACTGACACGTCGCCTCCTCCTCTTTGCCGTTGGAGAGTTTGGAGAGCGTCTCGCTGTCAGACTGTGACTTCCGCAGCCCTTTGTGGATGGGGGAGCTCGTCACAATCTCCTTGGGTACCCCAGGGGTGGACGGCTGTAGGGTACGGGTATCAAAAGTGAAATCGTATCAACATGGAATCCAAAAGACAGACTACATGTGACAAACTACACAGTTGCATTGATCAGGATATTTTCCATTCATAAGAGGGTAATTGCTATTTTCATATCTTTAAAAATTCCAACTATTCTTAATGTTATCATAATCATTATCAATCATCACAAGCACTGTCATTACTATCACATTTTTATCACCATCAATTTTATCATTATAATTTAAATTATCATTAGTTCCAGTTCACGTAGGAGCAGGAGTATTGAATAGACAAACTTCTTTAAGACTTTTTTAAAATAGTGGTTTGTTTGTTTCTTTGTCTGTTTTTTCGGTCACAGGTATTCTTTCAGGGTCTCCTTCTCCGAGGGCAAAGGAACCAACTGTGCCACTTGTAACAGTGTTATAAAATCTTGTATAACATGTTCAAGGAATCTAATTTATGTAGAAGCACTGCTCTTTTTCTCAGACAGAAGATAGTCTATCACAAGGACCACAAACCAATTCAAAGAATACACCATTACCTACCCCGTCACTTGTCGAGTCAAAACTCTCTGTTGCCGAGGCTACATCCTCTGTGCTGCTCTCTACAGACGAGGACCAACTGGCGCGGCTGACCGCGACCTCCGCGAAGCCCTTGCCCTCCGGTCCCCTCATCCGAATGAACTCGACTCGGCCCCGCCCGCCCTGGTAGAACCCCAGGGAGACCTTGCTGGCTACCTTTGATGTCATGCTGGCCTGATTCGTGAATATGCAATGACTGCATTAATACAATGGACCGGTTTACTATAAAAGCTGCTGCACACTATACGATCAGACTGGTCGTACCACCTCAAGACCGGAAGTTTGATATCACCAGTCTAGCCAGTTTCCAGTCAGGCGACTGGATCTTAGTGCCAGCCATCTGATGTGACATGTCAAATTTTCACGATCGGTCATGGGATTTCAGCCAATCGCGATACAGTATAAAATGCAAGCGCATGCAGTGCGCAATGCGTGCGCTTCTATACTCTTTGGTATGGATGTACTGAAGCCAGAACGGTCATAAGCCTAGCTGTGTGGTCTCATCGTACAGTGTATGGCATCGAGTCGTGCAACTGATCGTATGACCCAGCTTGCCCTACAGTTGTACAACCAGTCTAATCGCATAGTGTGTGGTGGGCTTAACATATTCAAATTCTATGCATGCCTTTCTGATAATGGTTCTTCTTGACAACCTAAAAGCTTGGCCAAGGTTTGCCCAGCATAACAACTTATGTACACTTGTATGCAAACTGAATTCCAAGTATTGAAAGGTGATTTGAGGTAAAGGTTTAATGAAATGGATCATTGCTATGTCAGGATTGAAGAAATATTCCTAAATTTGAAAATACTAGTAAAACCGGTCTATTCAAAATATATCAATGCCTACTCTCCAACATATAAAATGGACAATATAAAATGGACATGCAAAAGAGAAAGAATTTAATGGTGGCTCACATTCATAATATGTAAACCACTGTGTCAACACATGGCATGTCTTATGGACGTGCCAAGTCTGTATTTGAACAGGTGCTGATTGCTACATTGGTGCCTACCAGCCTACGTGTGAATAATGTGTATACCAATTACATTTACCCTTGTTGTATCTTGGCGCTAGACATACAAATTGAGATTTTGATGCAATTTAAAGAGATGATATAGTTTTGCTAAGATGGGGCTTCAGGGGGGTGTTTCATCAACGTTTGTCGGCGCTGACAACTTGAATCACCATAGTAACAGTCAGTGACCAGAGCATCTCAGCCATTCAAAGCCAAGGATTTTGCTGAAATTGGTCAGCGCCGACAGTTGTCGGCGCTGACAAGCGTTGATGAAACACCCCCCAGGTTTCCAACTTCTTTGCGAGATAATAAGAAACCTGTAATGAAATATGAAAAAGCAAGTAGCTGTAAGAGGGATTCAAAGTTTATTTGACGATAACTGGTTTTGAAATGGCCGAGATATATCAAAAAGGTTGGACCCCCCTTTCATTAGGATCACCTTGTTTTACCTTGTTTTTGGATTATCTCAGCCATTTAAAAACCGATTTTCATCAAATAAACTTTGAGTTCCTCTGAATATAATTGTATGCTCTGTAAATATTTCTTCTATTTTTTCATAAGTGGTTTCTTGGTATCTCCCCAAAAGTTAAAAGCTCAATCCTCATCTCAACCAAATACCATCCCTCTAAATATTTGCACTCTAAAAGACTGTGGCTGAAGAGCACCTGCTATAGTGTGGCTATCATGTCACATGTCACTATCCGCAGGTCACCTGACAGTTACCCTGTTGTCATAGACGGTCTTCAGAGCTTCATATCTGACAGAGCCCAGGAAGACGACACTCCGGAATGGTCCCTGCTTCTCACTGGCCACCAGCTCAACACAGAACATCTGACCCTCCTGGACTGTGAAATCTCCAAATATCTATCGAGGAAATGATATATAATGAAATATAAACCACAGCAGCAGCAACAACAACAGCAACACAACAACAACAGTAGCAGCAGCAACAACAACAGCAGAAGCAACAACAGCAACAGCAACAACAGTAGCAACAGCAGTAACAGCAACAACAGTAGCAACAGCAGCAACAACAACAGTAGCAGCAGCAACAGCAGCAGCAACAGCAACAACAATACATCTACAGCAGCAGCAGCAGCAGCAGCAACAACAACAACAAGTTCACATGGATGTATATTTGAGATGTTACATAGAATATGCAGCATGCACACATTGTATGGATTTGATAGACCAATTATAATGAAGGAGAAGGGAATGAAAATAAAAATGAAAGAAATGAATGAAAGAAAATAGAGCCCTGGTATCAATACAGTGTAAAATAATAGTGTGTGGTGTCAAGTACATATGTAAGTAGTCCCCTTCGCATTTGTAAATATATCCCAAAATATCCTGATATTTTGTATAAACTCTGTATATTTATGATATAATGCCCACTATGTGGAATATGCATGAATTCTGAATTTCATTTCATTTAAAAAAATATATGCAGATCAAAAATTCTATACCTCTCACCATATCTTTAGATTTTGTTTCTAGATTCTATAGAGGACAAGAGACTGGTATTTTATAAACCATAAGTGCAGATTGCAGTTGTTGTTTTGTTGGTGTTGTTGTTTTTTATTCTGCGCAATCCTTTAATGAGTTGTGAGGAATTGGCATTGTCGCAACAATAGACATTCATGAGTGACATTACCCATTCTATTCTGTGTAACTTATGTTACACGGAACAGAATTGATAATGTCATTCATGTCTATTGTTCCAGCATGTTTTAGCAACTCTTGTGTTCACAGATATTTGGGTTATGAGAGGTTATACAGTATTCATCGCATAATCGGGCATCTGATAATCGGGAACCTTGCTTAAATGACATACGCTTCCCAGAAACATTTCCAATGCACGTTATTTTCACTGGATAATCGGGCGGGGACCTCTGATAAACGGGACAATTTTTCTTCAAGCGATCTTTGATTTTGTTGATACTTTACACAAAAAATCTACCAAAATACCACAACAATATTTCAAAGATTCCCTATCAGTTGTTGTTTACATCGAACTTACAAAGCAAGCTTCGGACTAGTGTGTTTTGACCTCCGTCCATCCAGTACACTTACATTTCAGCTCGCTGCCCGCCTTCGCGCACTTTTCTGTATGTGTAGAACCCATATATGGCGAGCTAGATCGCTACATATTGACAACACATGTACAGTGCAGTGATCGCGGCAAGTAAACGATCAAGCCGTGATGATTGAATGATTGAAGGACTTTTCATTGACGTTCCCACATCAGTTCTGGGTAATCATTTCCCATGGTTGTGGATATGTATTTATACGGAACGCCCTACGCGTACGTGTCCAAGAATTCTACGAATGTTTAAGAAAGTGCTACAGATGTACACTGTAGCTTTAATCCACATTGTTTGTGTTCGAAGAGAGGTGACAGAAGAAGAACCCGGTTGCGATTACTCTACATCATTGCGAGAATGCAGGGAGAGCTAGAGGGTCGTGCCGAGGGGTAGCGTGGTTGTGTATTCATGTACATGTACAGTACGTCAGTATGTGTGTGTGTATGTGTGTGTGTGTGTGTGTGTGCACATGTCGTATGCCGTTAGTGTATGGTGAGTGCTCATCGCGAAATCGGGCACCCCGCTTAAAGGGGCCGTGTTTGCTACTCCCAACCTGTCCCGATTATGCGATGAATACTGTAATTAAGAACCAGTTTCCATGGCAATGAATGACTATGACATCACACTTCTTTTGCATATATGGGTAATTCCATAAAATAGGGACCCACTTTGTGACATGCCTATTTTGCCAATAAACTCAGAAAATTGGATTTTTGTTCAACATAACTTTAAAGGTAGGGAATCCCATTTGCATGCCTTAAATGAAGAGTTGTATAAATACAGTGGTATGTTGAAGAGAGTATCATTTTAGAAACTCCCATAAAGTATTGAAAGTGGAAGGTAACATTTAGTACATTTTTATTGACCGTTAGATTTTGAACTGAATTTTTTTTCGGGGCTCACCGTAAATTCCAGTACATTGCTAGGCTACCTTTGCAGACCCATGCACTGCATGTGTGTCCATCATGTGTATTTTGTGAAGAAAGTTCATCAAAACTTACAAACATTTCTATATACATTCTTGCCACACACTCTATATGCTATTACATCAGCTCTTATACTTTTAGATTTGTGTTTATAGATTAAAAAAAAAATACAGAAGACTGCAACAAAAAGGCTTAAGTGTGGCTGACACACAGAACTACTGAGTAGTTGAGTTTTGTGCATTATTCAAATTGTAGATAACTGTTGACTTCCAAATTTCTCAGCAGTGGCCTAAACAAGTCCCCTGAGGTTCATATAGAATGTTTTGCTGCATTTTGGGAGATCTGTAAAAGGTATCCCCTACCTTTAAAAAACATTCATATTGAGTAAGTCCCTTGAAAACTGACTGAAAATTAACATTCTAAACTGAAATTGAAGGAAGTCAGCATACCAAATTGCAGTGTATGGGGAAAAACTGGTTCACCATGTAAATGGGACACCATTGGTGTCCCCCTTACACGGTGAACCATCCATTTTGGCATCTTACCACATATTTCAAACTAGTTCTATGTTTGTTTCAATAGAAGTGATTATTTTGAAGTAAGAAATTAACTATACTACTGAAAAAATGACACAACCCCTATTTTTGGCCAGGAAAAAGATTCTTCAATGTTTCTCGTGTAAGGGGGACACCAAATATTATTTTTGCATTTTTTTTTTTCAAATTAATAGAGTGGTCAATTTTTGATACCTGTTACAAAGAAACCACAGCTACATTGTAAAATATGCCAATGAGGAGCAAATTATTGTTGTGATAAGACACAAAAAATTAGCTATCACTGTGCTCCGACGTAATATTTAGGGGGACACCAAAGCCACGTGTGTGAAAATTATAATTTGGTCTTTTTTCATATTTATTTATTTTACCCCAATTTTCTCTTGAAATCTTTTAAACTATGTGATTGCTACCAAAATAACAATAAACAGTTCAACACTGGTCCTTAATATGGATTCCACACTCATAAATTAAGGTTTCTCGTGTAAGCAATTATGGGGACACCAAAACTTACATGTGAAATGTCTTTCTTGGGATTTACGTGCGCAAATGTGTATCAATTGATGCATGAATTATATTTATAGTGTTCAAAATTTGCTCATCTTTTATCATTTTTGACCCCTTAAAATAGAGTTTAATCCACAAACAAGCTGTAAATCTGTCTAACTGGTGTTACAGTAAAATGTCGCACAATTTTGCCTAAAAACGTGATTTTGCACTTTTTGTCAAAATTCATGTGGAACTTTGAAGAAGCAATTTCTATATTTTACTTTGAAAAGGAAGATACTTACCTGAATAAGAGTATTCAGAAGTAAAATTGATTTAGGGTATCAGCCATTCCATGTAACTAGACACCAGGGCCTTAAAATTTCAAGTTCAAGCAATTAAGAAAGAGCATTCATATTTGGGTAGGTATATGATCAAAGGGTGTAAATCTAATTTTTTACTGCTTTTCACTTCCTAACAGCCGAGTTACACCTCCCAGAACAAAGATCACATTTGCTACAAAAATGATGCCTCTTTGGTACTTTTTTTATTTCACTATTTAAGGCATGTTCTATTACTTATAGATTCATAATTTTTTGATGCAAGGTCTTATTGTATACCCATTTTACCATATCAAGTTGTTTTTTTCATTTATATGTAATGGGTTTGGCAATATTTTCGATTGAAAACACCCTCGAAATGTGTCACGCGAGTCACAAAAATAAGTCTAAATTTTAGATTGCTTAAAAAGTAGTAGACTATATGAATTCTAGCTGATGAATAATGAGGATCTAAGAGTCCTCAGTCATACCAGAAAATAAGGTTTCCATTTGTAAACCCCTTCATTGTAAAAAACACCAGAACATTTGTGTCACGCGAGTCACGCAAGGATTTCTTAGGGTTGTCACGCGAGTCACAGTTTACAAGTTTGAGAAAATTAAAGACCAGAATGATTGAGATTTAAAAAAATAAATTCTACCTTAAAACTAAATCATGTAATATGTTTAATTTTCCCAGTAAAAGTACATTTTTTATGTTAATTGGTAAATAAGTAGTGTTATAATAAGTAATGAAAAGCTAATTGGATTGTCAGCTTTCGTCTGGTTGGTCAGTAGAAAAACTGGTAGGAGGTGGGGTGGCCTCCTCATCAACAAAAAAGTAAAATGCATCAGGAACTTTTCATGAAAATTACATCTACTTGTACTGTATGTCAGCTCCACTTCTGTGAAGTTCTTAAAACATTGCTTCATAAAGTGGCAACAATCAGCAAGTTACATTGTATGAAGATGACAAGAAAATTGCTTCAAATCTTCCCTCAGATTTTGCTGTACTCCAAATTGGCTTCGCTGAGAATCATTCATGCTCCAGTTAAGATATTAGTCCAATCTGCCATTTGGAATCAGGTGCAAATAGCTCTCTACATATACATCAATCATGTGACCCCAGGAGAAAATTATTACAAGTCATCATCAATGATGAGGCCTACAATGTACGTTAATAGACCATGACAAAACAGTATTATGTTGTAGACTGTAGATTTTTTGGATGAACTTCTTTAAGTGGTCAGCAGTGAAGTGCATTAGTCAAAATATGGTTATATGGTCCTGCAAGCCAATTCAAAATAGCTTTGTTATCAGTGCCCTACCTATGCTGAATGGAGAAACACAACATTGACCTACAATGTAGTGTGGAATTTCAGCACTACAAGTCAAGGGAAAGATCCAGTTGAATGGAGCAAGCCTGAAGTGACAGAGCTGCGGCTATGTGAAAAATCAAATCTTGTGCTCTACAAATATCTCCACTGCTAAGGAATTTTGTCTTGCTGTAATTCTTTAAACTCTTCCTACAACTTTCATCACAATCAAAGGGAAGTTGAAGATTGTTCTGAGGGTTTGCACCTGCCTGTTATCTTTGGAATATATATAGCTGCACCACATAACTTAATCATCCCTTCGATATATCACCTTCAAAAAGTGAATATCTTGTCGCAAAAAGGTTCACTTCTCAGAGAAGCAGTGGTGATCTATCCAATAATGGCCATAATGATGGAGGAAATGAGGATACCATTGGGCCTGCAATTGGCTGATGGTGGCAACTGCCTTCAGCAGAAAGCATCCAGCTGCATCTCTGGCACAAGCCTCCTAAGTGGTCAGAAGTGACAATTACTTTAAGTCACCTAGAGAAAAGGGGAATATATTCCACTGGCTGGATAAAAGAGCCATGGCAGCCTGAACCTGACATCTAATGCAAATTACAGCAGCCATATCTTGTCAACAATAGGAGACTTTAAATGAATGAAAAGATTGAGTCTTAAAAATAAAAATAAAATGGCCCCAACAAACTAGGCATGAAAACTGTCTCCACGAAGCAGTGACAAACTTTCTCAAACTACAGAAGACACTTTGGCAAAGAAAACGTAATAAAGTATATACTGTATCATGTAGTTAGCTATGATTAAATAAGCAAAACATGGTGATCATTCTTCACATCAGACTCAGTAATGGTAGATAAAGAAAAAGAGTATCAGTATGTGTGAACATTATCTGTTATAAGAAGTGAGGATTCTTTGTGCATCAAAATAACTTTGTTTCAAAAGGAGCTTAAATGGATTCATATAAATCCATAAGCAAATCATTTCATATGCAAGCTAACCTAAAGAAAGTTTAAATTTGATTCATTTTGAATAGAAGACTAGTTGATACAATTATAGGGAATAAGGGAGAAAAAGAAAATTCATTGAAAAAGAATGATTTCCCAGAACTCTTGATTTGACAAGGAAAAAAAGAGGTTCAAGTTAATTTTTTGCTGGATGTTTTATGCATTAAATGTGCTATGAGCTCCCATGATTCCATCAGAGATTGGAGTTAGATGATTTCTTTATTTTAAAGATATGTGTGATGAAACTAACCATAAATAACATGTTAGGTTTAACATTTGGCTCATTTCACTCAATAAAACTATTATATTAGGCTCAACTTTTGGTCCTGAATGATACTCGTCACGCGAGTCACACCCATGTGTCACGCGAGTCACATTTTTTATATGCCATCTGAGTTCAAAGGAAAAGTCAAGGCCTGATAAAATTTTTACTATTTATCGCTTAATGTCTCAAAATTGAATGCAGAAAATTCTGTGTACATAGGACAAGTACTTTCTTACGAAAATTCATTTACGTACAGTAAGGTCAGAAATCTTCAATAGTGTCGCGTCACGCGAGTCACAACAAAAAAAGTCAAGTATCTCTTACTAGAATGACTTCACATCAAAAATTTCTATGAACCAATGTGAAGGGTCCATACCTTGATTGAAATATGTAAACTAAACAGGTCTGCAAAATAAATTTTTCAAGTATTAAACCATAACAAGTCAAAATTTTGTATAAATGTCACGCGAGTCACAATGGAATGGCTGGTATGTAATTTTTAAGCAATGACAATATGAAGCAAATAGAAGGGGCATTTAACTAGTGGGACCCTTTTTAATGGAATTACCCAAATATGTACACTATTCCCCTGTGACCACCATGGCTGTTTCCTGAAGACATGCCAAACTTCAAATTCAGAGACTTTTGAACTATAAATGATTTTCATGGTGCTTTTATACTACTCTGATTATTTGATAAGGGCCAGAGGTTTGTTTTTACTGCCCAAGGTTGGGTAGTGTGTCATATTGTATGCCCCTATGACTATTAAACATGGCTGCTTCATGGTAGCATGCCACACTTCAAATTTGGTGACTTGAATTCTATGGCTCATCTTCGGGCTCTCTTTATACTTCTCTGATTATTTGACGAGGACAAGAGGTCTACTGCTTCTGGTTGGGTAGGCAGAATGCTGGGCTAGATTTCATCAGGTGTATAATTTTTTTGTTGTTGATTTGTTTACAGATGTTTAACATACATTTTTTTTTTTTCTTTTGCTCCATTCTGTAGCCAAACGTGCCCCTATTTTAGAATTTGTCACTTATTTCTCTATCTTATGATGTATTTATCATTTGATTTTACTCATTCTTTCTATCCATCCATTCATTTATTCTTTTGTTTTTTATTATTATTATTTTTTTTTTTTTTTTTGGGGGGGGGGGGGGGACGGCTGTAGCCCATCCATCCATGAGCCTCAATTTTAGGTTCAGATTAACTCCCATCCCTCCACTCTGCTATAAACCCGCTGAGGATGGTTTGATTTTGCTACAATACACATTTCCCACAGATACCTGCCCCTCAATGGAAATTTCTTACAGAATTTCTTACTCCATCTACCCAGTTTATCTTTCCAATTCTTCTCTATGCAACTGTATTCAGATCAAAGTTCTCAAGATTTTTGTTTTGTTTGTTTTGTGTTTTCTTGTGGTTTGTTTGTTTGTTTTTCTTTGTAAGGGAGAATTAAGCCCAAATACTGCTTATGTGTGGATTGAGGGAATGCAGCAATGTTGATAGATTACATCAGCATACACGTAGTTTGAGGAAAATACTTAATGACCTTTTAAAGTTTAATGTTGCCATTGCTAGAAGAAAAGACTTTAAATGTAATGCCTAAAAATACCTACATCAAAAGAATATAATAGATTGTAGATGAGCTTTGAGCATTACTTTTGAAACTTGAGCATTTTGAATGAAAGAGGAGTTTGTAATTGTATGTTAAGGCTCGGTCACACAGCCCAAAAGTCGTGTAAATGCATGAATCACGCAAGAAATCTGATTGTGCGTGCTTGTCCGTTGGATTTTCGCTGATTTATGTGATGAAGATCACCAATGAATTGTGCAAGAACTACAGAAAGATCACGCAAAAATCACTTACAAACCATGCACATTCAGCGCATAGGCACGCAAAGGCCCCGAACAGGGCGAATACATAGTATGGTCATGCGCGACGACTGAGGTCCACAGAAAAACCACGCATAATCTGCACATTATCACTAATGAACTGAGTATGAATCGCGCATGATTTGCGCATGAACGTGATAGCGGCAACATTTTCGTGAAAGATCACTCATATTCCATGCATATTTTGCGCATAAAATTATGTAAAACAGCGCAATACTGCGTAAACTCTTACGCGAAGCCGAGTTTTGATCTGCTCAAAACCTGGAATAGTGTAAAGTGCCGATACAGCGCACATCGGCGGACAACTACAAAGGTTCCACTTAAGACAAACTCATGAAATGCGCAAATCGTGCATAGTTGTATCACATACAGGCTGTAAGGCTCGAATTTCTTGCGTGATTCATACGTTTATGCGACTTTTTGGCTGTGTGACCGGGCCTTTATACATGTAACGCTCATACATACATGTGTATTGACAGCTGCATGTTTAATTCACACACCATGGACTTTGTGACACAGCTGTTGTACAATTTATGGAATGTTTGCAGTAAAATCTGCCCCCCCCCCCCCCCAAGGAAAAACGCAGTATCTACATCCAGCTCCATTTCTAAACAACCGAGATATTCACCATTTTATCTTTTTGCCAAAGCCCCTGGAAAATATACTCTTTTGAAAAATTCCTTCATTGTGGAATTTTAGTCTATCTAGCTACCAATTTTCCTGGAAAATATCATTTTGTGTTTTTGTTTTGTTTTTCAGTTATTGATGAAAATGTAGATACTTTGGGGAAACCCCACGCAATTGACTGATTTCCCCAAGGAAAAACGCAGTATCTACAATGGAACGAATTTCCCCAAGGAAAAACGCAGTATCTACAGCGGAATGACTACTAGGATTAATCTTCTGCCATAATTATGTATGCATGTATACATCATTGTTCAAGTATTCTCTGGCCCTGGGGGATGCATCCTCCATCCCCCCCCCCCCATTTATGCCCTGATTACAGAGCAGGCTTCATAAGATTATTAAATAACAGATCGTTCTTGGAACGTTTTGCTTAAAAGTGTATCCCAGACCGATCTTGCTGTAACGTTAGGCCTAACGTTACGTCGATACGTGTTTAATATGAAGCTTGCCAGGGCTGTAATATGATGCTACATGGCCTAGCCGCTAACTAGCATCTAGAATACTAGATCTAGATGTGTACAGTCTAGGTTACAGTCTGTCTAGACCAAAATAAATCTAAATCGGATGTCTGGACCTAGATCGATCTAGACTAGGTCTAGTTTTTATGTCGTTTATTCCAGTCTGGCTATGTAGCAGGCTACACGAGTCTACCGCCTCAGGTTATACATGCACGATGCTCACAGAAAAAAAAAAAAAATAGCCTAACGTTAGAACTGCAGAAGGTTTAAGCCCTACACGAGCCAGGACTCTTTGATTAGAAAAAAAAAAATACATCTAGAACCGGTCTAACGGTTAGAATGAAGTGACATCCGCTCTCTAGGCCTATTCCTTGTTCTGGATTGAACCTAAGTTTAACGTCGCGTAAATTTGTAATGTAGCTTTTTTTACTTGTAAGTTATGTAGCATGCAGCATGGGATCATGCATGCATTTTACGCAACCCAGTCTCACTAGGGTCTAGACACTGTCTAGATCCGATAAGAATTAAAATACAACTTATTCTTAACTGTCTCTATTTTGTCCATTTACCGTGGGTACCTATTTTTCACATGTATCTATAGTATTGTCAACTCTGTAATTTTAAGACAGTATGGTATGGTCATGGAGTAGATAATTGAACATTGACACTTCACTAGACTTAGGATTCTAAGAAGTGGTTAAGTTTTAGACTTCTTACTACAGGCCTGCCCTAGAGTAGGCCTATTCAAGTCCTACACTAGATCTTTCTTTAGACTTTCGGAATACGGACCCTGAAAGTTCTGATTAACGTTAAGTCTAACATTAGAAAAGAGACGCAAGACTCAAACGTTACTGTCTAGACAAGTCTAAAAGACTTTAACGTTAACGTTGTTAGACTTAGATCTAAGGGAGGGTGTAACATGTTACATAACCTGACGTTTATCCGATACAACACAAATTGATCTATTGCCTTTCAACGAAACTTTCGGATTCGGAGCCTGAGGAATTTTGACAAGGGTCTAGGCCTAACAAAGCTACTTCACAACAAGTTATAGTACGGATAATGTTCATCATTGAGGTAGAATATGAAAGAATAAAGCCGATCGTTTATCACACGAAGCGAAGTAAACATAAATGTATGCATTTGTGTTTACCTCGCTTCGTGTGACAAACAAGCATTTGTGTTTACTTCGCTTCGTGTGACAAACAATCAGCTTTATTCTTTCAATATTGAAATAGTTTTGAATAACTTACTCATTATCTGCAGATAAATTTTTCTTGAGGGCTAGGCTCACGAGTAATTTTCCCCACGACAACATTTTGTTTTATTCCAAGTACACACTCCCACTGTATGCTGACTAGCCGGGCCCTGTGCTGACTGACTGCACAGGCTCGCATGCAGCATCAGTGCAGCTAGCTGCAAGCTGTCAGTGTTGTGTTGTATTGTTTAATGTGCACTCGGTTAGTCTTAATCACACACTGTGTTTTATATTAGGATCACGATCTCATCAAAATATTTACTAATCAGTATTGTTTCGGTTAGATATTTTGAACATTATGTCTTACTATTGAGCAAGTATATCTAAAGAAAGTAATTTATGTTCAAATTACAGAACAACCGGCAAAGTATTCACATATATATATATAAATAACAGTGTCTGGTAATTAAGACTAGCTTTGTAGATACTGCGTTTTTCCTTGGGGAAATATTCATCATGTAGATACTGCGTTTTTCCTTGGGGAAAGTGCAAGTTAAGTGTAGATACTGCGTTTGGCAGTTACGGAAAAGTGGCTTTCTAAACATTTTTTCAAAAATCTGAATATGTCATATGAAGAAGGATTGCCCACTGACTATATTTATGCAAAAAAGTGAAAATCGCCAAAAATGTTAGATACTGCGTTTTTCCTTGGGGGGGGGGGGGGGGGGGGGGGGCAGCAGTTTGCAGGGCTACAAACTTCCCCAGACCTGAAAATATACTTGCACAGGAAAAAATAGATGTAAAAGCAAAAATCACATTTTGGTTTGGTAAAAAAAAGCAAAGATTAAACTCATTTAAAGCTGCATCATTATGTAACTTACATTTCATTAAACAAATGAAAATGTGCATCCAAAAATTAAGTTGTAATGTATGATGGGGAAAAAACTACTAAATATTGTAAAAGACATATACAGTACCAAATTGGTAGTTTTGAGTTTGTTTGGCACTAATTACAGAATTTGAATACATCATCTTTTTTGAGATTAGAGATCTATGCATTTCAGATACATGACTTCAAACAATACATTACTGTTAATCTGAATGGGGATCACGTTTCAAGGATATACTGTACGTGCGTGCTGGCTGAGACCCAATAAACACACAGCCAGACAACACACACACTGACTGTTGATAGTTTGCACAATTCCTCTTATCAATCTGGTGTACACTTGTAGTAATTCAACACACCCCCATTTCGTATCGCACCCTGGAAAAATAACGAAACGAGATGCATGCCACGACTGTGGGCACTAATGGCACCAATGAGGTGTACCATGCATCAAACCACACGCAATTTTAATAGACTGATAATGCAGGCGTCCCTGCACAATCATGTTTTGTGCATTTGGTGATGTAATTACGATGCAAAGTTGGACCAAATTACTCGCACAATGCCATAAAAAGTGGCAAGTGCTTTCCAATGAAAAATGCAACAAAGAAAAGCCTTGGGGGTATTTATTCCACCAGACAGCCTTTGTTCATTCTCCCGTTAAAGGTCCCAGCGACATTCATGTTTATAGTCTTTGGAGCCTTGCAGTATCTTGGCAGTAATCTTAATGGGGATGGTGGGGGGGGGGGGGAATCAAATGCACTGTAGGTAATGGGGAGCTTATTTACCATTCTCATAAAACAGCACATGGCATAAAAACAGCTATTCTATTTTATCGGAGTTTGACAAACAGTCATGGTAAGCCCCAAATGCTCTCAACAACAAGTACATGCAATCAGATAACTACAACATGTACACACTGTAGTACCATTCATTTGATGGGAAGATTTACACCTTTTCACAATATGATATTATTTTTTTCTGTACTGGGGCTTGGTGGAGTTGTCTTGCATTTTACTGTCTTTTATGCACTCTCTAACGATATCATATGAAACATTTTGGCTGCTCATTTTAAACTCCTGCCAAGCTTTGCTGGCTAAGCTACTTGCAAGTATAAATGCATAAATCTTGAAATGGGTACATACAATGTGCAGCATTGTACACACACTCTTTCACACATGAAGATCTGCAATTCGTTTGATAATTGTGTCATCAATATTATGCTAGAGTCACACACAGCCGGGTCACAAAACAGATTTAATCCGGGTAAAAATGAGCGGGATTAGTCCCGGAATGGAGGGTAATTTATACTAGAGTCACATGTGGCCAGATTTCGAACTGGGTCCATAAGGAATTAAAACTGTATTGACCCGGTTTGAGCCGTAGAGACATGGCCCATATCGAACCGTATAAAAATCCGCTTTAAATCCTTAAAAGAATCCTTTTCGACCCCCATCGACCCGGGTGTAAACCCGCTTCGGCTGTACCGACCCGGATGTAAACCTTGTATTCATCCATTGCATGAAGGCAATGCGGTATATGGCAAGGGTCCATACGGTTTCAAGTCGGTAATGCGGGTCAATTTGGATATCAATACGGAATTGAAATCTGTGAGAAAATTTTGAACATGACCAAAAATTTTTCACCACCGTATGGTAGCCCCTGGAATCCATCAGGAATTGACACGGGTTAAGACGCGGGTCAATGCGGGTCTATACGGCTCGAACTGGGTCGATATGGTTTTAATTCCTTATGGACCCGGTACGAAATCCGGTCGTGTGTGACCCTAGCATATAAGGTTAACCAGGGCTGCACACTAACCCATTTCTTCTACCGATCTGACTTGTCTGTTCGACCAAGGTTTAATAGGTACCCAGTTTTTGCAATTTTTTTACTGGTGAATTCTTGAAAAAGTTACTGGTCTTTTCTAATACAGTGATCTTTACTAGTCTGGGACTGTCGGACCAGTGCCAATGTGCAGCTTTGGGTTAACTACAAAGAAACTCATCATGCTAGTTGAGCTATTTAATAGTCAAACACTACTGCTACAACAAGAAAAAATTTTAGTGTCGGTGAAGCTGGCCACTCACAGAATACTGTTTTAACACACTGTCATGAAGCATTAATTTAAGGCACTTGAAAAACATGTTGATTTGACCTGAATCGGTATCTGTTTCATGTGGCCACCAGAAAAGTAATGCGTACTTGTGAGCAAGTAACCAAATACTCTTTATGTGTCTATGGTGTAAACTGAAACCCCCTGAGTGCCAAATTATTCTGAGACAGCAACATTTTCATGCTTCGGGAAAACATTCTGTTTTTCAAATCTACATTAACTTTTATAGACTTTTGTAATACTTTGGACATGTTATGAGCAATGTTGTAGAGAAAATGCCAAGCTTTGCTTTATGTAAATAGTATGATAAATCTATGATTGTTTTTCTTTCAAATGACCAGTAGCTACTATTGTAAAGGCATGACTTCTGCACACAAAACAGTGACAGATATTTAGAATTTACAAAGAAATCTAGTATGGAACACCACTTCTGTTTGATAGTCAATTACCACATAAAATGCAAGCTACACACGACAGGACTGGAGTCCCATGAAACGCTTTCATTGTACTGTCGCATCTGGCGATTTATAGATCGGTTTGGGTGGGTTCATGTGTTTGAGCAGGCGAACTTGGCACAGCGTCAACTGTGTCGTGCATGCAAACACAGCACATACAGAGTTAAGTTTGCGCAATGAGGATAAAGTACCCTGCCTTGTTGCCCATCTGCTGCTGCTTGGGGACTTGAACCAGGGGCCCCATGACTGATAATAATCCACTGAGCCATACGTTCAGCTCCTATGGAGTTTGCAGTACTTACAATGTACTCGTTATGTACTCCAGAACTAGAAGTCAATTCTTGTCAATCCTTTTGATAAGGTTCACAAGCTCCTGTATCTGCCTTCCCATCATCATCACCATACCTTGTGTCAACGCTACCTTTTCACTTTAATACTCTCCGGTAATGTCTTAAGTCATAATCATCCACTCCTGCATTCTCAAATTTTCCTTGCGAAAACACACACATAATTTCACACATGCACATAAATCTTTATATTCAAAAATCTTCTCTCTTTATTTTAACAGGCTGGGAAAATCCTGCTTTAAATAGAACACTGGGACCTCTGCTTCATTTAATTGTAAGTGAACTTGTCTCATAACGGGGTTTCCTGGCATCTTCATACACGATCAAAGAGATATATGCAAAAGCACCATCACATGGTTACCATGACGACCATATCACCTGACATCCCTGCTCACCTCATCAAAGTTGTCGATGATGAAGAAAATGTTTGGGTAGGCCACCTCCGACTCCTCCCCTTTGCTGTCCATGCGACGCCGCGAGGGGCTAGCAAAGACCTGCTCCGTGTGCTTCCGCAGGATCGTAAGCGTTCCCTCCGACTTGATGCACACCGCACACGTCAAGATGTACTGATACTGCGAGGCGGGACCAAAACAAACAAGACGCTAGCAAGTATGTCTGACCAATGATAAATACTACTAGTTTCACTTTCGTTTCATATACTGTAAAACCAGACACTTTTGTCAGCAGGAAACTTGCAAGAACTTTGCGAGGAGCCCAGATTCATGAACACAAAATGCATGCAAAAGTTTTTTCTACACAATGCATTGAATGCCAATTGCCAATGCCGCGAAAGGTCACAGCTCCAATTCATGAAAGTTCCAATGACTCGAATTTGTGAAATGTTCACGCCGCAAATGATTCTTGTTTTACCATAGACATAAAAAACGCCCAGCTTTTTTCCTACTTTTATCTTGTTTCGATGAGAACCATAAAACTGCTGATGAACTCTATTCTTTCCGTCTCAGATATCCAGAAAGGTTGGAAAAAATATCATTTTGATGGGACAAGTTATTCATTAAAAACAAACATTAAATTTGACATGAATGCTCAACAATCCACTGAAGTGATGCAAAACTGCCACTACAAAGTGGAAGGAATAATGGACTCAAACAAAGTGGGGGATCTCTAATAACCCAGGAGCATACTAAGTTGTAAAACTCAAAAAGTGAGTGGAGATGCCAAAGCAGAGAACCGGGTGATGAATTGAATCTTCTCAACAAAACTTGCCAAAATGAGGAACTGAATTGGGGAGGAAAATCAAGTTGGCCCCCCTTTCTAATGGTCAAAATGGAATGCTTCTACCATGTACATGTATGGCTACTCCAAACGGATCATGTGCACTTCAATTTGCACACTGCAGTCCGTCCGTTTGGTACGTGTACATCATATGAGTGGCGGTGGGAAATGTGGTTTATTTTCATCACTAATAAGTTCCAGAATTTGTCACTTTATTGCGGCATAGTATCTTAACACTGTGATGCAAAAGTTTATAGCAAGGAAGTTACTTTCTTGAAAAGTATTACTCCTTGAAAAGTACATGTACACGTACATGTACGTTACTGAAAGTAGCAGTTGGTTGTAACTATGTACAACACATCCTTATTTCCATTGCAGGAAAGCTATTGTTAATGCTTTGGTTGTAGCTTGCCATCCAGTTCGGAAACATTAATCAACTTTGCATCAGTTTTTATTTGTCATTTAAGTCGAGCTCAAGTAATTGCCCTTGAATGGGATCTTATCATGTTTAATAACCCATTAAAGACAAACTGACTGCCATAACATGCATAAATTTTAACACAAGACGCCAGCCTGAGTACATATGGGACTAGTCTGCAACAGTTTAATCTTTAGGAATATTGCCTTGCATAGTATCATGAGGAAGTGAAACTAGACAGATGATCATCTCTCACCTGTTGTAAAATGAGATTGAGGTAAACTGTCTCCTCCCAGTCTATACTTGGCTCGCCGAGGCTTGGAAGATTCTTGGAGTCTCGTCGGAAAACTTCTAATCTTGTTTGCTGTTGGGGTGGGGGGGGGGGGGAGGAATCGAAATAGGAAATGATTGTGCAGCTTGATAACAGGAAATGGTTCACACTGAAACAAAGCAGATTAAGAAACATTACACATTGAAAGAAGAATCGAGGCGATAATTGGGAATAAGGAGGAAACACTGTTCCATTCTACAGAAGTGATCACTATTAAAGAATAGACGTGTGATGTGCAATTAACACTATGCTTTGAGAAATGACAGTAACATTTCTGGCAACACTTCCTATTTTATTATCACCAGTGTTCCTCGTGGGTACTTTGTACAATGTACCATACATGTGTACTGTATGCGGGTGTGTCATCACATCAGTACATTAAAATATTCAAAATATTTTATTCGATGTTTGCTTGGAAGCATTGTATATTTATCAATTTCCTCGAATAACTCAGTTGATATACTGTGGAAATAACTACAAAGATTTGTCTGATTTATTTCCACTGTGCATTTTTTTTTTCAAATTGAAAAAAAAAAAGGAAGATTACCGGTAATCCCTTTTGTAAAATTATGAAATCAGATGACATTAAATTAGACCCCGTTTACAGTACGGGGCCGGGCTCGGCCGCGGCTCGGCCGCGGCCGAGCCCGGCCTCAATTGCGCGGCCGAGCCTCGCAATTTTGTCCGTTTACACTGCTGGGCTCGGCCGCGCTTTTGATTCAAACCTTTCAATATTTTGTCGTAGTGGCGCTCTGCTTGTAAACAAACGCAATTTGGTATTGTCTGGTTTTCAGACCCTTTGCCAAATGAATTCCGTGGCGATGAAGTCACCGTTCGGCCAAAGGCCTTTACCGAAGGAAAAAATCCTTTGCAGGACAAAACCACCTTAAACTATACTAGTTTTCGACGTTGAGGGGGTTAATATCCTGAATAAGGAAAGATACAGGCAGAGGGTTTGGAAGCCAGACTAAAATTGGCCGCGCAATTGGCCGCGCATTTGGCCCAGTTTGCGTTTACACCAAGAAGAGGCCGGGCTCGGCCGCGGCTCGGCCACGGCCGAGACCACCTCCAAAGCGACGCCAAATGCGAGGCCAATTTTGGCCTCGCATTTGGCCTTTTGCGCGTTTACACTGAAGCGGGGCTGGGCTCGGCCGAGCCTCGCACTGTAAACGGGGTCTTAAACTTTACAAAGACAAAGACGAAAAAGGTGTGTGTGTAATGCACCTGCCCTTGGTGTAGGTATGTGATATTCAAAGTTGGTACATATGTGATAGTACGGATCATTTTACCCAGGGTGTTACCTCCATGAATACCATGTGTATTGTCACAGACCAATTTGACAACTCGTGTAACATTTATCTTTACAGCTTTATGTGCCATGTTCGCACACCTGATTCAGTCAACGGCGTGCCAAGTTTGCATATTCTGCTCAAATGCACAAACCCGCCCAAACCAACTGATAAATCACCAAAAGCCACAATGCAATGAAAGTGTTTCTTGTGATTCCATTCCTGTCACATGTTGCTCGTATTTCATTTGGTGATTTACTATCATGCAGCGTTCCCTATTGAATTTGTGAGAAAATTTGAAGTTTTTGTCCATGCCTGCTTTGCATGCAGAAGTCACACCTCTACAATAATTGATAAATCACCAAAAGCCACAATGCAATGAAAGTGTTTCTTGTAATTCCATTCCTGTCACATGTTGCTTGTACAGTATTTCATTTGGCGTATCATGCAGCGTTCCCTATTGGATTTGTGAGTAAATTTGAAGTTTTTGTCTGTGCCTGCTTTGCATGCAAAAGTCACGCCTCTACAATAATGTGGCTACTGGTTATTTGAAAGGAAAATACATAGATTTGTCGCACAATTCACTTCACAGCAAAGCTTGGCATTTTCTTAACAACTCTGTTCATTACATGCCCAGGGTAACACAAATCTATAAAAATTACATCTACATTGTACATTGAAAAACAGAATGTTGAATTCCCGAAGCATGACTTACAGCTGTACGTACATGCACAGTAGTGTACGATGCTGACTCAGAATAATGTGGCACACACAGGGTTTACATCATGGCACATAAAGAGGGTTACATTGTAATTATGTAAGTGAGTATCAAGGTTGACGCTGCAAAGGTGTTACAAAGTTAAGAGGAAGATGAGTTAAATTAGAGGATTAAAAAAATAACAACAACAAAGAGAGGATACTGTATACGCTATAATTTTCGCGTACATAAATTTTCGCGAATTGCCGCAATCATACATTTTCGCGAGTGGTTAAATTCGCGATTGGGGGACCAGAGAAAATATGAAGTGGCAAATTTTCAACTTACTAGCAAATAAGAATGATACTGGTTATACACTGCATGAAAAAAAAAATTACCAAACTCTGCTAACTAGTAAATTAGAATTCAACATTTTTGAAGTGGTTAAGTCCAGCGCGCTAGATTTCTGACGAGTGGTCCCCTTGCGATAATGGATTGGCTCTCTACAGTATTCGTAAGTAGACGTGGACGTGCGTAAGTTACAAGCTTAGCCAGTATGGTCTGTTCGGTAAGCATACTACTAGTACTGAAATGTTCGTATCATCAAGGCAAGGGATTCAGTTTGGAAGGTAATATTTTCACGTGTTGTTAATTTCGCGAATAGCTCCCGACTCGCGAAATTCGCGAAAATAAAACCCCAGCGAAATATATAGCGTATACAGTAACTGAACAAGTCTCACATGCTTCTCTTGTCTTGACGTAGCCTGCTTGCGGTGTATGAAAAAGAGCATGTCGTCCCTCAGGTCATCTGAAACGTCCGCCACAAAGTGCTGGGAGAAGAGGCGGGCCCAAAAACAGTTCACCTCCATTGGAATCATGGCAAAGCCGTCTATTGAAACAGGTGCAGAACAATTAATGATGGGTAAACAGGAATGCAGTATTAGAGAACAGGGTTTGGTCAATTTACATGCACATGTATTATGAGTCTTGTGAGGGAAACATTGTACTGGGGTAGCTGGTGCATTTTTAAAAGTACTGTAATCACCTCCAGCGCTATGTTTTCAAAAGTGGGGGGGGGGCACTTTCAGGTTTCATGATAAAAAAGCCAACAAGTAAAAAAAAAAAAAAAAAAAAAGGGTTTTCAGCTCACCTTTTTCATTCCACTTCTGGTTTCTTCAGCTGACAGGAAAGCCGACAAGAAAAAGAAAGTCTTCAATGCATTACTGGGCTCAAAGGTTAAGGTTTCATTCTATTTTCTTTCTTTTTACTGCCACTTCCAGCGGGGTGGGGGGAGGGGCAAAGCGGTGACACCCGTTGTATTTCTATGAACGGGTACAAAAAGTGCCCCCCCCCCCCCCCCCCCAGTTCGGCCGGTCATGGTATTGACAATGTTTGTGAAAGTGATCTATAGTAATTTGTACTTAAACATGAAGTTTGGTACTGTGCCTTTAATACGCCACTCGGCAAATGGCAAGTCCATTATTGGAGTGCTTTACTGTAGCAGACTGGCAATTTGTAATTTTTGCCTTTGAAGAGAGAATACTTAATCCCCATTATTGTCACCCTGGTCTTCCTGTTGGACTGGTAAATGATATGAATGTGACTAAATGCTGCAATTGCACTAGATCAATGACTATTAGTAATTACAGACAAATAATATTAATGCATGTATTGCTTGTATTGATAATAGTTGAAATACAAATGTTACAATGATTAAATAGATGTATACATGGTTCTAATTGTGAATAACTGTGATTTTTAAAAGAAAACTTGAGCAAGGTGAAATGTATGGATCTCTGTAAGGTACAGGGTCTTGAAAACATGACGCTAGTGAACTAAAATAAACAGGCAATCAATTTAAGTTACGGAACTGTATGTCAAGAATTTCAGATCTTGGAAGAACAATCCAGTTCCAACCATGTTTCCTGATGGGACATTAACACAGCTCTCAGTTATGCTGTACAAGGGCCAAATAAGTGTTCCATAGTTGTGGGTAAACTCATAATTAGTGAACTCGGCCTAGTAGCAGCTGGGTAAACTCGGGCACTTGCATGTAATGAGGGTGATACTAGTGTCTGGGTTTACCTGTCAGGCCGAGTTTACCTATTTAGAAATCATACTGTCAGAGGTACAGTACATATTGGGGTCGCTGCTACGGTTACCGACGACTAGACTTGTCCTAGACTGTGCTGTGTCTGTACTCACATTATAAATTTACAATGTAGTCTACATAGACCCTGGTCCCTAAGTTCGCACCTACTGCTTTACACTACAGCGTGTTGTAGCTACCCTACAGCAAATAATTCAACTTCAACTTCAATTAATTGAAAACCAGACATAGAGTTTAATGACTAGATTACTATATTAATAGTTACAGAAGCAAATTGATACGAGTCCCTGTGAGTGGGGACCATTATGAATGGATAAAAGAGAGAAAGAGAGAGAGAGGGAGAGAGGGGGGGGGGGGGGAGACACTGAGTATAAACCAACGGGGAACCAAACCAACTGTTAGTGTTAGGTCTAACATACTAGTAGGTGTTCTACTTGCAGAGAGCAGACGCCAACCAGCCACATCTACATGTTCACTTGACCGAAAGATCGGTCTGTATCTGGTCGTCGGGGAAATGTTCCGCGGAGACTGCGTCTGGCTTCACGGATCCCCTCCTTGTCTACGGAGGAGAGCGATAACGTCAAAAAAATAAATAAATAAATAAATAAAATAAAAGACTCCTCCGGACAGACGGATCTTTCTGCCGATCTTTCTGTCTAACGTTACAATACATCATGTTCACAGGTTTACCTGCATGCCTGCCTCCCAATCCCTGCTGCTGCACGAACCAACGAGACACTACCATTCCCTATTATCACACCGCTGCACCTGCAGTGGTATATTGTTCAGGCTACGGTCCTGAAAGGCAAAAAGGCAAGCTCACCTTGTGTTGGTAATGACCGACATAGCTTATCCCTGCCTCTTTCATCCAAAATCTCATTGATCATCTTCCGAAATGAGCTCTGTTTCGCCCTGGGTCGCCCGCCGGGACCAGTCGCCATTATGCTAGCTATCGGTCGACAAAACCAGGGTGCATTTCTGCACTTTAGATGTCCGGTTTGACTCCACAGCCGGTCTCTCTAACTCCTCTCCCCTGGCCCACAGTTGAAGCTTCCCCTTTTGCGCTTGCACATCACACACACGACCCGCGAGCTCCGAGTGTAGCGAGTATCGCCGCCAGGTTACGATGCTCCCACCCGTCGTATAGCCATTTATGGGCTAAAAACCGCAGCATATTTGAGATGATATTCCGAAAAATAATTCGTTCACATTCGTGGCACCGCCCAATCACCAAGTATAAGCCAGTTTTGCTGTTAAAACGTATTTTGGCGGTTTTTCTGTTTGGGTGAAATCTTGTTGAATTGCTGACCCGCATTGTGCTACTTCCTCGGATCAGCAAATTTATGGTCATCGATGAACAGCTGTTGTGGACTTCGCGGCACTTTCACTTTGATAGTACTTTGAAAGATCGCGAAAATACTAAGAGGAAAATTGACAAATTCTAGGATTGAATACTAGCACGTTTTTGTTTGTTTTTCGTGTTGGAAACAAAATGTGTGATCGCATCAGAGAGAAAAGAAAAGAGGAAGCTGAAATATATAATTTTGCATAATAATAAAATATTTTTTTTCTTTTGTGTTTTTTGTAAGGAAGGACCAAAAGTTAGAAAGCTTGTACAGTGATATACAATATTGCATAGGCACACGTAAATTGAGAAACACAAAGAGAGGGAGAGAGGGAGGGTGCGCAAAAATAGCTGGAGTTTGGTTTGTTGTTTTTTGTTTTTGTTTTTGTTTTTACGAAAAATTGTTACAGTTGTAAAAGCAATATACTGCATTCACAGAACTTTGGTGATGTAGTATATGAAGAGTTTGTTTGCAAAAACCGATAAGTCCATTTTTGAAGATTTCGAAGTACGGTCTCTGTCATAAAGTACAAAATAATACCTTTTAAATGATATATTGGTCACTACATATATAAAGGTACATTTTTGAAGTTATGGTCAAAAGAAGCAAAAATTTTCTTATTATTCTCTTTATTTTTCTTCATCTTCAATCGCAAATATCTCCATTTGACAAATATGGACTTATCGGTTTTTGCAATCAAACTCTTCATATAATGATTAAAAAAAAAATTCACTGACAATTTGGCTTCCAGCGCGGACGTCGGATCATATTCCTATATTTCAGTTGTTTTCTTTTCAAATTAAAGATTTGTATTTGTTCAACTTAGGACAACTTATGTATAATTATAATAAAAACAATTTTCCAAATATACTTGAAACAATGTTTCAAAGAAATTAATCTATACACAATATTATCCGAATAGGCAATCGAAATAGATTTCGATTTGCCATTTTTGAGAACTAAAATAGCTCAGAACACATGGCATCTCTAGGACCTATTGGAACTCACTTCATAACAATACAAAAACAGCTCAAACTTTGAACTCCTTCACGAACAAGTTAAAATTGTTCCTATTGAATATCTCATAACGTACAACGGAATTAGTTTCGTTTTATCATCTCAGTCAAGTAACAATTATGTATTCTTTTTATTTTTTTATTAGAGAAAAATTAATCTGTTAAACACAAGTCCTCCTCAGATGTTCCTCTTATTGGTCCGTATATACCATTGTGTCTATTCTCTCCTGCATTCTTACCGGTATAATTACATATATAAATATGTATATATACATATATATATATAGTTCCAATAGGTCATATATATATATATATATATATATATATATATATATATATGCAATAATAGGGTTGTATTCTATCATTACTCTTACATAAGGGAATCTAGTTTGCTTGCGTCCACGATGGCACGTGCTGTGGTGTCTTTTTTTTTTCCTTCCCAATATGAATTCATGTCAGTTGACACTGTTTTTGTTCATTTTATTTCATTTTTTATATTGGTTTGTAGCTTAATTTATTATTCGCTGTCTTGTGTATTTTCTGAGGGTCACATATTGTACAAGCTTCGCTTCTCAATGGGACCCTCCATTTCCATCCCCATCCTTAATTAACTTGTATTATATATTATTATAATATATATCTAAAAATACAATTGTGCTTTCTTCCTCTGTTACTATTTTTCACATGTACTTTATTAAATCACGGTTGTTGTTTTTTTTTGCAATTATTACAAACATCTTCTGCATATACATTGTATATAATTTCTATGTTTCTTTGATGAAAATAAATTTGAATCTTGAATCTTGAATCTTGAATCTAATCAGAATAGCACCCGAAAAATAAGAAAAAAAAATGTCAAACATAATTGTGTGATATCATACTCTCTGATTATACAAAATATACTGTGCCAAAGAACTAAAATGTTATCATATCTTATAGGAATGGTTTTATAAAGCCTGAAAAGAAAAAAAAACAACAACTATCTTTTGAAATTCATTATTGTAAATGGATGAAAAAAGTATCGTAAAATATTATCCAAAACCTACTGCAGTATCCAGGTTGGGGGCAAAGAAAAAGAAGGACCCCTCTCTGTAATTTACACTTAAAGGGGAAATCCAGTCCAAATATAAGTTAGTGTGATAAGAAAGAGTAAATATTACGAGTTCAACGGCATACATTTGACCAAAATCGAAAAAAAAAATAAGGAAGTTATGACATTTTGAAGTTTCGC
This sequence comes from Diadema setosum, assembly GCF_964275005.1. Lineage (NCBI taxonomy): Eukaryota > Metazoa > Echinodermata > Echinoidea > Diadematoida > Diadematidae > Diadema > Diadema setosum. The sequence continues at coordinate 29,027,623 of NC_092696.1, forward strand.
TATTTTTGGGGAAAACAGTTCTTGAACTGTCAATATGAATATGCAAATGGCAAAGTGAGCATATCTTTCCCTCACAACTTACCATACGTATATAGTTTGTAGAGAAAATTTTGAAATTTTCAGTTTTTCATTCAAACGCAATTATACCTGAGGCTCAAATCCTCGTATATCTAACTAAGACCACTATTCTGAACCAGGAATAACATGTTTCAGACTTCAGCGACAGAAACAATGAATAATTATTCGTAATTATTTGTACACGATCAATGGGAAATTGTGAGGGTATGACATGGTTAGCTCACTCATTTGCATAATTATACCCACTGTACAGGAACTGTTTTGGAGAAATTTCTGCCCCCCACGGAAAAACGCAGTAACTGACATTTTTATGAATGTTTACTTTTTTGCAAAAATGAATAGTTTACCCAGTGCTCTCCAATGTTAACAGGTCAGTTTTGCACAAAAAAAAATGAAAGTGACCAAAAATGCAATTTTTCACTTTTGCAAAAAGCAGTAACTGCATCCAGTTGATTCAACTTTGCAAGTTTCCCCACGGAAGAAAGCAGTAACTAACAAAGCCCACGGAAGAAAGCAGTAACTAACAATTTAGTCTAATCATTCAGACTCTGTATAGTCCTTCCTGTATATTTTTTTCCCTAATACCATTTATTTTTTCTACTATTTTTTTTTTTTAACAATGTAAACAGCAGTTTCTTCCATGATTTAGGGGAGTAGATATAAAAAAGATTGTTTCACCAGTAACTTGACTCTGCCCGCAGGGAATCATATGACAAGTTGTAGAAAAAGCTTCTTTCTGGAGACTAGCAAACCTGGCAGACTCAGCGCGCTCAGAGTGTAGAATACGCGTGCAGCTAGCTGCATGCGCGTAAATTCTGCAGCATACTGCACAGTAAGTGAACTAGCTAAACACTGCATCACATCACAGTCATCACTTGCACAGTATTGTCTGGTACAGTCTGAGTGATCATGCCAGTGCTAACCATGCTGTCACACAGTTTCTGCGGTCCAGGCATCGCATGCCTGTAAATCTATCATGAATTGCAGAAGAAAAGTCATGGTAGCCATGGCTTTGGCCAGAACCAGAAAATCTAGGTGAGCTGAAAATATATTGAAGGGAGATGAGCACTAGTATTAATACACTAACGTTAGTCTAACGTTAGATGTAGGCCCTATAGGTCTACCGCGTACCAGATCTAACGTTACAGAGTAGATCTAGGCCTATTGTTAACTGTTTAGTGTTAGATAAAATGTCAGTAGGCCTAATCTGACGTAATAGATCTAGGTCTAGCACTAACATTGGGCATAGATCTGTAGTCTAGCTTAAGTGTAATGTCAGAGTTCGACTAGGATCTAAGACGAAGAGACTTGATATTTTATTGTCTAGTCCAGGGTCATGTGTCAGGGGCAAGGCCGGGCACTTCAAAGTTCAATTAGGGTAGGCCTTATTTTTACACAGAATGCCATTCAATCGACAAGACCTAGTCTAGGTCTAGCGTTAGGTCCTAGATCTTATAGATCTAGACTAACCAGAAAGTAGAAGAACTTTATAACCTGGTGGTGGTAACAATTCTCCTCCTATGGTCATGTGACATGTGCAGTTACTGCTTTTTTCCATGGGGAAAACAGCAGACTCCTGGCCGTCTGCAGTTACTGCTTTTTTCCGTGGGGAAACTACCCAGAAACAAGGGTGAGCCACCGCAGTAACTGCATTTTCCTAAATAACATTTAAAAAATAATGGAAACATTTTTTTTTCTAGGTATTTTTAGACAACTAGGTATGGTACATAATCATACCACAAAATTATTTTTGAATGTTTCTGTGTTTTTAAAGAATCTGCAAAAAACACAAAATCGCATTTATCTCAGCTCAGCAGTTATGCAGTTACTGCTTTCTTCCGTGGGGGGGCAGATTATAAAAATTTCATAATTTCATAACTTCCTTATTTTTCCTCCGATTTCAGTCAAATTTTTACCGTTGAATTCGTAACATTTCACTTTTTTTTTTATCAGACTATCTTATATTTGAACTGGATTTCCTCTTTAATGTAAAATGAATGATAGGCCCCACTGCTATAAGAGAATCTCTGCCTCATTCACCATTATACAGTGCGAAATGTTGGCTTGTTTATAAATCTCTGATTTCTTTGTAATGAAATGATAATCTGACCTGCGAGTCATTATCTCATACTCAAATAAGTTAATAGAATATTAGAACAGTGTATTATGTTTCCTTGTAGGGGTCACAATGGAGTTTCTTTATAGTGTCAATCCAAAATCACGTTTGTGCGTTTTAACAGAATCTATATTTTCTCCAATTGTTGATAACTTTTTTTTTACACGTGTATTGTATGTTTGAGTTGAATTTTCAGATAAAATCAAATCAAAATTGTTTCAGATGAATTCATTCTGTCACCCCCGCATGCAAACATTAAGTTTATTATTATTCGTTGCACCCAATTTTCCTATAAGCCGTGTACCGTGCCTTAACATTTGCATGTATGTGTCATGTTAAGTTAGAAGAGGCTTTGCATCTTATTGGCGGTCATAATGCAAGGACATAAACACTGAAAATATTTCTGAAAGATATTTTTCAAGTGTACACCATGTACGTGGTGTCTCCAGAGAAGCCTCCAAAATATCGCTTTATATTATAAGCACCACACACTGTAGATTTTGACAGGTAAATGCAGTTTTTACTCTAAAACGTATATCCGCATAAATGTTTTCTCTTTCTACATGTTCTTACTCACTTTCTAAACTTGATCATTTTATATATATATATATATATATATATATATATATATATATATATATATATGTATGTATATGTATATATGTATATTATTATATAGGTTTATTGTTTATACTATAGGCCTACTTTGTAATACGGTATCAGTAACTTTCCTTAAGGGTTATAACGGTATGACACCATCTTCTTCAGAGGTGTCCTCTTGGCTAGTGTAGGTTCCTTTCGGATGTGGGAAATGACTAATGTACTATAGGTATAATGATTCGTCCAAGAACAAAAGACACGTTAATTTTCTTTCCAAACGTTCTTTCCAAATGGATAATATAGGTATATAGACTATGATATTCTATTCAAAAGCACTATAAATGTCATAATTTAAGCCATGTGGGACTGGAAGCGAAACATGCAGTTCAATGTCTTGTGACCCGCTCAGCAGGTCCATAAAAGAATAATAATCTCTTCTCCTTTGTTTTGAATGCTTTCTTTTCTCTCCCAGCTGCCGGTACCCACATTATCTATCCTATTCTATTTTTTTAATGCCGTCTTTATGACGGTCTCCTCGGTCCTATTGTAAATTCAGTGTTTTTCAGTTCTCCCTGTGGTGTGTTGTGTGCATAATACACTTGTCAAGGTCAAAAAGACTGTATCTAAACCAATCAGCTAGTAGGCCCGTATACAATCTCTTTGGTCGAGTTGGATCAGGTGTACTTGCATTCCTGGTGTGTGTGTGTGTGTGTGTGTGCAACTCTTTTTCTTCGGAACCACTCCTACATTATCTTGATTTTCAACAGAGACAAAGTATTGTCGACTGTTATCGGTGCATTTTCTAACTAATTACTTCAGAGCTTTTTAGGTGGTTTCTATACGTATAGACAGTTTTTTTTCTTTTTTTTTCTTTTCAATATTGTTTGGTCTCTATTAATGCTATATCCGAGTATAGTGCAATGCAATTTGTGTGTGCACTGTAAAAACATCTGTGTTAGATTTAACACCATGGGTGTTAAATCTAACACCGATCAATCTTCAATAGAGGACCACACCCACAGGTGTAGAAAATGTATTGTGACGGTGTTAAAAAGTGTTCACCTGGCACTTCGTGGTGTACTTTGACACTGTAGCTGGTGATATTTTTGACACTGCGCTGGAGTTAATTCATTAATGACACCGCATGGTGTTGATTTGATATTGGTGGTGTTAATTTCAATGGTATAACACCCGTCCAGCTTCAATAGGAGACCATACCAACTGGTGTTATACTGTGGTGTAAATGTGTTTACACATTTTTTCAAAAATCAAGTATTTTATCGGACAATTCTTCATCGTCTTGTTGAAGTACAGAATTAAGGAAATTTAGTAACTAAGAAACTATCAAAAAAACAATCTTATATTTTGAAATGACACCCGGAGGTGTTAATCTAACACCATGAATGAGCACCGGAAATTTAACACCAGCTCGGTGTTTCATATTTAACACCGGACTTTTTGCAGTGTGTGTGTATGTGTGTGTGTATGTGTGTGTGTGTGTGGGGGGGGGGGGGTGGTGATCTTGATAACAGAATGGATTTTCCAGCAGGGCTGTAATGTACGTGGCTCAGTCGGTATCGTTTCTGCCTCGCAGTCATTTGGATGGCTCAGTTTTGGACGCGGGATCCCCCTGATGTTATAGCAATACTGTGTGTTAGCATGCCGTCCTCTTGTCAGGGGCGGATCCAGGAATTCCGTGAAGATGGGGGGGGGGGGGGGGCGATTTTACAAAATTAAAGGGGAGGGGCACACGCCTCCTCCCATTTTTCTTTTTATTTCTTTCGTTTTAATAGAAAATAAAGGGGAGGGGGCACGCGGCCGGTGCGCCCCCGCATGATGGATCCGCCACTGCTTGTATAAGAGGCAAAACACTCTGTCCGTGGGATATACATTGTAGGCACCAATAGAATATTAACACTTTCTGTCCCAATGGGTCAAGAATGTGAACAAATTTCACCCACTTACCTGTGGATGGAAATTAATGCGGCGTGCAGTGGGTTAAATGGAGGACCCTATGGGGGTGTGAGAGAGTCATAACCCACGCACTTAAAATATCCCGTTTCATTTATTCATTCGTTGTAAAAGAGCGAGGTGATTTACAGTATGAAGTGGTCCGCTTCACGTACATACAACTGGAACCCATTATTAGACTATGTTGTGCAGCTAAACATGGGTATCAAGCCATTTTGTCAGATGGAAAGGGAAGAAATAAGGAAAAAGCAACAACAACAATGACTAAATAACCACTGTAAAAAGTCCGTTGTTAAATATGAAACACTGAGCTGGTATTATTTTCCGTGCTCATTGTTTGTGGTGTTCGATCAACACCTCCAGGTGTCATTTCAAAATGATTTTTTTTTTAATAGTTCCTTAGTTGCTGTTTTTCTTGTTGATTTTGAACTTCAACAAGACGATCAAGAATTCTCCGATAAAATACTTGATTTTTTTTAAGGTGTGAACACATTTTACACCACAGCAACACCAATGGGTGTGGTCTCCTATTGAAGCTGCGCGGGTATTATACCATTGACTATAACACCAGCAATATCAAATCAACACCATGCAGTGTCATTGTTCAATTAACGCCAGTGCAGTGTCAAAAGTATCACCAGCTGCAGTGTCAAATTAACACCATGAAGTGCCAGGTGAACACTTTTCAACACCATCACAACATACTTTCTACACCTGTGGTTTGGTCCTCTATTGACACTTGATTGGTGTTAGATTTAACACCCGTGGTATTAAATCTAACACCAATTTTTTTGCAGTGTCGTCACCTCATCTAATGAAGACCCGGGGGTACAGCAACCAGAGGGCAAACAAGAAAGTTTGTCTGATTACCAATAATTCTTTATTCTCTTTTTTTCTCTTGTGGATATCAATAAAACAAAGGATAATTACAATCATTACATTTTGCATTCAAGGGGACAAAATCAAGTGGTTACATTACATATGCAAGATTTTTTTTTTAATTCAAAGAAATACATGTATACATAAAGTATATTTGAACTGAAAAAAAGAATAATATCGAGTGTACATATCACGTGTGTGTATACTTACATACCTAATACATGTGCAATGTTCACGTAAATTGGAATGTACACATGATTATACGAAGATATATCATAATTTACGAACAAGAACGGCAGAACCTTTGTACAACTTTACCACGTTTATCGAATAGAAAGTTGATTCTCTACTATTGACATTTTCTTATTTGATTTTTTCTTGTAAATTATTTTTTTTTTGTGTGTGTAAATGATGTCCACGACGTTGCGATGTAGCCCTACATAAGTATTCATAATGATTACGTCAGTTATTAGGTAAACATTTAATGCGACTGAGTGCTAAAGTGTGAAAACCTGTACAGAATGCCTTTTTTATCTTCCATGTACTAAAAGAATTATGAAATAGCAAAGGTAAATTAAACGCAATGTATAACTAAAAATTTTAAAATCAGATTCTCATACGAAATGTGAAACACACAAAATTGAATATCTTAAGCAGGCAAACATTTAAAACAAAAACATTTCAATAAGAATTTTGGGAGTTATCAAAGTGACACAAACATGAGGTCATGCCTTTTCTCGCCCAGTTTGAGATATGAAATGAATAGAAAACACTTTAACAACTCCCCTACGCATGGCAGGATTTTATATATTCATTCTAAATGCTTGCCAAAAAGAACATAATGAGAAAAGAAACATGTGGGCTCCATTAAATTTGAAGACTTGATCGCAAAACGAGTCTTTTTTTTTTTTAACCTCATTTTTAAACATTTTTATGTTAAGCCCATCATCACATAGAACAAAATAAAACCTTTCTATACTTCACTAAAATGTTCCATAACAAAGATACGATGTATTCTTAAAATCAAGAATGTTCAATAGGTTTTTATTATCTTCTGTTACTTTGCAGGAGCTTTAATCGCAAATATCTTAAATCAACAAGAATGGAGTTAAGTCTTTTTTGCGATCAAATCCTTTATTTGTTCAAGTATTTTGTTTCTTCTTGCGAGGATAATGATTGCTAGAAAAATGTTACGATAAAGAATTGGTAAAAACAACAACAACAACAAAAACCCTGTTACTATGGTCTACAGTATGACGTCACCGTGATGATGTTACTATGGTCAACGGTAGTGACGTCACCGTGGCGATGTTACGGTCTTGGTCAGGAACGCTTATAGTTCACTGAGATCACTTGATTTATCTGTTAATCTACGCCTAGAATGTGTGTTCAAAATTATTCAAGTGCATTTCATTGTGTCACATTGGGTAAAATGTCGAAGGGCAGTATTTCTTTTTACAATATTTTCTAAAAACTATATATATTTTTAAATCACAGACTCGTAAGAGTGAGCACACTGTCAAAAAGGGGTTTTTAGCTGGATTTCTGTATACGTGGCGTGCAGTGCGGTCAGTTTGGCATTGCCGTGCTGGTTTTACACCCGGAAGTTATCCTCAATAGTCCTTATCGCCGACTGCACTGATCACACAACACGTGGCCCACAGAGTCAAAACCTGTGTACAGAAGCAGAAACCGATTTTCATGTAATCATGGTAATGTAAGTAGATGAATATACATGTATGTATGTATGTGTGTATGTATATATGCGTACATTAGTATGTATGCATATAACTATTATGTATAAACACACTATACATGTTACATTATTGTATACAGAACACAAGATATACGCATGCATAAATTCATTGAAAAAAAAAAAATTATTGAGACGTAATGTTCGTTAAAGAGCACATAAATCATAATTATTTTGGTTAAAATCCTCACAGTTTAATAACAAATCAAAAGGTCATTCTGACGCATGAATATCCAAAATTCGATTGTCTTTTGAAGCATCGTGTCCATCCTTATTCAAAATTGCCTCTAATTTGACGAGATTATATAAAGCATTTAATTTAGAACAGTAAAATTAATGGCTTCATAACCGTTTTGAGACTACATGTATATTGCATATTCAAAAACATGTAAAACATTAAGAATGTTTATTTTTCGCAATGGCTTGTAGAATGAAGCAAATGAAAAAAAAAACATTTTTATAAAAGATTATCATTATTGTAATCTATACAAGTGCTCAGGTTAACGAAAACAGTTTAGCTACAGTAGATGTGAACATCCCGTGCACCTGCACTAGTGCACAATGCGTACTAATGATAAGCCTTTCAAGCACTGGAGCACTTTTCATATCACACGTTTACAAAACATCAAGGACATGCACGGATAAAACCACTATACGTGTAACATGCCTTATTGCTCGACGTTTATGCGTATTCGCCCTTCTCAATTCCACTAATAACACAGCATGTAAACACCATCGTAAGAATCTGCGTATGAGAAGAGAGAGAGAAAGACAGGGCGGAAGAAAATGGAAAAGAATGGACTAAAATGAATCCAAATGTTGCAGTGCAAGGAAATGCCAAGGTTCGGGAATGGTATACGGGTTGATAAGAAATGAAGGGATATATAATTTTCTACTCTCTCAAGATTCTATTACTTTTTCTTTCAATCATGTCAATGCTTCATATACACCATCAACATCAAGACCTAAAGATGCCTTCAAACTGGCGGAAGAGGACTTACAGCTGACTTATACATTAAATTAACAAAGCTCGTGTTAGATTTTGGTGAAAGTATACATTTACTTTCACAAGTTTTGTCTGTCATTGTAGACTTAGATTGCTCAGGTCTGTCGGCACAGGTGCTTTTCAGTCTTGCTTAACATGAACCTTTAACATCAGAAATATCTAAATGTTAATTCTTTCTTCTTCTTTTTATTATAGCAATGAAAATAATGACAAAGTTGATGATTTCAAGTTACGTGCTGTATACGACCATAAACAAAACAAAAAGTAATGACACTATTGTCACAGTCATCATCTATGAAATTGGTTATAGGAAAAGTAATATTCTGAATGATTGGTGGTATCCACAGAAATGGGATTAGGACAAATATTAACATCTTAATGATGCAAATTAGAGAAAAAAAGGGGGGAAGTTGGATATGATAATAAACACCGGGTTCATGTAAGAAAGGTGAAGCAAACATGATCATAATGAAAATCAGCTATGGGGAAAAACTTAGGTCCGATGTCTTATATGTGAAATAGAAGGGAGAATCACGCCTCAGTGTACAGGTAAGTGCTGGAGTTACAAGGAGTATCCTCAGAAATACACATGAAATGCAACACTGCAACACATATATTGCATTGTATTATATACATAAAGAACCTGAGTTGTCGTGGAAGTCATGTGTTTAAGAATGAGAATCGGAGATGCAATCTGTGTATGGTTCTTCATGCAGAAATAAATGTATAGTTTTCTCCTACAGATGAAGAAAAATGCAACAACAATAACCATCCAAAATTGTGAGAAAGTTCCTATCAATAGAATCCCACAGGAATCAATCGACTATTTTTGGATATCAAAGTTAAAGAAATGTACAGAAACACGCAAGCAGTGTGATGTTACTTATGCCTTCGATTTGTGCCTTTTTGCAGGAACTTTGTTTTGTAATCTCGGAAGGGAAGATTACCCTATATAAATACTTCAATGCAATAGGTAAAATGGTAGAAGTTAGATAACAAAAATATAACAAGATAAGGTAATGTCAACGTTTTTCATATTCTTTCACACTATCTCATGAAAAACAAAACGTATGAATACAAATTATATAGAAATCACATCTTGTGTGTTAGAAAAAAAGAATGGGGCCGTCATGTTATGCTGTTGATTCACATAAAGTAGCCGATGGGCTGCGACGGCGTTAACAGACATTCTACATGTCAAAAGTTTAAAAACTTGAATATTTCCATCTCCACGTCCCCACCCTCTTCTCCTCCCCCTCCTCTTGAGCTGGTGTTAACTAAAACCACTTTGGCTGGTATCATGCTTACCTCAAACACAAGAAGAGCCAGACAAACCGCTCCAATGATCAGGTAGTTATCTTGGATAGTATCTACGGAGGCTGCAACGCAACCCTAAATGAGAATCGTAAGGATAGCAACAACAACAACAACAACAACAACAAAAAGAAATCAGATTAGACTGCAATAAGTAATTCTTTAACGTTACATATGCCGATATGAATACATTTTATTTTGTACATGTATTATCTACAAGCGTTTAATTCATCCATTATATTCATTATCTGTAATGCTTTGTTTAAATATAATATACAATGTATTGCATATAATTTATGTATATAACCAGAAAAAAAAAAATCAAATTTTACAAGAGTCATTTTAGGAAGACTGTGAGATATTCCGTGTCTGGTACATATTTATGCCGTTGTTGTTTTGTCATCCATTTTTGACCCCCTTACAATATCCTTACATTTCCTCTTTTTTTTTTTTCTTTTTTTTTGGCAAGTAAGCAAGCACAATTTTAGGGTGAATGACTATGTTAAACCATCAGATAACAGTTACTGCAAAACTCGTTACACACTTTTATTGAAAGAAATGGCATCATATCATTTTTTTTCCACACGAAATTTCAACAGCACAAGTCGTGTGAACAGAGAGAGAGAGCTGTGTGGTTAAGTGAGCACCCTGTGAAAAGAAATGGAGCAAGAAGTGCTGAAATGTACTGCTGATATTTTTCCTTTCTCTCCTTCCATTCTTTCCATCTATTCTGTCAAGTAGTGCCATGCTTTTTTGTTTCTCCTGTTTAGTTCCGTCCTGTCGTAAATTATATCTGTGATAAGTGTTTGTAAGTAAGTAATTCATTCTTTTTTGAGTGGTTCACAATATACAAGCTTGCATAGCTTTCTATTTTTTTTTTGTCAGTATGTATTACTTTGTTTATCTGTATCATATATCTTTTGCAAAGTTGAATGTTTATGTTTATGATGTAATTTCAGATTTATTATGTGTTACGTTACGTGTTGCGTTTTTTATTATGTGTTACGTCTCATCAGTTGCAGTGTTACGTTTTGTTTGGAAAAGAAGAATGAAAATAAATGAATTGAATTGAATTGATATGGTATAAAGGACGGGGGTCAACAATGGATGATAAAACAATGACTGATAAACATTTAACAGAAACAAACAATTTCACACATGAATATAATGACTTTTGTGCCTTCTGTAAAGTGTTCGTTTTCCTTAAATGTGTGCTCAAACAAGCATGACTCAACAGATCACTCTCATTTTCACACTGCAGTTAGTTATTAAGATTAATGTAGAAATATCCCTGCCGTATTCTTTTGCTAAAATCCGATTCGTTCAAAAGTTATGACATTTTGAATAAGGGAAGAGCTACATTGTGTGTGTGTTTTGTAATAGGTATTAATTCGGATAGGATACATACTTATTGCATAACGGCTTCAGGCACAAAACTGTAACAGCCAATGGCGCCACAAATAATAGTATTACAGTAATCTTTTTGTGTTTGCTTATCAGGCTTTTTTTACAATTTTTTTTTTCTGAAATCGATACCATTACAACTGTTTTGAGAAATATTATGTCAGGTTTTTTCTCTAGTGTGCAGTATTATGATTATTTGCATGCTCCTCTAAGGGCCCTCGCATAACACAGAGGGTACCCCCTCCCCCTTTTTTACCCAGAAGTGGCAACAGAAAAAAATGTGGTTATAAGTTTTTCTTTTTTTTTTCTTTTTGCTTATCAGCTGAAAAGCAGAAAAGTGCGTGTATAAGGTCTTTTCTCCTCTTTTCTTTTCTTTTCTTTCCTTTTCTTTTCTTTATTTCTTGTGAGTTAAAGAAACCCGGAAGTTGCACCCGAAAATTGAACTGACGGACATCTTTTTTTGTTGTTGTTTTTTGTTTTGTCATGCCGTCAAACCCCCGTTTGAGACAAGACCCCATTGGCAAACGAAGCTGATGGGGTGCTATACCCCCTAACGAGTCCTCGTTTGAGAAGTGGGAGGATATGTATTTGCCCATTGCAAAATAACTTTCTACTCAGGCGTGGCAAACCTGGAGGCCAAGCCAGGGTTTAATGACTACAACAACAGCATCTTACGTAAGAGCATGATAAGGATATCTGCCTGTGGCAGACCATTCAAAGTGAACTCAATTTTCTCTATTCTTTCTAAAGTTTTCAATTTTATATTCTATTGACAAATGCTATGGTCATCCGTTTTAAATTTCGAACGAAAAAAATTGACCCATAAATAACGAAACAATGCATGCGTACACAGATCGACCACCTGCATGTATACCATAGAGCTACATAGCCCATGCCAAAACCAAAACAATCTCCTCCTCTCGTGGGTGCCCCCTCCCCCCCCCCCCCCCCCCGCGCTGTGGCGATGACTAATGCTTAGATTAGGCCAGGGTCAAGAAACAGGTGTTTTATATCTTTGGTTTTTAAGTCCTTGATTGCCAAGATATACACTGGCATTGTCTACAGGGGTGTAGCTTCTTCAAACGCGAGATTTGCCTCATGTTTTGTTTTGTTTTGGTTTGTTTTTTTGTTTTGTTTTGTTTTGTTTTTGATTGTCAGCTGGCGAAACCCGGAAGTGGCTCCAGAAATATAAACTACCCCCACCCCATTTTCAATAACGTATCGCGCCGGCCCTGCCCCTAACCACCATGCAGTTTTTCAGATTTTCAGTCTGCGTGATGCTGCCTAACAATGGATACGTACCTCCTGGTGGACTTGAGTTGGGTTGTCGGGTACACCTTTGGTTCCACTTTGGCAGGCTGCTATGTTGTTTTGGTCGACGCAGCACGACGTCGGTACGGCCAGGTTCGAAGCGAAGTTCGTCGCGTACTTGTAATCTTCGTAGCTAGTAGCTCCACAGCAATCAAACTTTCGTGAGAGATATATTTGTATAAAGGAATGCATCAATACTATTGCAAGATATGTTCTCAATGATTATTCCACAATTTTTGTGTACTTTTTATTCTTCTTTTTTCAGGAGTGGGGCGACCATGTCTATGAATTCTGCACTCACTCTGGAAATAACAGAGTTAGATGCAACAATGTTGAAATCATATAAATACAAAGGGCACACTGCCTGAGATTAACACATGTAATTGATACTTTGATTGATAATTATTAAAGGCATTATTTGCCATTTGCAGATGAACCAAAAACCCAGCATTATAGTGTTTCAAAATAGTTCTAAAATGTGAGATTGGGATAGAAATAACCAATGCAAAAATTTGAACCAGTATAACCATGTTAAGTATTGTTAAGCAAAAATGTGAACAATATAATTATGATAAAAAGGTTTCCAGATTAAACCGTCTACAGTTATGGTTTAATGAGAAAAATAGTATCTCCTTATATATCAGGCGTTATTGCAAAAAATGTTATAAGGTAGAATGTTTTGTGATACAACTGACCTACACATATTATATGCATCAAAAATGATACATTGAACATTTTTGAAATAAGTGTTCCCAAAGCCAGGACCTTTAAGATTTTAAGCATGTTTATCTTTTGGACGTTGACATCACGTATCGATGCCTCTAATGAGCCGCATACAAATGTTCTGTAAAAGAAATAACAGTTATTCAACAATAATATATATCCATTAACAGACCAAACAATGGTAAAATTCCATCATCGCAAATCACCTACATTTCAGTGGTATGTAAGGTATAGGCCTATTAATTCTAAACATATTATTATCATGATTATACTTGAGATTTCGAACAAGGTCAATAGATATCGATTACTCACCATAATTCCAAAATAGAATATCAATACGACTGAAAGTGTCGTTAATGACGGTACACTTGACCTATAGCGTCACTAGTACCAGCAACTTTCGGAGTGCGTGGTTTTCATCAAAATGTGTGGTTCAGTCTATTTTGGTTAGCCAATCAGATCAGATACCACATAGGCCTATAACATTTGCTGACTCATTAATATTGACTACGTAGCATATTATTGACCAATTTGGATCAACCACTTCCGCTGGTTTTCTTTGAGGTTCATGAAAATAACAGCAGGACATTTGTCGTGTTTGTAGATTACTCTATTTTCTTCAAATTTAGCATGATGGGTTAATGTAAGCCCTCTGTTTATCAGTCCCAGCATGCAATGCGCAACGTTTTATGACGTCATTTGCTTACCAGTTCTTGCACTCCGTCCACGGACTCTGTGGCAGCATCAGTCTGGCCGTAAGTGTTATTGATGGTGTAGGTCATACCTTCCAACATGCTTTGTTCCAACTAGGAGAAGAATGTTTTGATTTGCTGTTATTAATTGCTTTCTGTATCATTGTAAGACATAACGAATGACTCAGCAAAGGAAAATGATCACGTGAACACATTCCTGTGAGTACAAAGACAATGCAACAACAAAAAAAAAAAAACACGAAAGAGGTTAAGCCATGCATTCTGCAACACAATCACTGACAATAGCTTTAATACTTTAATCTCTCTTTTTTGATAATACGTCATGATCATTAATGTACCCGATTAATTTACTTGCAATGCAAACTAAAACTGCCTGTAAAACAACGGTGCCATGTACACAACGATTAGTTATGTTCGCCCTTCCCTATTTCGTTTTAATGATGGTCGTTCAAGCATACGTATTATAGTGCAATCTATAAACAATGCTAACAGTTATTTTGATGTTGATGGTAACTATTCTGAAATGATTGGATGATGATAATCAAAGACAGATTACTGAAAACCATAATTCAACTTCTTTACTTTTTCTTTACTCTCGATGCTCTTTACTTCTTCCTGTGATACATAATTATGTTGGAAATTAGAGAGAAATGGCTATATCATGATTATTTCAGAATATTACTAGATACCACTACCAGCAATGAATCAATAATAAATTATGCAATAGTGTATAGTCATTAAGAACCAACTTTAGCCATATGATGTATTTGCCCAAAGCAGTTCCGATGCAGAAAACTTTTACAAAATGTGACCGTGCATCACAAAACGAACAAAAAGTCGCACCCCTTGATTTTATGTGAGGGCTCAAAAAAGGTGAAATTGGTCAACCGAGTCAATCTTGAGTTGTTCATATTTTCTGAAAGAGCTATCCTTCTACATTATTCTGTAATTTGGGATCATAACATGAATGGGAAAGTGTGTTTCCAGCAGTATTTCTACAACCCTTTTTTGAAGGAGGGTAGAATGATCAGGTATGTCTTAAAGGCCCATTTTCATTTCTTAAAATCCTTTGCACACTCTTCACTTTCAAGTCTAATAACCTTTGAAAGGATAATGCTACTGCCTTGAAAGTTGGCATTAATCATGGACAAAATGTGTTTAAAAATGTTTGATTTCAGTTTAATCTGATAATCTATTCATTGTTGTTGCTCTGGTGGTTTACATCCTGTGTTTTGTCCCTTTCATCGCACAGCTAGCACAGCTTGGTAACAATTAACTGCTTGAATAGACGCTGTACTTCAGAGCCTCTTTTCTCAGTTCACACTTTTCCGGAGTGTGTGCTTTCTTTCCAGTATTTAGATAGGTTAGGGAAGTTCATTTGAATTGAGTTATACATCATTTTAAAGCTTAGAGTCTGCTCTTTCAGAATCTGCTCTTAACTAAGAATCCGTGTTTGGCGACTTTTTGTTTGTTTTGTGATGCAGGGTCACAAATAGCTGTGTGGGGAATTTTACCTCATCATCGTAGACAAATGCGAGAACTCCAGCAGTGATTTCCATGCAGATGATCAGGATCATGAAGAAGAAATACTGTAAGGAATTAGAGTAAGAGGGAAAAACTGTAGTCAAACATTCAATAAAGAAGCAAAACGCGTTCAAACATTTTAGTTCGACAAAACAGGACGCCCGCATAAATACATGCATGTCATAAATGCACGCACATATTCACAAATTATGGACTGATCAATCCGGTTAGTTGATTGAATGATAACGATTTAATTATTGTTATAAAAGGCCCAACAAACTTAATTCGAACTGAATTTCGACAGTCCTCTCTGTCGAGTCCTTATCATTTCTAATTTCTGTTACACCCTAACATGACTGTTATACTTTTTTTCAATATATATATATATATATATATATATATGTTTAATATTCTATCATAATACCCCAAAAAGTGTGAATATGTCCCTAGTTCTTGTTTGCAAATGAAGGACCATGAATTATGTCTGTCAAAACCAAGTCGTAAATTTTGGAGTTTAGTTTGAATGAATCTGTGTGATAACATAATATTCTGAAATTGTTTGTGTTAATAAGAGAGTAGCACATCTGGGTCTTACGCATTTAATGCATCTATCGGAAAATAAACGGATTTTTACATGCACTGACCAAAAATGTGTATTTCTCAAAGAATATTTATAAATCTAACTCTTTTTTTTTTCTAAAAAGTTTGATGAAACACACACAATGTTACTTTTTATATGTGTGTATGTTTTGTATGTGTATGAATAATAAAACGCACACACACATGCAAATCCGCACAAACGTATACACACGCACACGCACACGCACAAACTCAACCACACGCAACGCCGCACTCGCGGCGCCAACGTACCGTTTTCAGCAGACATGTTCCTTCCTTGACGGCGCCGCAGCACCCGCAGAAGCCGACGATGAAGATAAAACAGCCCACACCTATCGTCGTACCTGTGACTATAAGGATGGTATCCTCCGAAAAGAGATCCGTGTAGTCCTGTTGCTTTGCGGTGATCCACGACCCAATGGAGATCAGAATAATTCCCGCCGCCTGTTATAAATAAAGGCGTTGCGTTGGTGACATTTTTAATGTTGCCTTTTAGGTGACGTGTGAAAGGGCCCGGTTACTGAATAAAACTTTATGAAAAGGACAAACTGGACACTGTAATGTTTCTCATGTGGCCCATTCGGGACACTAAAATTTGTAAATCTGAATTTTTATGGCGTGAAAAAGAATTGCATTGTCCCTGAAAAAAAAAAAAGGAACGTAAAATCCACTGGGATCTTAGTTGCAAGATTAGGCCATCAATATAGATAACTTTTTTTTTTTTTTATGGGGAAATGAGGTGGCCCAGCATCAATGTTAGTGGCCCAGGGCCACCGGGCCACTGGGCCACCCCTAATTTCGAACCCTGGATAGGACAAGGAAGTTCACGACTGCAGAAAAGCAAGATCGGGGGGGGGGGGGGTAAGAATACCCCTCCATGTCTTCTAATCCCAAGGCTTCTAATTCCAGTAGATGGAGGCGAAATCGTCCTTGGCCCGATTCATTCTTTTTTATTCGTCTTTGACAAGTTGGATTTATATTTCAAGTATAAAGGGTGCTATTAGTTTAGGATATCGAGGGACTTCTCCCTAGTAAGATGAATTTAAGTAATATCTGTTTAACATTAAAAAGCGAGTAAATAAGAAATAATTTCAGTGCTCCACTATTGAAATTATTCCAAGAGGATGTGTTATCCTTTCACCCGTCGTTCACTTATGTCTAGTTTGTGGTTGTTGTTGTTTTTTTGTTATACACAATAATGATGATTTTCTTTTGTGACGTATAAGTAGGCCTAGGAAATACCAACTGAGATACATAGGAGTTGACATGAAATCCTAATTTACAATACAGCTATGGAAGTCTCTGACTGCCGGGACATGAACGTTTCATTCGTCTTATATTGACTCGAGCTGGGCCCTGTTTTATCAAAAGATATAATCCCCTATTATTCCTTTATACCACACAGGCTGCCATAGACTTACCATACAAATCAACTATATAATCAATTATATCTCTTATTAAAACATGGTCCTGATGGACTATGTTTGTAATCAGGCTGTATAGCATGTTAGAAAGCCAGCTCGTATTCATGTTTATCGAATTGTTGACAAGGAATGTTTGTGGATGCCGTCAGTGTTCAAAACAGAGAGAAAAGTGGGCACATTGTCACTTTATGCATGATTTTCAAATCTCTTCATCCCCATTTTTTAAAGTTTTTTTTTTCACCCTAATGCTCTTCCTTCATATAATGAAAGAATTTGCTTATCTGTTACAAGCTCCAGAACAATAAAACACTTGTAAAATAAGACTTGTAGTTCGAAATCAATCTTGGCAGTACGAGGACAAATTGTATACAGGGGTAATTAAAAAAAACCAACCCAACAAACTAACAGCTGCAGTATTAAAAACATTCTTTTTCTTTGTTAAGTCATCGAATGCTATAATGGTGCCTCTGGAACAGTAAATAATAATTTGAACCTTGTTTTATTTCCATTCTGCCTATCCCTGTAAATATCGTTACTTCTGTTGGGATTTCTGTTTCCATTTGGTCATGGAAACAATTATTTCCAGCGTTGTTGTTGTGGGGTTTTTACTTTCCCTTTTTCAAGTCAGTGTATATACTGCTGCAGACAAGTCATCGAAGCTCGATATAACATCTCCACATTAATTGTATTACTTCAAGTTGCATCTCTGCAAGATGCCATCGTCAGTATTTTTAATGTAATAATCTACATGCATGAATTCCTTGATTAACCGTTGAAAGGATCCCGAAAATGACGTTATAGAATTTGATAAGCATAGTGAAAGACTTACCCACACACAAAAGTTTAGAATGAATAGAATGAGCTTGGCGATCTTTGGTCCACAACCGGCTACCATTTTGCTTTTGTTGTTGAAAGGGCCTGGTCTGAAAATGAAGACACGAAGAAAATGATGATTTTGAGGGGCGAGAGCATAAACGGATCTTGAGCAATGCTACCCGCTATACGTCACGCCTGCTATCTAAAGTGTCTCATCCTCTTGCGATCACACAGTCTTTCAATGTTTATATTTAGATTGTTGTCAATATCATCATGACAACCGTACCCTTCATCACTGTTACGTCACCATTCCTAAGTAAATTCCAAGCGACATATTGCAAGGCTCGTGTTTGAACGAGAAGTTTCCGTCATGTGATACAAGTACGACATTCACGAAGTTTGCCACAAGCAAGACGACGTTTGATTTACCAATAATTTTAGTATGCTGTCTTTAAAGATGTCTAGAAACTTACATTAAACATTTTGTATGAACACCTTCTTTGTTGAAGGATGCAGTGCAAGTATATCTGTCAATAGTAACTTGAATGACCTCAGAAAATAAGTGATATGCCGAATTAAAGATGGTTACCAAATCAATACAGTGTATGCATTATCTTTCTGTCTAACTATCTAGTTGTATACATTTATATAATCATTTATATAAGCGTTCCTGGCATATAACATAGGCCACGTCAGATTTCTTGGAGTATTGTAAAGAGAGCTGAATTATCTGTGCTTCAATCAATTTATTCAGACTCATGGTAGGTCTACATCTAGCAAATCAAGTTTCTATGCAACACACACACAAACACACACACACATAACATATATATATATATATATATATATATAATATATATATATAGTACAATATATAGTAGGATGGAAGGCGTTGCTTTATTAGTGACTTAGCTGGACAGTCTGTTTCGGCCGAAGCCTCGTCAGCAGACGAAACAGACTGTCCAGCTAAGTCACTAATAAAGCAACGCCTTCCATCCTACTATATATTGTACTACATGGGCTCCTAAATAGTTGAGCACTGTCAGCCATATTGCAGTTCACACTCTACTTACGTATATATATATATATATATATATATATATATATATATATATATATATATATTATACATATATGTGTGTGTGTGTGTGTGTGTGTGTGTGTGCTTATAGGCCTACAATTTTTTTTATGTATGTGTGCATATATTATGCACATACACATACGCGCAGTAACGCTGATACGCACATGATTTTGCATGACTACCTGTTGCGTATAGTGTGTGTGTTCGTGGCGATATTATGTAACACAAGAGACCAAATGACGCCCTGCCCTCTGTTGGGGACATTTCTGTTGCATTACGTCATGAAAAAAAGCACTCTGCCAGAACCTAAATTTTGGGGTCATCGCACTGTTAATCATTAACAGCGATTCAAGGCTTTGATTCTACCTCCAAGAGTGATGCACATTACTAATCGCCTATCAGATAAGATTGGGTGGAGGGGGAAAATGCTTAGACTTTTCGCAAGTTTTATCGCACTGCCTTGCCAACGCCTGCCTTCTAAGCGGCAAATTTTGAATTGTCGTACAGTACATGCACATACCTCCCCCAAAAAGAAAAGAAATGTAAGTGGGTAATATCGACATTCTAATCAGATAATATTGATCTTATACCAACAGGCGATATACATGGACATTATCAGTCCGTCTATGGTATCTATCCACAACCTATTCCACATTTTCGGCAATGTTCTCTTTAATATCTTTCCTGAACTCGAATCAAAATTAAACAAAACATTCTTATTTTCACATAAAGAAGGTGAACATAATGGTATACTATGGTGCATATTTGAATATAGGGATCTTTTACGCAGGTCTCTACAATTGCGCATTTAAACTCTATAGTTCACATCGACTTCGAAGAGAGCATAATTTTGAAAAGGTGTGGCCATGTTCTGACAAAATGAATTATTTGCCCTGAAATGATTATGAATTTCGAACGAGCAGTTCTCTACACGGAACACCTTTAAACACTGAGAAAACATTCAGATATATCAAATTACCACAGCCATGTTAAACATCCAGAATTCACTTGAATGTAAAACGAAACAATGACAACAAACAGAAATAAAAACAAGATAATTTTTCAAAACTACTTTAATGGTATTCATGCTTAATTGTTTTAGAGACAATTAGTCAGTAAGCAATCAAAGTGTATAAAGTTCAGCAATTGAAATTACGTAATAGGTTTTGTACTTAAACTTTTTGTTTTTCTGAACATGTATACTCATATCAATAGGAAATACATTTGGGTTCAAGATAATACCTACAATGTGCCCTTAAGATATCAACAGTGTGCCTGTACAGTCAATTTAATGTAGATTTATATACTTATTTTGTCAGCACATGTCATAATATAATACACCCAGCAAAAAAAAAAAAAAAAAAGAAGGTAAACACTTTGTCGAGTTCATATCTTTCTTAGAAAATTCTGAAAAAAAAATCTCTGTATCACATACCATATCAAAGATTATTTGATTGGCTATCAACCTAGTCTGTCAATATCAAGGGAAATTTTTACGCATGAGTGAACACATTCATTTTTGTCCTCTAAGGCACAAAAGTAGAAATTGCAAAAATTGACATGTTCTCTTACGTTTGAAAATGCCCTTCAAGATAGCAATAATAACAAAAGACCAATTTAACACTATGAGAGACGTGAGTGAAACAGCAAAAGTAAGTTTCCGTTCTCTTTATCAACAGTGGGAAACTAAAAGGGGAAAATAAGAATTTCATATCAACTCAAACATGACATAAGGAGTACGGGCACAAAGATGATTAAATAAACAGAATATCTTTATTTTATTCTTTTGATTAAGTAATCTAAAATTCATGAGACAAATTCAAGAACGAAATATTATTTACAATTTTCCTTTTTTATTTTCATTAATATTGCTTCTTCCTACTATTACTTTATTATTACATTATCCTCCATTCTTCTTATCCTTTGTTGATCTTTTGGGCTTCAAAGATTAAGATCATTTGCTTATTTTTGCAACTTAATTCATATTCTTTGTTGTGTTAAATTTGTCTTTTTTTCTTATTGTTTAATGGAAAAGCACTTACGCATGAATGACAACTTGTTAATTTTTGCTATTTTTTGTTTTGTGCCTTGGAATAGAAACCAATGGTATTCACTCAAAGTTTCACTTTTTATTGACCTATCAGGTTGATAGCCAATTAAATTACCTTTCAAATGGTAATAATTCTTCAACTTTTACTAAAATATTCTATGAGAAATATAAACTTGAAAAAGTGTTTACTTTTTTTTTTCTCGGTATATGTAGGCCTATGTAGTTTGATATTTTAGTAACTAAATTCTGCCAACAAATGAAACGAACGCAGCCCTGCGTTTACATCAACTTCACCAATTCATTGTGCAGAAATGCAGCATCATGAATGGAACTTGAAATACTGATTGGATAGTTGTTGTTTTGTTTTTTTTTTTTGTTCAGGCTTCGTTTTAATATGTTTTCATCTTTAAGGTTAAAAAATTGAAACAAAAAAAATCATAAATCTATATCACTGCATTGCATGCTAATGAAGATTTTATAATTGCGATTAGAACTGAATGAAAAAACAACAAATAAATATCTGATCAATTTATACCATAGTCAATGTTCCCCATATCGCGACAGAGTATCAGCATGAACTTTTTTTGTAAAAAGGTTTACTATCAATATGAAGACATTTTTGCTCAGAGGTATCTTCAAAACGTGTTATAGGATCATATTCAAAATGTCAAATGCTTGAATGTTGATTTATCCAAAATGATTATGAGCATTTCTATAATGCTCAGTCAGCTTACGTTGCTAGTTTGTTCGTTTGCTGTTGGTTAAAGTTTATTAAATGAACCAACACCAGTGTTAAATTTTGTGTTCAAAGGATTAAGTTACCCACATAATATGAGATCTATATGTGCACAGCGCTATGGATGCCCTTCCCAATTTCTTTGCCAAAAGTGCGCGGTGATCCATGAACTTAAAAATTTCGTCCGTAGTAATCATCACAGGTCCACACCCTTCGTGATTACGTAATCGCGAGATAACGAACATAGCAGTCATCTGGGATCCTGTTTTCCTAATGGATTATCGACGTAGGCCAATTAACATTGCATGTTAATTAATAACCAGCTTTTCGGAATATACATCGATACGTTCAACCATAACTTTACTGCTGTCCAACGCAATGATATACAAAGGTGCATCTCCAGCACTACAGACAAGACAAGTTATACAGCAACGCAATCTATAGGAACAAGGAGAACGCAATGCTATACATGTCCAATTAAGTATGAAATACCGGGATAATACGTGCAAAACTTGATAACTTCATACAGTTATTTTTTTTTCAGTAGAACTCAACAAATGGAGTTTGTAACAAAGAGAACACTGTGACCGTAGAAATGAAATACTGTATAATATAGATTATATAATATATATATGCATTATGTGTATGTGCACATACTTATGAAAGTGCGCCTTCCATAGGGTAACAATATTTTCTTTGTAGTATAGATATGCATTTTTCCTACTGTTGTCGATTAGTCACAAACTACATTTCAATACGTTCGTTAGTGTCATGCTTACTGCATTGGTGAGTATAACATTTTGATGGATGATATGACAATATGTCATTTACATACATAATTGATTGGATTGCCCCATGACCGATGATGAAGTACCTCAGCACGGCATGAGCTCCAAAGGAGATCACAGTCATAAAATTTAGAGACAGGGCCTTGCGGTATAAAGTACCTTTACCCTTTCCGAAGAGGCCAATATTCGTTTAAATAAGACCATAATTGGTCAGGTTTATTGAAATCCAAACACCACAATGTCCAAATCATAAATACATTAGGAACTATAGAGATCGAGTAGGCGGTTTTCTTTTACATCAAAGTTACGTTCTGCTGAGCAATGTAGTATTAATTCACCCACTTGACCCTGTAACGAAATTTAGAAACACTTGCTTCGAAAGGAATGAATTAACACGGCTGTGACGTATACAAGGGGAAAATATATTGAGTCACCAGTCAATATTTGTTTGCTGCTTTCCTCTGGTTAATATTTAACACGGCTGCATTGGTGACAGTTAGACCTAAGACTTACTTCATAATACCATTGAAAGTTGTGAAGAATCCTTACAGAAGGCAGTTCACAATATAAGTTTCTTAGGCTTGTTTTGGAAAGTATATGGAAAACTCTGCGATGGATATGAAGACTTGATTCTTTAACTTCCATGGGGAAAAAAATATTGCACCTAATGAAATGTTAAGTCAAGATCTGACCATGATGCTGACGGCGCTTTATGATTTATCCAGACGTGTGTGCTTGTGACTTATACTTTTATGAAACGTTCTTTCAATAATTGTTATCTCCTACACACCTCTTTTATTCTATACTGGTGAAATGTTTCTTAAAAAATACATATGTATTAGGCTCTAATTATATAATCTAATGTATATGTTCATATATATATACCTATACATACATACAACTCCGTTATTGATAAGGTAGTTGGGTTTTATTCCTATTTCAAAAAGTAGACTTGCAAACACGGTAATTGGAGTCTTGTGAAGGATATTTTCATGATCATTGTCATTTAAAAATATGCACATTGTATTGCAACTCATGACACGTACTGTCTCATGCAAATATAAATACTTTGACAATTCAATTTTTCTTTACGAATGTTAAATGAGGTTTTGGCTTTTCGCCGTCTGCTCGATCTCACTCCTTATTTAAGTAATTTTGAAAATGGACTCGTGTTTCTCTCAAATCGGCAACGCAGTCATGATGGCAGGGTTTGTCAACGCCTGTCATGGCACAGGTTTAATACACTGACAGCGCCTACGATGCACTGCCGTATTACCCGCAAACTGTAGCCACTGAAACGCGATATATACAGCAATACGCCCTTACAGCACAAAGCATGTAGAGGGAGAGTTTTCCTAAAGTAATCTGATAATGCAATCACACTTGCGACTCGCTATTTGCACTCTGTCATCACATATTATGGTGCACGCTTGGTAGTACAATTCGGTCGTCATGACGACAGTGTTGATGCTGATACGGACAGCATCATTTTCCAATACCCACACAAATGTATGCAGGCTCGTTTGTTTGTATGTATAATGTATGTATTATATTTAGTATAAAATTCTATCATTTCATATAAATAGTCTTCTTATACAAATGAATATGTATATAAAGCGATGGTACGGATGAGGCTGATGAAAATTATTCACTGTAGATTTTAAAACGCTCTTGGTATTAAATATTTCAAATTTTATTCGGCAGTGACCATGGTGTACATCTGGAACCTAGTGGAAACCAAACAGTTTGATTAGGAACGGTCCCTCTTTGTCAATTTGGGCACGGTTTGCACGGCATAGAAACAACGCCCTATATGACCACATCAACTGACTCTGATAACCACTCCTAGCAATAAAAAATGAATGTGTTACAGGATACCGACAATTGTTTATGTAACAATAGTTGTGTACTGAGCCGACAATGCACGAGCATCCGTCAATGCACCCAAATAATTGTGTTGTAGTCGTGTCTGTGCGTAGAACATACTTATTATTCTTCCTTTATTGTGCCTCATTTTGTTACTCCGTGTATAGGGGGTATCTCAAATTCATATTCACACTGGCTTATTAGAGGAATACATTATTAGGAATCGCTTACATGGTCTCTCCGTTTTCCGATATCAACTCAGTTTGAAGTAATTGATTGTTGAGAATTTATCAAATTCTGCTGACTATGATATCAGTTTTGTTATTCTGTTGGATAGTAGAATATCAAATTGATTTTCTTTAAAATTGCGGGAATATCGAGCGCTCTTCATTGTATTGCCGCATGAGACTCTATACTGCCATTGAAGCCGAATAGTCGCCATTCGAGCACAATCCATCCCATGTGTGCCAACATTCCTAATTATGTTGGCATTGGACTGTCGCAATAAATATGATCTGTCAATATTCGCAACAAGGTAAAAGGTAAATTCTACTGAAAGAGAACAGCTGATCTCGGGAAATTTTGTATCAAAATTTCAGATTTGATAGATGTAGATCTAACAAAATAATAGTTACCATAACAACAACAACACTCATTATTACGATCGTGATTAATAAGTGTCATCAATAATGGCTATATGGCAGTTGACTTGGTATAAAATGTGTAAATATTAGATTAAAGCTTATAATGTAGCAGTAGGAATATCTAAAGCTTTACCTTTAACATGAAGAGCATACTCGTATCTAAATTCCTTAAACGTCTAATATACACGCTTGGACAATACTTGTCGTGGCGAGAATGCTACCACTAGAAAGAAGACAATGATGTTACCTTGAATCGGATATGAAGACGGTTGATTCAGGGAGAAGATACCTAAGTCAAACTGTGTGGTTGCGTGTAGTCTCCAGCGTCGGTAATGGCGCAAAAATAGAAACGGAGTTTTCTTATATACGACCGATTAACGCCATGGAGATAATGCTGGCTCGTAAGGATAGCGCCAAATACGTAAAAACACTGTTACGGTATCGGTGCATGCGCAGTGTGAACTACAGCATTTTCCAGCATCGTGGAGGTATGATGTGGGCGTTTGTAAATGTAGACTTACCTATGATTAATGACGGAAAAATTTCTTGACCATGGGAGGAGTAAGTCGACAAATGAGTGTCCTTACAGGACATAGAGATCTGACCAGGGGATAAAAATCTTGATCGCTCTTATACTTTGCATTTGTGAAAACGAGAATTTTTTTTTTTTCTATTTGTACAGTCCAGCATAAAGAATGAATCAGTGATTATGTTCACAGAGAATGTAATCCTAAAGTCCTTTGGCAGATTTCAATAATAACCATTTTCTATTGGTAATAAAACACACACTTACTCTTCCCTGATGTTTCCCGAATGATCAACTATATTGCTGAAATAAAGCTTGGACATCAAAAGCAATCTTCTTTGTGAAGAAAAACAACAACAAAACCTCTTAATGTGAGGTTTTTACGATATAGAGTATCTGCGTGTGTGTGCTGTGTGTGTGTGTGTGTGTGTGTGTTTATAGTTGGTATGTCCAGAACACTGGATAAATAAAATTTATATTGCCTATAGTCCTTTTTAGCATTTTGTCATTTGCAATAATTCCTACCAAGGGCAAACATTAGTGACGATCTACGCGTTTAGTTTCTTACCATTGGCTCAGTGTTATTTCGCCAGGAAGATTTTCAATCGAGTTAGTTTGTATCATGGTGTTTGTTGTTCTTGTTGATGATGTTTGTTTGTTGTTGTTTTTTTTTTTTTTGCAAATGAAAGGGAAAGGGATTGACTCTATTCGATAAATAACGAAAATGAGTAATAGTATATCACAATAACTGATAGTATGGAATAGAATAGGACCTACTTCGGTCATTATGTGTATAAGACGCTGGAGTCATCAGCGAATTAAATAAAATGTAAAGTTGCGATGAGCATATAACGTCATCGATGAAACAGATTTCACAAGTCATGTACATCCGAGCACATACGACTTGATCACTGCTTGCAGATAATGATACCTTTGGTTTGGTTTGGTTTGGTTTTACATCTGTATTTTCCAACATTTATTAATCATCATCAAATGCAATCCAGATATTATGATATAACACCCTATACGACTAAATATGTAATCGAATTCAGAATCTGACATCAGACATATTATAAATTCAGTATGTTAGACGGTAAACATTTTTTTTTTTTAGTAGAAGAAGTAGTAGGTACCTCGAAAGAATGAAGGACTGTTTTTGATTTTAGTGTTCGAGTAATGAGCTCCACACGTCATGTCCTAAAAACATGTCCTAAAGGTACTGTTTACCATCGGGAGCAGTGATTTAAAAATGTTCAAGATATCACATTTGATACATATGTGTAGGTCAGTTGTATCACAAAACATCATACTATATAGAAATTTTCGTAATAAAGCCAAAATTATAAAGAGATATCACTATTTCCCCCACTAAACCATGGCTGTTATAGATGGTTTCATCTAGAAACATCTTTGCTACAACGATTGTTCACATTTTGTATATCTAACAATACTTAAATCATTACAGATTCAAACTTACATTCGTTGTTTCTATCCCTAACACTCACATTTTAGAACTATTTTGAAGCACTAAAGCTGGTTTTGTTGCTGTTGTTGTTGTTGATGTTGTTTCATCTTCAAATAGTAAATAATGCCTTTAATTGTTTTCTTTTGTACTATAGTAGAAAGAGTGCTTCGATCTTGGTTTTGCAGCAGTTTCCACAATCACTATATACAGTATGCACTGGATCAGATAAGGGGAATAAAAGTGTTATATACAAAAAAAAAGAGACATCAAATCTTTCAACTTGTATAATCATAATACATGTATAGCAATTATGTTATTGAACTAGATACATCGTTGACATCATCATGCCAAATCATGAAAATTTCCCACTAAAGAGATATACCATTTCATAATGTCGAGATTTAAAATTGAAGCAAAAGAATGTTGAACATTCATGAAATTATTTATGTTGAAAGCTTGTTAAACCAAACCATAACCGACTTTTGCTTAGAATGTTAAGAATAATGCATTGATCGTTGTGGTAAAAACATCAATATATTTATGTGAATATAATATTGGTCTAATCCGCAAAAAGAAAAAAAAATAGAAAGTCAATTTTGGAGAGGAACGAACAATGCTGTTCATGTACAAACTATAAAACAAAAGAGGGCCCGATGAGGAGCCTTACAGAATTCCACATTTTGGCCCGAATTCACGAAGGTGGTACAAATGAAACCATGGTTTAAACCATGGACAAAAACCATGGAGCGCCGAGTGTCGCACGGAATATTTCGTTACGAAATTGGTCATTTCGTCGGCAAAATGACCGTTTCGTTAACGAAATGTTCATTTAGTTACAAAATGTTGTCATTTCGTTACAAAATAATCATTTCATCGACGAAATGACTGATTTCGTAACGAAATATTTCATGCGACATTTGGCGCTCCATGGTTTTTGTCCATGGTTTAAACCATGGTTTCATTTGTACCACCTTCGTGAATTCGGGCCTTTATGTTTTTTAGTATTTACATTGAAATGAGACCTATCGTTTATCATTTGTCAGGTATTCTTCAAACCGTGCCAAAGATGTGCTTCGCACTCCGTATCAGTTCATGGATCAAAAAGGGGTGATGGACCGCATCAAATGCCTTTCTCATGTTTCTATAAGGTCTTTAAAGACTACAACATAAATGACAGCATTACACAAAACCCTGCAGTAAATTAAAGTCTCGCATAATTTTAATTACACACACACACACACACACGCACACACACGCACACAATTTGTATCAGTTTGCAAAGTATAAATGGAAAAGTACGTTTACTTAAAAATGTTGCTCTCTCAACGTTAAGTTACATATCTATATATCTTTATATAAATCGTTCGAAAATACACAAAAATATGCTCTGAATTTATCTAGGTTAGGAAATATTGCATCACTATTGTCTTGGAATATAATATTCTAGGATTTAAGATGGGGTTTATAAAGAATGATTTATTTTAATTTTAGTAAAGCACACAGGTTTATGAGGATAAAAACAAATTATATGATGGGACTTTTCTTCAGGGGTTGATAATACAGACGTCAAACCAAACTCTTTAACCATTTAAACAATTTGATAATATTCCCCTTCCAGTCCGTACCCCGCTGGGAGGGGTCACGCTGATGCACACACACGCACACACACGCACACACACACACACACACACACACACACACTCGCGCGCGCGGACGCACGCACACTCAAATAAAGAAAAAAGAATCCGTTGGAGGTTGAAGATTGGAAATCAATTCATTCCAATTTTGAATTGTATTATTTTTTCAACAGAGCACAAAGTAATGTAATAAGGCAAGTAGATGAGATAATGATGCAAAGTAGTCAATTGTCCAACGTCGTTCTTATAAAACTACGGTAGCTAAAACAATGCAAGGTAAGTTAAAGACATGTTCAAGGAAAATGGAGGGGCCAACTAAAAAACAGTACATGTATGTGCGGGTCACGAACATGGCGAAAGAAATGCAAGTAAATGAATTGGGAATGAATTTGCATAATATGTACAGATATAGCCACAAGAACACATATTGAGGACAGGATAAAGCTGAAAATTGAAAAGCATGAAGAAAACTTTGAAACAATAGGTTATATTACTTCAAGGTCTTTCTAAATGATTGGAACAACGCGGGCATTATGTTCCTTTCTACATTTCCATTGAGCTCATTTACATTTCAAACCATGCACTATACAGCAAGTGGTTAAACTTGTGAGCACACCAGGCAACAATAAAGCAATTCAAATTTAAACTTACAAGATCTACTTGGGTTTAACTTGGGGGAGGGTAATATCGAAACGACGTCCCAGTGAACGTATTGTTGCAAGTCCACACTTTGAGTTGTACAAACTCGAATCAAACAAAGAAAACCAATTTGAAAACATATAAAGTGTAATGTGTACCAAAGAAAAGAAGAAATCATTAGACATATGAAAATACATTCGAGTAATTTTGGTTTAGATATTCATTCCTATCATATAGAATAAAACATGGGTGTACCATGCCATCTAACGTTACTTGTGAAGGTAGTACCAGTCATGTAATGATAGCACTAGTCATGTAATTATAATACTGTCGTGGTGTATTATAATTACACTGCCTGTAACTGGTTTCTCACCTTCAGTTTGTTTGTATTTCTAGTGAAGGAATCAAATGCATTGATATTGTCCAACGATGTAAATTGTGAAGAAATTGTGAAAGGAATAAAATAAAAGTGAAATGTATATGACAGACATCTTTGTCGGTTTTTGTAGATTTATAATGCTTGCCGTTATGACTATGCGCTATGTGTTTTATAAAAATCCAAACCGCAACACACATGGCACATCAGGACTGATATGCTCTAGCTACAATGTATAAAGGTGACAGTGCGATTTCAAGACTTCTGCAAGTAGGCCTCTGGAGTTGACCTTGCCGGCAATACAGCAGACAGAGAATTAATATTTTTTTCAGGGTGGCCTTCTCGATTTATGGACTAGATGCGAAATTCATCCGGTGATCAACCAGACCATTTCCGTTTTGTTTGTCAGTCATTGTATTTTGATACCAGACACTAGAGAGTTTTACGGGAGGGAGGGAAGTACTGGTGGTACAACAACATGTCACACATTCGGACATCAAAACAAATCACCACCACCAATGATATCAAACTTAAAGACACACAAACTTTATTCTTCCCTCGCCTCACA
The DNA here is from genome assembly GCF_964275005.1 of Diadema setosum. Classification (NCBI taxonomy): domain Eukaryota; kingdom Metazoa; phylum Echinodermata; class Echinoidea; order Diadematoida; family Diadematidae; genus Diadema; species Diadema setosum. The sequence continues at coordinate 29,058,249 of NC_092696.1, forward strand.
CGGTATCATCCCAGTATCGATCCATCTTTTCCCAACGTGTGCCATTTTGTACAAATGCATATTCATGACAAGAGGCATAACTTTTGAAAAGGGCTCGAACCGCAAGACTCGAGATTAAGAGTCAGCTGCTTTATTTATCGTGCTGCGAATCCGCCACGATAAAGCACACAGAAATTGTTTTGCCCACAAAATTCCTAATGTCTATTTTTCTCATATATTTTGGCACAGACAGCACTCATCTACTAAGGAGGAAATGCAAGAACATCAATCATATTGTACATGCATTCCAAGATCAGATCTGAAGAAAAGTCATCTTATGAGAAAAACAGAAATTGTGACTTTTTTGTGTAGAAATGGAATACAGATTTGTTCAACACTATATTATTATGATTATGTCACATAGAGTTGTTATTTTTATGTCCTGCTCTCTATTTTTATAGCTTTCATACAAAGCAACATGATATCAGGATGGGATTTCCCTCTAGGCCTCAATGAAACCGTATTATTACATCAGATTTACAACCGCGACTTCTTCACTTACACTCTTCTGTTTAATAGTCGATAGATTGCGGTATGTAGTCTTTGCAGAGTGTAAGCTTATCTGTGGGACATGCATGTGTATCGAAGAGACATATTTATACTAAAGAACACCTCCAGTATATTATACCTCTTTGATGCCTATGATCAGGGGCGGATCCAGGATTTCCGTAAAGGGGGAAGGGTGGCGGCGTACGCCCCCCCCCCCCCCTATTTTTCCTGAAAAAAAGAAAATGAAGAGTGATAGTGTGCCCGGTGCGCCCCCTCTGGATCCGCCACTGATGATTATGTCAAATCAACTTTATTTCGAAACATCAACACTACGATATCTGCTTCTAATCTGATTCCAGCGCTTCTGCTTTTTCTTGGCGCCTAAGTTCATCGATATCCATCCCGGGCGGCTCCACTAGCTGCCGCTGGTGATGAACCCATTTCATCCCCGTTGGATCGGCGTACCGGTAAGCCACTCTGTCTCTGCAGAACTTGCCAGTCATGGCCCACAGCGGCGGGTCGACCGTCTCGAGACACTCTTGCACGCAGCGCGCCATGTCTTCCGGACTTTGGGCGACGCCATGTTCGAATCGGTACTTTTGGTACCTGCACCGCACGCAATAAAGAGAGGGTCGACAGGAAATCAGTTTCTTTGTTTGTTTACTTGTCTTTCATCACATCATACTTAAAGGGGATTTTCATCCTGATGTTGATATGGTGTAATACAGACATACAAAAGTTAAAGAAAAAAAAATCATCTACCCATTCCTGTCAGCCAATTATTTTGTCTGTCTGTTTGTTTGTTTGTTTGATTACATTTGCGTCACAATATGATTTCCCACATAAATCAAAATTCTTTTCATTAAAATTGCAGAAAAATCAATATACATATTATAATTTACATAATTCGAAGAAAGAAAATAAATGTGTACATTAATTCCTGTAACAAAATACAATGTGTGTGATATTTCAATGAAATACTTCATACTTAATACTTGATATAACATAAATATGATACTGAATCATATATGACAACACAAAACCTTAGGACAGTGTTTTAATACTCGTTCTCTTTTGTCTCCCTATGGGAAGAACAGATTATAAGCAAATAATACATTTTCGATATGAGATTTCGTGATGTGTATAGGCCATATTCCTCCATGCACAAACTTCCAAGTTGTTAAAACTATTTTTATATAACGTTCCATAGTATTGCAAACAGTACAAAAATGTAATCTGTAATTGATCAAAACTCTCACACTTCCTGAATAATGGAAATTAATATCTAATAAAGGGATGGTATAGTATTGGTTCAGGTGAGGAATCAGCTGTTAAAGGAGATATCCAGTCCGAAAATGAGTTAGTCTGATAAAAAATGATAAAATCTTACGAGTTCAACGGTAAAAATTTGACTGAAATCGAATGAAAAATAAGGAAGTTATGAAAATGAGTGAGCTGGCCATGTCATAACCTCACAATTTTTCATTGATCATGTACAAAAAATGACGAAAATTCAATGTTTCTGTCACTGAAGTCTGAAACATGATGTTATTCGTGGCTGAATAACCTCAGAATAGTGATCAATATTATAAATATATCAGGATTTGAACCTCGGGCATAATTGCGTTTGAATGAAAAACGGGAAATTTAACAACTTTATGTACAAACTATAATATGGTAAGTTGTGAGGGTATGACATGCTCACTTTTCCATTTGCTTATTCATATTGACCGTTCAAGAACTGTTTCCTTAAAGATCAGCAAAAATTCAAAATGTCATAACTTCCTTGTTTTTCCACTCGATTTCGATCAAAATTTTACCGTTGAACTAATAATATTTTACTCTTTCTTATCAGACTAACTTATATTTGGACTGGATTTTCCCTTTAACGTTTTGTGAGATATTTAGAAACCACACTAAAAAATGTTAAGAAGCATACAATTCTCATTGGAATTGAAAGTTTATTTGATGAAAATCGGGTTTGAAATGACTGACTTGAGGAAGCCCAAAACAAGGTAAAACAAAGAGACCCCAATAAAAGTCATGGCCTGTCGCATTTTATAGTTATTATTATTTTTATTTCTCAGCCATTTCAAGACCAATTTTCATCACATAAACTGTGAATTCCTCTATGTAAGAATTACATGTCCTTTCAAATTCCATATAGAAAGAGGTTTCTCATTATCTCAGAAACACGCACACACACAAAGTTTGGAAACCTGCAGCCCCATCTATATAAACCAAAACTGTAACCATCAGAAAATATGCGTAGCGCCCCCTTGGTTAAGACTGTGGAGAGACTGACCACTGACTACTTTTATACGACTTTCGGTCGCACGACTGAGCGACTTTCGATTTGAAATAAACAAGCGTGCATGTTTATTCTGACATTAACGTAATTTATTTCGGAACCAAAGTCTGTCCGTCGTGCGGCGGCCTTAAAAGGATCCGTGTGTTTCCAGATAATTCATTGGATGAATATGTCCCTTAAGCAGAGTCAGCACCAAATCTAGGTCACACTGATCGCTGATCGTTCTTATTTCATGCTTTCGGTTTCACACTGTTTATTCAACGAAATTTCGAACGTCTGCATCTAATAGACACTAACAAAGCAATCATGTTATTCCCTAAACTGAAATAAAATAATAGTTATGAAATTAAGTTATACGCTTTTTAACTCAGCTGCAAGTTGTTTCCAAGAAAGAATAATAATATCATTTCCTCTTGACTTAGAGTATGTCCTATCAAATATTACAATGTCACATTTCATTAGTTGGAGGAAGAAATTTCTGTTGATTATTGAAGATGATTTTTTTCTTCTTCTAAACAAAAGGTATACTAAGAAAATTTGGGGGATGGAGGGTGCAGCTGGAAGAAACTACTATTTCTGTTGCCCTATTGCATTACGACCTTAATTATTTTCAACTCACATGTGACTAATAATACGTACTTCTAGAACCACACGTGAACTGTCTGTCCCACATTATACAATGCATTTTGAGAAAATGTGCGGATGATGCTTTCGGACATGCTTGAAGAGTAGTGAATTTAAGACACAGTCAACAATATACTGTAGAGAAAGATATTTTCGCAAATTGCCACTGGCATTCAATGCACATACTGCCGACAAGACCTTTGACGTGCATTTTAATTTCGCAAATCTTGGCTCTAACGAAACCATTTTTGGTGTTATACTACCAATAGCATGATGCATGATATAGTATATCTACAGTAGTGTGTCAACACTACTTCACTCAACAGGAGGAATCTAATGAGCATTGATTTTATTCAAATTCTCCTGGTTCACCTGTCATAATGGACTGCATGATTTGGGAAAAAAAGTGAAGAAAAAAAAAAACCCAACAACAACTCGCACGAATAGGCCATTACGTGCAAAGAGTAATTAACTTAATTGCTTATAAAGATACCTGAAAATGGAATAGCATGCTTCACATGATGTTTTGATTATCTTATGCAAATTTGTCTTTTTCTATCTTCGTGTCATGGGTGGACTTTTTTTTTTTAAGAATGGGGGACAAGCATGAATGGTTTTGATATCCGTTTGGTGTTATAAGTCACAAGTTCTGCATGTGCCCCCTGTTTTGCAATATACACAGGAATTATTATCTTGTAGGTTCTGTATTACGTGAACATAATAGCAGGGCTCGACATAACTTCCTCTGTATGCGGTGGTCAGGTACCCTGCTGTATCCACTAAAATTGATATCGAGCCACCTAACTTTCCAATTATATATGTAATATGTGACGTATATTATATATATATATATATATATATATATATATATATATATATATATATATATACATATATATATATATATATATATATATATATATACCATGTTTCTTTTGCTTTGTTGGTTTTATGTTATGTCTCATCAAGCCCTCGAAAAAGGCTAGTGAAATAGCCGAAAGCTCGGGGAATAAAGGCAAGACTGAACACCACTGCAACGTCTATACTGCAAGTTTTCCTTCCGTCTCACATATACCAATGATGCATTACCCACCACGTACGAGGCCAAGCCCGCTTCACATTCTATATATATATATATATATATATATATATATATATATATATATATATATATATGAAGGGTTTGTTTGCAAAAACCGATAAGTCCATTTTTGAAGATTTTGAAGTACGATCTCTGTCAGAAGGTACAAAATAATACCTTTTAAATGATATATTGGTCACTACAGATAAAGGTATATTTTTGAAGTTATGGTCAAAAGAAGCAAAGATTTTCTTATCATTCTCTTTATTTTTCTTGACCTTTAATCGCAAATATCTCCATTTGGCAAATATGGACTTATCGGTTTTTGCAAACAAACTCTTCATATATATATATATATATATATATATATATATATATATACATATAACTATATTAATTATATGGTGTTCCGATTGGGCATTCAAAATGGGTTGTTCTGTTTCCTTTTATCTTCATATTTCCGCATCACCTCTTTGCTTGAAATACCTGATCGCAAAAGTGTCAAAGTGTTAATAGGGAACAGGCATATGAAAAAAGCACATCACGTCGTACTTACTTTGACAGCAATTTTAGTTGCCGGTTTGTGACGTCATCGGCATGTTCCGTTGAGGGTAGGCGACCTAGATTTTTGATGTTCTCGTTTATCATTGTTGTCACCGGACCAAGTATCAGTGAAGAGATTCTGTAACAATTATGAATATATATATGTGGTGGATAAGATGTACATAATATGTAAATTTTACTATGTTTACAACGTCGTGTTATGATAATAGAATAATATGTGTTGAAGCGATCCAGAGCAAACACTAATAAGATCTGAAAGAAAGATATCATAAAGAGGGGTGAAGGTTCAGGTGCGAATTTCTTCACTTTGTCTCCCTCTACAAATTAGATTTGTTAAGATCGCAACTGCTGATCTGGAAATTAACAAACATGTCGGAAAAAAAGAACCTTAGCAAACATGTCCGACATGTTTGTTAAAGAAATTGATATATATATATATATATATATATATATATATATATATATATGTGTGTGTGTGTGTGTGTGTGTGTATAGATATATATCATATCATATGCAATTGCACGTCAAGTATCACAATAAATATTTTTTTTTTTTCGAAAATCTTCCGGTCAAATGAAAACTGCGAAAATAATAAAAAAAAATAAGCTCCAAAACAAAGAGAAAAATATTCCCTACAGATTGATGAAAAAATGACAACAAATCGGATAAGAAATAAGGCAGAAATGACATTTTTAAATTTACAATTTTTTTCGCAAAAGGTTTCTTGACCAGTCCTTGTGAATATTTAAATGACCGAGTTGATGATGTCATACCCTGACATTCTTTTATGTGTAATATACAGGAATTCAGAAAACAAATGTAATTTTTAGCTATTACAAGGAAAATCATGTTGCCATACTAAGATATATCAGAATTATTTGTTATTTTTTATCATTGTGGGTGGTTTAAGACAACTTTTATATTCATACAGCTGAAATACAAGATTTTTTATCTTTCTGTATATGAAATGAATATTAAAAGAATTTGTGAGAGTATGACATCATCAGCTTGCTAATTTGAATATTCATAAGGACTGGTAATGCAATGCTTTCCGAAAAAATTGTGACATTTCAAAATGTCATTTCTTCCTTATTTCTCATTATAATTTTGTCATTAGTTTAGTGTCGTTCTGTGGAGAATATTTTTACTCTTTCTTTTGAAGTGTATTTATTTTTGGGATGGAGTTACCAACTAGTGGGTTGGGCGTTTGAAAAACAAGTTCTTTTTACATGTTTTAAGTGTATAAGACATTTGATGATAAGCACTGCCCTTATGTGGACAGTCCCCATTGAGTTAATACGTGATAAAGTTAAAAATTACATCAGTGAAACTGATTTTTATGTACAACATGATATTCTGCTATTCACACCTGATATCAAACTCATAAAAACGGCTGGCTAGTGCGTCTGTCAAGCCTTCCATGGCGTGTTTGGAGGCGGTGTAAACCTCATAAAATGGATACCCTGCACACGGACAGAGAGTGAAGGAAAATAAAGTTAAAAAATCAAACAATCACATATAAGTTATTTTTCTATTAGGGAAAAATAGTCTATTAAACACCAGTCCTCCTCAGATGCTCCTGTCATTGCACTGTGTGTCTATTCTCTCCTTCTTTTATGACCACTCTTACCACATTGCATTCTTACCACATGCTTACCGGTACAATCCCTTGCAGTATATTCAGTCCAGGTTGCATCTTATCATTACTCTTACATCATTGGTCATGGAATCTAGTTTGCTTGTGTCCACAATGTCACGTGTTGTAGTTCCCTTTCTCTCTCTCTCTTTTCCTTCCTAATTTCATTTCATGTCACTTGACATTTGGCTCGTTCGATTTTGTTTTATATCTGTTTGTAGATTCATTAATTCATTATTCACTCTCTTATGTATTTTTTTGAGGGTCCCATATGGCACAAGCTTTGCTTTTTATAGTGGGACCCTCCATTTCCATTCTCATTCTTATTTAATACATTTTAATACATTACATATCATAGCTAATCAAAACTAATGATAAGGAATTCTAGAAAGCACTCATAATATCGTTTTTCGTCTTTAGTTGGGGAGTCGGGGAGTAATACTGCATAAATCATCTAGTCTTTTCTATGTATTGATTGTTACTTCTGTTTTGCTCAGGTATAATTTGAAAAGAAATCCATAATAAGAATGAATATCTCTCTTATTTTCCCTAATTTCAATTGGACCTTTCAGGAATGACTAAGGAATTCTTGGTTATATTGAACCGTATGAAATTGTGTTTGGAATGGTATTAACTCAGCTCATTTCAGTTCATCGCATACTTCATTTTTTTTTTTCAGCAAAATAAAATTGATTCTCATTTTGGTTTAATGAGAATACAAAACTAAAACATGGTAAGTTATATAAATAAGGAGTTATTACCTATGTTAATGCAATTTCCAATTGATCTTTTTTCTTCAAAAATAAGCACAATTTTCTTTAGAAAAGGAGAGACCCACAAATGATTAAGTGTTAGCAGAATTTTTAGTACCAAAGTAGACTTATGTTTCACCAAAATTGAGTTTGAACTTAAAAGGCAGATAAGGTGGAAAAAGATATAATGTCACAGACGGTTATGGGGCAGTACAAACACCCCCCCCCCACCACACACAAACAAACAAACAAACAAACAAACACACACATACGATACGTAGAATTTTGAAAGCCATCATGTCCCAGAAAAGCAGCAATTCTTTGGGTTTATGCTTTACAGGTTTTTTTTTTATCATTTTTACAATTGTGTTTTTTAAAGCTAAAACGAAATTCTCTGTCGTATCTTAAACCGATCATTACATCAAATGTGCTTCTGTAATACATTTTTAAAGCCTCAATCTATAAATGGTAGCGTATTAGCACAGATCAAAAATTCATCTTTTCCATAAAACGAGCATTATTACACTTTTCTCTCGTTGGTGAATGTAAGGCTATGTTATTTATTTTCACCAATTCTGAATAAATATGCAGTGGCGTTGATAGAAGTCGATGACGCAAAAAAGAAGAAGAAGAAAAGAAATGACATGGTTAGCGACAAAATTCACCGAGGAACGTATGATATCTATAGGAAATCCGGGCTTAATGGAAGTCATGGCATGCAATGATATTCTACCCCAACAAAATATAAGAAACGACAACAGGCAAGATGCTCAAGAATACCTGCTGGAAAGAACACAGTGTCCCACAGTGTGAGAAACACATCCTGAACACAATGGCCCGTATTCTGCTAAAATCGTATTCTCCGTTCATCAAACTTGCTAAAATCACAGGTACCTCGAATCAAGCATAATTGGGGGATCGGGCTTTTTCATATATGGGCCCAAAACTATGGAATGGCCTACCAAAATCTCTTAGAGAAGCATCTTCCATTGATGGTTTCGAAAAGAATCTCAAGACATACATATTCAATATTGACCATACCTGTATGTATATGTGTACGTATATATTGTTTGTTGGTTTATTGTCTTATCATTTTCTGTGATACTGTTGTAACGTGACACAATATGTATCTGTTCTATGTATAGCCCCTTGAGTATCATTTTTAGGTAGAAATGAGCGCTTTATAAGAGTCTCATTATTATTATTATTATTATCATTATTATTATTATTATTATTAAAAACTTAGACCGAGTTTAAACCCACGTTTGGGTCAAAAATGGGTTTAAACCTTGAATTACAGTAGAATACAGGCTAATATGAACGCAATATGAACACATTGTGAACACAGTGTGAAATCTCTTGACACTGTAAAATTCGAGCGTTTTAACAGTGTGAACACTTTGTGAATCATCAATTCACAGTGTGACACAGAACGTTACCATGTGAACACTCTGTGAGAACCAAACCACACAGTGTGAAATCATCTCTACACTATTAAATTCGAGCGTTTTCACATAATCGACTATGACAGTTACCACACTGTGAACACCCTGTGGGACACTGTGTTCGTTCCAGTAGGGATTGTAGGGCTCACCCAATAGACCCACAAGTGAAGATACGTTGAGAATGCGACCCGCCCTTCGCTTCTTCATATAGGGGATTGTCTCTTTTATCATCCGCAAGCTGCCCATGAAATTGGTGTCAATGATGTCCTGGATCTCCTCGTACTCCATGTACTCAAGAGCGTTGAATCCGGCGATGCCGGCGTTGTTGACTACGCTCGAAAAAAAGCAAAGAAGGAGAGAAAGAATCAAGTTCAGTTACGAGTCTTTGATATTCCCTATCATAATATGTCAATTTCATTCCATTCATTTTTTTTTTTACGTTTTTATATCCCATCGTTACTATTACAAACACTTTATTTGTTGTTGTAAATAGCATTAGTTTCCTCTCATGGGGAAAAATAATCAAGAACGTTCATTCATTATCTTGGCAGCTTTTTATGGAATTCTTTAGTTCTAAACTGTGATCAAAGACTTCATTTCTGGAAATGTATGCCAGGAAAAGCCATGACATACATTTGTATCTTCAGCACTCGGGAAGCGGAGGTGGGAGGTGAAATTCGAAACATTGTGAACACAGTGTGAAATCTCTTGACACTGTAAAATTCGAGCGTTTTAACAGTGTGAACACTTTGTGAATCATCAATTCACAGTGTGACACAGAACGTTACCATGTGAACACTCTGTGAGAACCAAACCACACAGTGTGAAATCATCTCCACACTGTTAAATTCGAGCGTTTTCACATAATCGACTATGACAGTTACCACACTGTGAACACCCTGTGGGACACTGTGTTCGTTCCAGTAGGGATTGTAGGGCTCACCCAATAGACCCACAAGTGAAGATACGTTGAGAATGCGACCCGCCCTTCAGCACTCGGGAAGCGGAGGTGGGAGGTGAAATTCGAAACATAGAGCTAAGCTGGAACTTGTTCAGCGATACTTAGTTGCCATTTTGATAAGCGCTAAGCGCATTTTGAAAAACTGGGATTGTAAGTAAAATTGATATAGCAAACCATGTTCAATTTAGCTTTAATAGTTAAAGATAAAAAGAAGGTAGAAGAGGTTTCACAAAAAACTCAAATAAAACAGTTACATTTACATTTGAAAAGATTGAGTGCAAAACAAGTTAACCCCACTCTTGCCGATTCCAGATGTTTGCAATTAAAGCTACTGAAGATAAAGAAATGATAAGAAAACATAGGATATTTCTTACACAAAAATATTTTTAACATAAAAGCATTTCTTATTATGTAACAAGCTGAAATGATTTAGTTTGCTGTTTGCAATGATGGACTTAAAATGTAAGACCTTTGAATACTGTCTGACAATGGTCTGTTTTCCGATCACACTCTCCGTTTCTTCTAAGGTCTTCCTTTTTTTTTTAATATAGAATAACTGTAATTTGTGTAATGGAATATTAGGAGTGTATTCAATATTAGATTTAAAGGTTAAGTTGCAGTAGGAGTTAGTTGTTTTTTTTTTTTAGAGAGGAATACTTAATGTTTCTTGATATTGTTTTCTTTGTGTTGATAAATTAAAATGTTGGATTTCAGAGATAGAAACACACGTACGTATGCTTATAAAATGTGTATATGATAATAATATTATATGAATTGAATTGTGCTTCTTTATGTGGTAAGTATTGTCAACGGGGTAATATAAATTGGGTTGTACCCTATAGGTTTGATTAGCATATATTTTTGAAATTTGATGATATCATTATGGTAGTTGTAATTACATTGTATGTGCATGAATATAATTACACCTATATATCAAATACATTATGTAGGCCTATATGTGTATATGTTTGTATGTATATTGTATGTAAGTGTGTATGTTTGCATTTGAGTATTATTATTTTTTTTTTTATATGTCATCAATGAAAATCAAATTTCAATGAATGGGCAGACAATAAATACTCATATCATATCATATCATATCAAAAGTGATACAAGTACTCTAGTACTCACATAATGGGAGCGGTGATTGATATCATTACGTCCCAATGCTTCCACTGACCTGTAGGCCTATAAGCATCTCGTTATCTTTCGTTCTGACTCGAAAGCAAACCGAGCACGTATTAAAAAAATTGTGACGTGCAGACTGCAGCTTCTCTTCTCATTTGTGTATTTGATTGCGACCAAAAACAGTACAAGCTGAAAACATTTGAAATGTCATGTCTTTCTCAGTTTAGCTCCGGTATTGACGAATCCGTCTACTGTAATTATACCAATGCATTGGGAATTAAATTATTGGAGAACATCATTGAAACTCATAGTGCGGTTCACCAGCCATGACGTCAGGGACCGTGTGTTCTATGCAAACAGAAATTCATGAGAGATCTGCAACGAGATCCCATCTATCATTCAGGAAAGCCATAACAGGCCGAGATCGGATGTCTCGGCTGAAGTCAAAGTTCAAAAGTGGATGTTAAAGTATTTGGACCTACAATGTAAGATAGCCGCATATGGGTCTCAGCGTTGCCGAATGTCCCGCATTGCCAAGAATGTCATTATAAATGCCATGGGGTGTTAGACTTGAAGGTAAGACAAACCAACCAAATGTGTATACCAACCAAATGTGTATACCTTTTAAAGAGGATTCGACCTTGTATATCTCAGAATGAAGCGCTGATACTGTATAAAACTTTGATACAATGTCATTTGGATTATTGTGATGGAGTTTGGGGAAACACTGGAAAGGGGTACATTGCACAGTTAAACCTATTACAAAAAACGAGCACTTAAGATTGTGCTTATGGTGAATAAAAGATATCCAACTGAACAACTTTTCCACCAACTCAAGATTAATAAAGTCACAGAAAGGATTAATGAAAGAATGATACTTTTTATGCATAAAATTTTATACGGTATGGTTCCTGATTATATAAGTCGCAGGTTTATTTTTCAAAATCCTCATTATGTTACACGGAAGTCAGAATATAGCATCTGTGTTCCTCGAGTTAAAACAAACTATGGGAAATAGAACAAAACAAACAAAACAAACTATGGGAAATTAGGATACAGGGGAGCAGTGGCCTGGAATAATCTAACCACTGATCTCAAAAGTATAAGATTTATATCTATTTTCAAGAAAAAAATAAGAAATTGTTTAGAATGGCATGAAAGATAAGTCATATATATAATTTTTTTGAAGTATTGATTATAACTTTATATTGATATTTCAATGGATTTTTAGGTATAAATGAAATGTTTTTGGATGTCTGGAGGGGTATATACATGATCTGGGAGGGTGGGACCGTGATATCTTTGTTATATCTATGTTCATTCTGTGATTATTGTGTAGATTTGTGTTATGAAAATCATCATGTTAAACCTTACTTTTGTGAATATAGTGCAACAAATGTCGATGTTTTTTACTTAAATCATTTCTTATCAAATTCGTCGGTTGAGAATGATAAGGGCGTTAAGTTGTCACAAAACCCATAGTGTTCGAGACAACTTAACGCCCTTCTCATTCTCAACAGATGTCATGTTAATATGATTTTTGTACACTGATTCACAGCCCCATTGAAAAACAGCATATTTGCTGATTGGGCTTTTTATCCGTGGTGAGATAAAATGAATGAAATGAAATTAAATGAATTTGCAGATGAAACAAAACCCTTGCTTTCATGCTTCAAAATAGTTGTAGATATAATGCTAAAGTTGTTAATACGTTTAATCAAAGTTAAGTCCCGTTAAATATACAGAATGTGAACAATAAAATTGTTTCTTGAATAAACCATCTACAGTAATGGTTTAGTGACAAAAATCGCGATGTCTCCTTTAGAATTTGTTGCCACATTTATATGGTAGGATGTTAAATAATGACATACACATATGAATCAAATGTGACAACTCTAACATTTTTAAATCACTGCTCCCAATGGTAAACATATACCTTCAAAAATGGAGACTCTCATCCATTGTCAGGTTGTTGTTACTGCTGTAAGCAGCTAGTTCAAGAACACGTGCCATTCCACTCTACATAAGTATGTTAGTGTGCTTTGGGTCAAGGTTATATAGATAGTGGACATCAAGGCTTTCTTCAAATCATCATCACTTCATCTGTGAAACTACTGTATGGTGGTACATTGTGTGTCTTGGTTATTCATTTCGTTTCATCTTGACTCGATATCTTTTGCGAGTCAATTTTGAATCGCTGCAGAGCGGTGTCAATTGTACATACTCCCCATATAGTGATTTTGTGCAAAACGTCTGAACACATCTTGTTTTCATTTTGCATGTTTTGTATTCGTCAGGCCTCTGCTATCTCCACTTTCTTGTAATTGCCATATGGCATATCGTAAGAAGTGACTGCATTCCACTGAAGAAATTTCAAGTTTCGACTATGTTGCCATGGCACTAGAAATGTTTACACTATATGACATTAATACGAGCGACTTCTCGTTTCTCCTATCTGTTTTTCTTTCCCTACGATCTTGACAATAAGGCACAAATCTTAAAGGGAGGGTATAGTATTGATCAGATGAGGATTAAGCATTTAACTTTTTACTTAGAGGAGACCTCTTTATGAGAGAGCATACAATTCTAAGAGGAATTCAATGTTGTTGTTTTTTCATGAAAATCGGCTTTGCAATGGCTGAGATATCCAAAAACAAAGTTAAACAAAGCGATCAAAGCGATAAGTCCCACCTTTTATTAGGATCGCTTAATTTGTTTTTATACATCTCAGCCATTCGAAAACCAATTTTCACCAAATAAACTTTGACTGCTTCTTATTTATGTTTCCATATTTCATAAATTATTTTGAATTATCTAAAAAAAAAAGTCATCAAAAAACGTTGGTAAGTTGAAGCCCTAACTCAACTGTCACTGTACCAGCCCTTTAAACAGGAGATGATTACTTCTTTATTTTAATGTATACATGGTAAATACCTCTGTTTTATCTTCACCTTTGGTTGCATTTATACATTGATAGTGTGTAACCTTGAACAGTTATGTTCACCGTTATTTCATTTGTTTTTATACTGACGTTGGTATTTTTTCATTACTTTTTTTTATACCTTTCTTGCATTTTTAAGTTTGGGCATTACATACCCTGATACTTTTGGGCAAGCTATCAAATTGGTACAACAATATCATTTTCATTTATTTTATGTCAGAAATGAGTACACATATCATGCTCAGGAATCTCTGTGAACAGATACCATGATAAAAAATAAATTTCTAAATTGGGAATGTAAAAGATGTTTATTACAACATTTTCCGGTTTACTGAACACAGCTAAGAGACTATGATGCTATTGCTTTATTTGAGAACTATTCAAAGTATAATGAAAAGAGAGACAGAAATTTTTAATATGAACAATTTTCTGAGGAAGAAAGTTTTTACAATTGAATATTGTTGGCCTCGTGAAATATCAAGTGGAAATCAAACAAACATTGACAAATCATGACTGAGAACACTTCGAGAATGAACTACATGTTTTTGATCTGAATGAAGCTAGAATTGACCGCTTTATTTCAGAAAGTGGTACTTTCCATTTACTCATTAATTCAAAGAGAGCAAGTATCGTTTATATTATTCCTTCTTTCATCGATACAAAGATTAAATATCATATCGTGAAGGTGAGTGATGTTACATAATGCACACCTTTTTATTTTCCGGTATGTATACATAATTTATCTTTATTAGTTTGTTAACTATCGTTTATATTTCGTACTTTGGGATGTATATATCCTTATTATAGAATTCCCTATCATATTTGTACTTTCTGTTATATTTTGTTGGAAGAAAAAAATGAGAATGAAATAAATGAAATGAAATGAATTGAATTGAATTGTTGAATTACAGTGTCATAAAACGACCTCATAGAAGCACTGAAATGGCGTGATGAAGTAATATCTTCTACGAATAAGCGTCCTTAACATGACTATCAGACCTTTGCTAAACTGACAGCGAATACTGGCTAGGCCTATATTATTCTGCAACATGCATCATATAGAGGATGCGTTAGCTTATTTACCCAAAGTGTCTATTCGACCATGGTCTTCAATGACCCGCTTCACTGCTCCTTTTACAGAAGCAAGGTTCCTAACATCGAGCTCTTGAAGGAAAAGCGTCTTGTTCAGGCTGTCACCAGCTGCCTCCAACAACTCGTCCTTCTTTTTCAGGTTTCGCATGCTGGCGTAAACAAGGTAGCCTTTCGCAGGGTCCCGGGCAAGTCTGGCGGCAATCGACAGCCCAATGCCGGTAGAACAGCCGGTGACCAGTGTAACTTTCGCCGCCATTTCAACCTGTCTGGATGAATATGATTACTATAATAATGACATGAACAAACAAAAACGGTGTTTTCCCCACAGCTTTAGGGCTCATCGAATTATAGTGACTGATGAGTATTATCTCAACATGCTCCAGCGTCGGAGACTACTCTTTGCATCTTGTAAGTTTGTCAAAAAATATTCCGAGGTATTCTGAGCAATGAGATTCATATTATTATATTCAATAGAGAGAAAGACACATTATGGTCAATATACGATAAGGGCTCACAGTGCATCCTCTATTTACACTGAGATTACTAAACGTCAGGATAAACCCTAAATTGTGTATATAATGGAATGAAGCATCTAACTAAATCCGTATGTGCAATTTATATTACACATGCCAAATACACATTCAAACACACACAAACAGACACATAAAGGCCCGAATTCTCAAAGGTGGTACAAATGAAACCATGGTTCAAACCACGGACAAAAACCATGGTGCGCCAAGTGTCGCACAGAATATTTCGTTACGAAATTGGTCATTTCGTCGACAAAATGACCGTTTCCTTAACGAAATTATAATTTCGTGGACAAAATGCTCATTTAGTCACACAATGTTGACATTTCGTTACAAAATAATCATTTCATGGACGAAATGACCGATTTCGTAAAGAAATATTCCATGCGACACTTGGCGCTCCATGGTTTTTGTCCATGGTTTAAACCATGGTTTCATTTGTACCACCTTCGTGAATTCGGGCCAAAAAGGCATAGGCAGTTACTTTCACACCGCATCCCTCCGATGCCATCGAAGAAAAAGGCGATAAATACATATTAGTATCTAGTATCTCCTTTCCTTTAGTGAGACATGAACCCAATCAAAGAATATATATACCTGAGAAAGATGCGACGTTTTGTTCCTTGTCTGAACAGAGACGAAAGACCAACTTGCCTTGCTAAAAATGATGACCATGAAGTATAACTGCCGTTTAAATATTGTCGCCGTCGCTTCGCGTTCTTTTCCCTCGGCAAACTTGCATGACGACGTGCCGGGTCGCGTCAATGTCGACCCCAGAATCATGGACTGATAAATTAGCTGGGCATGTCTGGAGATAGTGCAAACATTTCAAGGTGTACTTATTGTTATCTGTCGTACCTTTAGCAGAAGATCCTATATATAGCTGTGACATGTATATATAGGTAGATAGATATAGTGGTGACTGGCATTGTGTTTATGATTGCAATTTGTTAATTTATCATTGGAAAACTTCTTGAATGTCTGTAACGAGCACTTAAAGGGACTGCACAGTACTGGTTGAGGTGGGGATTCATGTTTTGAACATTCCTAAGTGAGATAATGAAAGGCCTCTTATGAAATATGAAAGAGCATGTAATTTTAAGAAGAATTCAATGTTTATTGACGAAAATTGGTTTTCAAATGGCTGAGATATCAAAAAAAGTGCTAATAATAAAAGGCGACATGCCACAACTTTATTAGGATCTCTTTGTTTCACCTTGTTTTTGGATATCTCAGCCATTTCAAAACCGATTTTCATCGAATAAACTTTTGATAGGCCTACCCCTTAGAACTACATGCTCTTTGACATCTCATAGAGTGGTTTCTGAATATCTCGCAAAAAGTTAAAAGCTAAATCCTCACCTCGAACTGTACACACCCTTTAATGTTAACATTCCCAGACAGACACGACAGAATAATAATTGTGTTAATCATGAAACATTCCCAAGACTACTCTGGATTTCTAAATCCTTGTCACGTTCAATCAACAGCAAAGACGTTATAACTTTACAGAGAAAAAAAGGGGGAAATCTGAATCGTAATCAACCTGACAAAATATTTGCTTTCTCTTGTAAAGTACGTATTCGTAAATGGAAATGTTTGAGCGATGATTTCCAATCATAGACTACAAATTCATATGCATTTTTTTTTTTAAACTTAAGAGAGTATCTTCTGCGAGTGTAGTTTTTAGATTTCTCAAAGCGTCGTCTTGTTGATTCAGGCTGACTACAGACACTTTTGATGAGATCAAAGCAGGAAAACATATTCAAAATCTTTGAAAAAGTGATTGACAAATTGCCCTACATTGACTTAAATAAGCAGTGAAATTGATAAGCGTTATAGCAGGAGCCA
Source organism: Diadema setosum (assembly GCF_964275005.1). Classification (NCBI taxonomy): domain Eukaryota; kingdom Metazoa; phylum Echinodermata; class Echinoidea; order Diadematoida; family Diadematidae; genus Diadema; species Diadema setosum. The sequence goes on from NC_092696.1 coordinate 29,075,693, forward strand.
TGGTAAAAAAAAAAAAAAGAAAAAAAAATAAAACCATGGGTGTACATACTCCAGCATGACTTCAAATCATGGGCGTACGTACTCGAGCAGGATTCAAATCCTGCTCGAGTGTGTACGCCCATGATTTTTTTTTTCATCATGACTCCTTCTAAAACACTGATTAATTCAGTGCTTATTTACGTCAATGTAGGGCAATTAGTGAATCAGTTGCAATGAAAACATCTCGACGGAAGAATTTCATGAATTTCAATATTCAAAATCTTATTTTGACACCTTTGGCATAAACAGGTGTACGAATTCATTAACGAGCAATGTTCCTATTAAGTAGGTCCATGCCTTAAAGGAATGGTACAGTATTGGTGTAGATGAGAACTGGGCTTTCAACTTTTTGTGAGATACCAAGAAAACACTTATGAAATAATACAGAGAATACCATTTTAAGAGGAATTCAAATTTTATTTGACTGAAATCTTGTTTGGAATGACTGAAATATCCAAAAAACAATGTAAAACAAAGCGATCGTAATAAAAGGTACGTCCCACACTTTCTGTGAATCGCTCTGTGTTGGATATCTCAGCCATTTAAAAAACAATTTTCATCAAATAAATGTTGAATTCCTCATGGAATTACATGTTCTTTCATATTTCATAAGAGGTTTCTCATTTTCTCACCAAAAATGTTTATAGAAACCTGAAATTAGGTCTCAACCAAAACTATACGATCCATTTAATCTACACTTTTAATACGCCTATAGTAGATGAAAGATGAATCGAGGCACAATGTTTAAAGCATGATATCAAAGATACATTATCGAAGGACATAGATGAGGCTATGCATATGATATCAAGAGACATCAGCTAGCAATGAATTACGATTTAAAAACCAGGATTTTGAAATTCCTTGTGAGAAGATAGGCGACATTTCTCATGTTTCTAATCTTTACTTTTCGACATATTTTGCGCAGAACTTTCCCTTGTACTGTTTACTGATAAACATTTTTCTAAGTTCGTAGGTATATATCCATTAGAGCTCTCTTTCTCTCTCTCTCTCTCTCTTTCTCTCTCTCTTATAAGAACAGATAGGACCTATAATAACAGCTATATTCCCTGATATGAAGAACAAAGTGCAGGTCGTGATTACATTACATTACATTAGTAATTTCATTTAAACGATGTGATTTTACATGTTTTATGGCATATTGCTGATCTCCTACAACATTCTTTTGATAAATTCATAATCATTAAGCGGTAACCTAACCAAGGAAATCGATATTGATGATTTCATTCCCTTATCAAAAAAAAAAAAAGATACAAATTTGATACAACAATGAATTTTCCAGGTACTTTACAATAGTTCTTTCGCAATCGCGTAGTTTGGGTTTTTACAGGAACATGGCACAGTTATGTCTTTATAAAGCTTTTCATGAGGCTACCCTGGGTAGTTTATTACTATGATAAAGTGGCGCATGCATACAAGAGATAATCACTCCCACTTTTTAAAGCGGTATTTTCTTGGACTGTCTCCAAGGTCTGTTGCGCGGCATATCTGCTTTTCAAGCTTCCTCGTTATGGTATTTTAAGATTGAAGATTCAAATTTATTTTCATAGCCATCAAATAAACAGAGAAATCATATACAAAGTATAAGCAGAACATAATATTAGTAATAATCGCAAAAACGTAAATTAACAAAGTACATGTGAAAATGAGGAACACATAAAGAAAACATATTTTTTTTTTCAATATATACATATTATATTAAATATGTTTACGTAATGCATAAGATATCATTTTGCATTGTGACAGGATAATGTTAGATATTTTAATTAATCATTTATCTGTTTCAACTGTCAGATTCAAATAATACTGTGATCAATTAGTTCGTTCAACTGACTATATATAACATTGCGTCATGAAAGAGAAATTCAGAAATAAAATAAAATCAATCCATCAATCAATCAAATATGCCTTTAGTTTTAATACCCTCAAATTGAAATTGAAGGAGAAATCTCTTTTAAACCATTACCAGGTCTCGTCTGACGCTTATCAGTGTTGATGCCAGCTGACATTCGTATTTCATATTTCCGTGTTCGGATACAAATTACCTCTTCTTGACATACCCCAGGAATTTCTGGGCTGGGTAGATCATGCACAGCGTGTTTCTATTTTGTCATTCTCTGTAATGTCCTGTACAAGTATATATTTCCTCTGCTCGTATAAAGTTTTTAGTAGTTTCTGTCCCCCTTCCTTCATTTACTTCCGTGTTTACGTCAATGCTGCAAATTCAGATCGCGCTTTGTTCCCATTTGTATTTCTTAATGAGCAGTAAGGGTTACACTGATGTATGACCCTGTGCTTTTTTTTTTTGAGGAGACTGCACTTGCAGTCCCCTACATTTGTAACAACCGATTTGATTGCCACTTACAATGTATTTCATACATCATTTAATAGTATTCTATATGACCCTGTTCGAAGTTTGTTATCTTTAGCATGTAACAATTCACGAGATCGTTTACATACTTGAGAAAAAATAATGAAATTAAATTAAATTCAATCTAATTGAGTTAAATTGAACTCAGCAGTGAATAAACGAAATGCAAGTGACTGGAGATCAAAGCATGTTTATATATATATATATATATATATATATATATATATATATTATATATATATGTATTTGTATAAAGTTCAGGGAATTACCTTCCGACAAAGCTTATAACAGCTTCTTCTATGTACAGGATGATTGTGATTCAAAGAAGACATTTTAGGATCAAGTATTACGCCATTAACGTGCTGCACTGGATGTAGTAATTTGTGCCAACAATTCAAACTTTACAAGAATAGTAATTTATTGTGAATACTATTTGTTTTGATGCAAATAGCAAGATTTCTTTTTCTTTTGATAATTCAATTTAAGACGATTTGATGTCAACCACAGTTTGAGTTCATCCAAACTTAACTGAAGTTTATGATATTGCTTGTAAAAGTGATGGGAGTGAAGGTTGGGTAGATACTTATAATTGGGATGTCATCTGCTTAATGGTACCAATCAATGCCGCGCGTTTGGGAGATTTTGCCATGCAGTCCTTTATGGAAAAGAGTGGTAGACCACCAACAGATCCCTGTAGTGCACCAAACTTAAAGGGGATGGCTAGTAAGTGATCAGTGGGAATCAGTGGGAATGCTGGGGGGGGGGGGGGTGATTGTTCCAATCCTTGTGAGATTCTAAGAGTTGTGTGAAAATTATTTGCTTCAGAATGGTCTCATATTCAAGTAATGTGCAGTTTAATGTTTCCAGGCTAGCATGCCTGTACAGTGGCGGGGCGATCGTTAACGGCCTGTTAATGCTATATAATTAACGAGATATATAATGTACTCTGAAATGAATCCTACAAGGATTGGGACAATAATCCCAAGCATTCCCACTGATTCCCGCTGATCAGTTACTAGCCATCCCCTTTAAATTCAGACAGTGCTCTGAACTATATCTCATTAGAGGCTTATCTCATCGTGTCTTACAAAATAGTTAGAAACCTGAAGTCAAGTCTCAACTAAAGCTTCACCACCCTTCAAAGATGTTTAAAAAGGCGCTTAACCCGTTTTGCCATCAAACTTTATATATATATATATATATATATATATATATATATATATATATATGTATATTCATACATGTATTATATAACATGTTGAGTGACAGCAATAGACTAAACCAGAACATCTCCCCTCCCCCTCCCACACACACACATACACCCGGTTAGTATAATCCTTACACAGACAACATATAAGTCCGTTCTCAGCATCAAAAGACTAGTTCCGTTCTGTGATTGTATTTAGTAATAAATGTATTATGTTTGTTTGTTATGTGGTATTTCTTAAACATGTGTTGTATTTTTGTATATGTTTTGTAGTTATTGTTATGTTTAAAGGGACTGTACAGTACTGGTTGAGGTAGTGATTCATGTTTTGAACATTCCTAAGTGAGATAATGAAAAGCCTCTCATGAAATATGAAAGAGCATGTAAATTTAAGAAGGATTCAACGTTTATTTGATGAAAATTGGTTTTCAAATGGCTGAGATATCCAAAAAAGTGCTAATAATAAAAGGCGACATGCCCCAACTTTATTAGTATCTCTTTGTTTCACCTAGTTTTTGGATATCTCAGCCATTTCAAAACCGATTTTCATCGAATAAACTTTTGATACCCCTTAGAACCGCTTGCTCTTTGACATCTCATAGAGTGGTTCCTGAATATCTCACAAAACGTTAAAAGCTAAATCTTCACCTCGACCAGAACTGTACACACCCTTTAAGTATAAAAATGCATACAATTAGTGTATTGAAGGTTGGTTAAGTTTTGTATGATCTTAGACCGTGGTTGATTTTGCTTAAATGTTGTTGCTATACATTGTCATTGTAGATTCTGAAGAAGGGCAATTAGCCCGAAAGCTCAATTAAAGGGGTTGCTACTCAAAATCACAGCCACGTCTCTCGTGCAAGTTTTGCTGACAATAATATTGTATCATATGTGTATGTATTTGAACGTTTATATATATATGTTCTATTACATAGGGCCTAATGATACACATCTGCATTTGGGTATGTGAATATTTTGCATATGTGTCTATATGAACATTCAAGTAGAATGAGTCATGTGCACTCCTTGACAGGAGATATTCTGTTTCGTATATTCATTTTGTGTATTCACACATTCAAGCGGAATGTACAGCAACGATAGAATCGAAATAAAACAAAAATTTCGAGAGAAAAAAGGCAATCCAACTACTGGAATTCAGGCATGCAAATTGGTATAGCGTTGATAATTCCTCCTAGAAAATCACTTTAATATGTGATTTTTAAAGCTTTCGTAAATCTTTAAGAACATCGTATAAGGATGACGTCCATTTGCTGAATAAATTCAGCAAGCGTAGAAACAAACCAATAAACATGCATACATGCAAACATATTACTCAAAGATTGTGGGTTTGGCTTTAGAGCCGAAGACGCAATGTTGTTGTTTTGTTATTGTTATTTTCTTTTTTTTTCTCATAGAATGTCATGTCTTGTTACCGAGCACATTATACCTTTCTATATATTTAGTTTCGTTTCTTTTCACTTTATTTCAGACAGGTAAACTTATTCCGTTATTTCTACAATGAAGCGAAATCAATGAATGAAATATTGGGCAGTATAAAATTGGAAATATCAAGCAATCAAAAACGTGCATAACTGACATGACTGAATACAAATACAGTAGTCAACATCATGGTACTGATTACATCTGCACCTACGGTAATGAATTCTATCCCACTGCATGGGGTATTTATCTTCTATGTTACACAAACACAATATAGACAAATACAATAATCAGCATTTGTATTTCAACAACAACAACAACAAAAAGAACACAAGGGCTATAATGAACTGTCGTGTCACGGAACAGTTGCAACTCAATAACATTTGAAGAAAACGAAAAGCTGAGCAAATATTACTCTTTTGTGAAAGGCTTGTAAATTGTATTACAAAATTATACAATAGATTCATTGTGATAACTATCCTCTTTTAATTCTTGTGTGTTTAGTAAAGTGTGACATTGATACTTTTTGTTCTCCAACAAAGTAACAGGAGTATACAAACATCTTTTGATTCGCTTGATTACCACGCTCGATACGTCTAAAACTTCGCCTCGTACAGTGCAATGTAAATATTTGCCGAATTGTCTGCAGCTTGTGTACCTTTCTATTCATGTTTGTGTGAACTAATCAAATTGTATGAACTTGAATTTGTTGGCATGCTCCAAAGTTCTAAGGATTGCACAATAATGGGAGGCCTGTACCCCAAAGTCCGTCTTATTAAAAGACAAAGCATTGGTAATAAAAATTACCACATCATTTGCTTTATTTGGGTTCACCGTCTAGATCCAGTGCTTCTTCTCTTTCGATGTTTTATCTTTATATGACTTTTTTGCTGTTCGGGGTGATGCGTTTTGTTTTGTTTTTTAAGTCTGCACGCTTGCACGCAGTTTCAGTTTGTTTTCGTAACTGTAGTTTACAATCATTTTTTTTTTCCTGCTAGTCTTCTTTAATTCTTTAAGTGATATCAAGTCTTTCTTAGTTCCTAGTCTAATATGGTGAAATACAAGAGTTTGGATCTATCCATCCATTTGCTGGTATGTGTGTGTGTCCGTGTGTGTGTGTGTGTGTGTGTGTGTGTGTGTGTGCAGGAAGTTGTACAAAAGAAGAGTGTACAGTCAACCATAGATAGTGGCCGCTATCTTTAACAACCAATTTTTCAGTGGTCATGTATGGCAGGTGGCCGCCGAGGCAGGTTTGGGGGAGCTTATGACGGTTTCAAAAATGAAATGTACAATCACAGCTCTCCTTCTTTAAAAGAAAGTCTTCAACTTACTCTTCCCTTAACACGAACAGAGGGTGCGGATACATTCTGTAAGTTCATTTACAGGCTTTTTGCGGAAGTATTTTTTAACGCATTTTTATTTTAGTCCAAACGACTTAAGAAAGTTTCAACGAAATTGAAAATACATATCTTAAAGACACCCAGTCGCGAGGATACATGGACATATTTCAGCCGCGGGCGGCAGCACGTAAACTCGCTTCCGAAGTTGCTATACGAAGCGAAATGTGTGTGTGCGCAAGACATCCCTAAAGCAATGTATCGCGCTATAGTATCTCGTTTGCTCGCTTGATTGATCTGAGCGCGGGGAGTACATTTTGTGTAATGTGAATTGAATGTATGGTATACTGTATGTACTGTGTGATGCAATGTTCGCATGAGCTATAGTAGCTAGCTGCCTATACTTGTACGACTACAGTGTACGCCTTCTCTTCATCGCACCGTCGATCGTCGTCAGTCGTTAACTACACTGTAATCGTCAGATCAGATTATATATAGGTAGGGTGGCCATCATGGACGATGACACATCGTCATGGGTAGCGGATATTACCGCCGAGTTGTCCATTCTGAACGCGGACGATTGGGTCGGAGACCCTGTGTCTTGTGTAGCCCTACTACATATCGACCATACCATGTAGCACCCTTATTGAAACCGACCGCGTATAATTCGCGCACTAAACACTTAGTACGCACTTCTCTGCGCGCAAAGCACTTAAAAATGGATTGGCTTTGAATGTAGATGAGGATGGTGTGGGAAAACGCGATAATTCATTGTTCATTAATGGTTTTAATCAAGGACAAAATTTCGAATGAATATTTTCACCGAATCGTAATGACAGCACAATGTTATGTCTATGGAAGTTTCTAAAAGGCTTCTAAAAAGCTTCGTACAACACGGTGTTCAATACAACTCGGTTTGCGTGCATTGTCAATGCAAAAACAGCGGTCGATCCTATTAACGCGATTTACCGCGGGGAGCTGAAACGAGGCCACGCAAGTTCGTCGGCGATATTTTTGCACTGAAACTTCGAATCGAAAACGGAACAACGGCATTTGATAGAGCTGGATTTTCTCAATCACGTAGGTCAAGTTTTTTTACGTGAATTTCAGTGTTAAATATTCTTATCAAGCAGATAAACATTAGGCGGTCGATTAGTAGTAGGTCCAACCATACTTGCCCTGGCGTGTGTAAATTCAGGACGGGGACCGGAAGCGACTGTGCCCGTGCAGGGCCAACGGCCACAGTTGCACTGCACAGTGTAATTGTGGCCGTGATAGAAGGGGGCCGTGCACCAACCGACATACCTTCAAGTCGAAGTAGGGCCTAAACTAGAATCTATTATTGTTAGATCTATCATCTTTGAACCTTTAGCTCCCCTGTTTAAACGTTAGAGTTCTACCAGATCTATTGGGTTAGACTACATGTATGATGGAGCTTGCGATAGATCTATTCATTTTTTTTAAATTTATTTGCAAATCCTAAATCATATTCTTGGGGAATTTGCATAACATGATTGATATGAAAAACTTCTCATTTAATGGGACTAATGACATTAAACTGACCCAGCAAATGTCATTTCAATTACGGCATTATCATATTTTGACATAAATGAGAATGCGGAATTATACATAGAAAAATAGGCCTACTTGTCGATCAAACGCAAATGCCCTAAAGTTACTGATACTAGATTAGAAAAAGTCATTCCACTTCAATCACTGATTCATGTGTAGACTTCTACTTACACATCATCTGGATCTGGATTCCTTGAAGTTGTTGACTTGGCCAGCTGGGGTTGCTTGATTGGCGTAAGCCGTGGCAACACAATTCCACCGTGCATGTCGTAACACGAATTTGCACATTCGAAATAAAAATTCCTGCAAAACTGTTCATGCAACTCCAGCAAGTGGAAAGCAAAATTTTCATCGGCACGCTGACGCTGAAGCCTCCCCCTCTGGTCTCTTACTACTTGTCCTCCAGCTAAGAACACGTCTCTCTGCGTTCTCCACTCGTCGATAGTGTCAAACAAGTAGATACGTTGCCTCGAGTTGGACGGCTGTTTGATCTCCATTGTGAGGTTTCATTACTAAACCAAAGCCAAGGCTAAGCCGAAACAGTACAGCACTTTTTATTGCAAACAGTACTCGCATACCACTCACAATATTGATACTGACATACCGGTACCGACGACTTTCTATCAACTTTGTTATGTTACGATCCGACCCAACGTACTGTAAGCTGTACGTATAACACATGCAGCTGACGCAGCAGACAACATTGCACGATGAGATCATAACAACCTGCCATATTATGGCCATATGCATTGCAACTTGCTATACATGAAGCTTAGAGTTTTAATATTTCTTCATCAAAGCATATTTATAAATACCAAATATTAAACAACGTAATATATGAATAATTTATGATATTGTTATATAATATTTTCAGACATTTTTAGATATTATTGCCTAGATTGCTGAAATTGGCACCATAGTGCATATAAACAGAGACTGGAGCCAGATACGTACGTACGTACACCCTACAGCTCTCACTACTTGTTGTGTCGCGGACCGGGAGAGATTTTCATGCGCATGGCTGTTGTGCGGTTTTGTGCATGCACCCATTCGGCCCCATTCGGTAGGTATTCGGGCGTCCATGTTGAAATTACAGTGGACAGCTCGCACGGCGCTCGTGCCCCATCAGGTTTTCGCTGGTGCGCTGCGTAGCGTCGTGTTCGGCATTCGGTACGTACGGGGGTACAATAACGGGAGGAGCAGCTTGTCGTGCTTTTCTACTGAGCTGCGAATCGCCTGCGACGACCGGCTGCCTTTAAATAGCTTTTGATAGGGTGATTATTTGGGGATAAGAACGTGGTTACAGCCCGACTTCCTCCCAACTTTGTTTTCCTTTACCTTGTCACGGCAATGGGTCAGAGCCGATTATAATCTTTGAATGTGAATACAAACAAGAGTGAATCTAGAGTGAAATTGGAGTGAATTTTGAGTGAAAATGCTCATTTTCACTCATTTTGGAGTGACCTCATGAACAGCAGGGATCACTCGAAGATTTAGGAGTGATCCCTGAGGTCACTCCTAAACGAGTGAAAATGAACATTTTCAGTCAAAATTCACTCCAATTTCACTCTAAATTCACTCATTTTTGTATTCACTCCTTTAAGAGAGAATATTTTCACTCGATTTTTTGTTTTTGTTTTTAGAGAGTAAATTCATGAAATACAACCATTTTCCCCATCATGCGTCCGGTACACCTACAACACTATACAAGACTTGAGCCATATGTTCGGATTTTACCGGACGCATGGCTCAGCGTGGGTCAGTAAAAATCAATGCATGACAATTGACCAATCAGAGTGTAGACATTCTAAAGCCCATTTTATAAATAATAATAATAGTAATGATGATGATGATGATGATAATAATAATAATAATAATAATAATAATAATAATAATAATAATGATAATAATAATAATAATACAGTGTATAATATTTTCGCGGACATTCATGGTGCAATCATCAGCGTAGAGCGAACTACCGACGTGACGTTTCCCGACAGACTGGACAGCCAGTCTGATATGTGTGTGTGAAGCCACTATCCTCGTCAAGAATGCTACGATTATAGTCTCCTGCATTCTTATTACTCCTAGATTTGTTTAACTTGTCTTTCGAACAGCAGGTACGTGAAATCGTATTTTCATTTAATGCGTAGCGACACCTGCTCGAAATTGTTTTGTATCATTAAGATTAAGTGTTATTCGGTTCTTTTAACTAACAGCCGATCCATGTAATTCACTGTTGAAAATTTTGATATTACCCATGCACGAACTTTGCTCACTTGGCTTCCTGCTATAGTCTTGTACGAAGAAGGAATGCAGAAATAAAGGAAGGAGAAAAGGAAAAAGACTTCCGATTCTTTGGATTCTTTCTCCTGCACTATGTGGCCGATATTGGAATGCATTCTCAAATGAGGTCCCATATCGGGAAATGACTCACAGGATATTCCATAACAGAAAATTGCAACATTTTTCCCCTCACAAATCTTGTATAATTGAATATAAATGATGTATGTACAACTATATCCCTCATAAATCACAATAGTTATCATAATACAATGTATGTTTGATGTAATGTTTCGTATTTCAGGTCGTAGGGGGAAGAAAAAAAAATAAAACTACTGCCATCAACGGGCACCATCATGTGTTAGTTGATTGCGATCACGTAAGAAACTGAACAACACCTCTAAATCTAATCCGATTCCGCGTCTTTTCTCCTCAGTTCATCTATATCGACCCCTGGCATCTCCACAAGTCGCCGTTTGTGGTTGACCCATTGCAGCCCCGTGATGTCGTTGTACCGATAAGGCATCTTTTCGTAGCAGTACTTCCGGGTCATGTTCCACAACGGTGGATTGTCCATCTCGAGGACTTGTTGTAAATGGTATGCCATGTCTTCCGTCGTCTGGGCAACGCCATCCTCGAAATGATATCTTTGATACCTTTCAAAAGAGGCGGGAAAGACAGAAGGGAATTGATTACAGATTAAAACCTCGATCTTAAAGTCGACATGTCATGTTTGTAGAAATTTAAAGTTGTAGAACTTTTACATGGGTAAGGCCTACCCATCATCACGTGATTTGAGAAATGCAAGAATCAAGGTATACGATAATGTGAAATGTCATGCATGAATGTAGTGCGTTCTTGCGTTTGCCTGTAACAGCGCTTACCTTCCAACCAATTTTAGTTGTCGTTTTGTGACGTCATCAATGCGTTGCTTGTCTGGTAGACGACCGCCGTCTCGGATGTTATCGTTAATCATGGAGGTCACCGGGCCAGGATTTAGTGAACATAAACTAGGGAAAGTATATCAATTTAATCCAATTTCAATTCATTTCAATTTTCATTTATTTCCATCAAGGAAAAACAAAAAACATGAAACAAAATATAAAGCATTATACAATACCCAAATCATATATCATTCTTTTATCATTTTTGTAAAAAATAAAAAAATAAAAAAATACATACTGCGGTGCGGATCATAATGTACAACGTGTCTAGTAAGATTAAGCAATTAAGCCATAAATCAGAATAACTTAAAATTGCAATGCTTTCATTCCAAGGTTGACAGAAAAGTGCGCATAAAGATGGACAATAGTGGTTTACACTGAATAAAGCAAATTTTGTAAAACGGATCATTTAATACGCAATGTGTGACTAGATAAGATCCATACAAAATCTCATTTAATACATAAATTTCCCATATTCCATTTTGTTGGATACATTATGTGATATACATGCATTTTTTAATGATTTTTAGTCAGACTGTTCATTATAAAGATGAATGTCACCGAAAATGGCAGTTATCTTAGCTTTTGCAGGTACAGCGTATGGGGTTTGCAAGAAGTGTAAGATCAATGTCTTTCCCTGTTTTTTTTTTTCTATATTAACACCCTTTTCGTTTATCATCAACTATTCTATAGGTAAAGAGAAATAATGAAGAAGAAAAATAGAAAAACAAAGGAATACATAACGATTTAAAAAAAAGAAATACATAAGAAATAAAAAACAGTAAAATACATGAAAATTCATTTGGTTACCGCATTTCTTTTTTTTTTCTTGTTTTTTTTTTTTGTTCGCATTGACTCATTAGCGATACTACAAAATATATTTAGAGAAAAATAATTAGCCCATTTGAAGCTTCATTCAGGGATTTACAGCGTAAAATCTGATGCATCAAAAAACCACTGCATAAAGTAGCTTATTCAGCATTATTTAGAGAAATGAGGATGATTTTGGAAAAAAAAAATAATGATTCATTTTTGGCGATTACGTGAAGGGCAGCATGCGTTCCAAGTTTCACCACGATCGCGCGAACGGCAGAGTTGTGGGGGGGGGGGGGGCGCTTCCCCCTTCCAAGATCTAGTAAAAAAAAAAAAAAATGAATTTACAAAATTTACCCTCTAATGTTGACTCCACCATTATTATAATCATTATCAAGTTCGTTATCATCATTGTTCTTATTTGTGCCATTTAATTTCTGAAGAGAACGTTATGACTGAACTTAGTGTCTTTTTCTTATTTAGATATTTATACAGACAAAACTATTTCCCCTTTTCCATAAGATTAGGTGAACATGGTTCAGTGCGTTTTGCATGACAACAAAAGGAGTAAGTCGTTTGTAGAAATTGATACCTTAGCGTTTTCAATATGCGACACACTATCGCTATTACTTTGTCCCAGTTTTGTGAAGTCAGCAGAAATTAGCACTTGGCATGCATCCATCTATGAATAAGATATCTTTGAAAGCAATAATTAATTAGAACTGAGATTTTGACCACTTTTGCAGAATTTTGAAAAATAATTTTTATAAGCTTATTTTTTTTTTTATGTGCAAGTTTGCAGTAATTTGTTGTATTTATACAACTTGCAAACTTGGACCTAGAAAAAAAGAACAATAGGGCGTGCAAAGTGAGGACGTTATGATAAGTAAATGGCCTAGAAAGAAAAAAAAAAACAGCTTTATGGAATCCTCACCTGATATTAAACTCGTGCAGACGGCTGGCTAACGAGTCTATCAGACCCTGGGTGGCAAATTTTGAGGAGCAGTACACCTCGTAGAAAGGGTACCCTGTGTAGTGACAGAAGAACGTCCTTCTTACAGCAAGAAACCCAGTTTGATTATCACATGCACACGGACACACGTACGCACAAACACACAAACATATGTTTATATGTATATATATATATATATATATATATATATATATATATATATGTATATATGTATATAAATAGCAAAATTTAGCAAAATTAGCAAAATTTAGGCGGGGTGCGGGGTGTGCTACTTGTCTATTACCCTCGTGATAATACCTGCAAATTTGGTGACAAAACTTGATCATGCTTTTCGAGAAAAAAAAAGAGTGAAAATGACTGGCCCCGACCTATGTCCACCAGTCCTCCCCCCCCCCCCCCATCTGATACCTAACTGAGGGGGGCACCCCTTAATCTGTCATGAACAAACTGAAAACTGTACTTACAAACCTATAGGCCTCCTTAATTTAACATGTCAGCTGTATCATTGCAAGTTTTATACAAAATATTCGTTGTTGTTTTTATTGTTTTGGGTTTTTTGGCAACTGATTACAAATTTCATTGTCCTTCATCAACATAATTAGCTGTGTAACGGCTTTGATGAAAAAAAAGGGCTTGTTACGTACTTGTCAGTGAATGGAATTCGAACCCAAGACCTTCTGGACAGGTGTCATATCAACTAGATTACTAGTGCTAGACTAGCTTCCATCCTGATAGGTGTAAGTGGTGCTATCCAACAAAGCGGGTACTGTATGATTTATTAAATGTACTGATTTGGCACCGCATAGTTCTTATTATAGGGGATAAAAACCATGGTCCTGTAGTCTTGTGGATTTGACATGATCTAGTAGGCATGCTCTTATATATATATTATATATATATTATATATATATATATATATATATATATATATATATATGAAGAGTTTGTTTGCAAAAACCGATAAGTCCATTTTTGAAAATTTTGAAATACGGTCTCTGTCATAAAGTACAAAATAATACCTTTTAAATGATATATTGGTCACTACACATGAAGGTACATTTTTGAAGTTATGGTCAAAAGAAGCAAAAATTTTCTCATTATTCTCTTTATTTTTCTTGACCTTTAATCGCAAATATCCCCATTTGACAAATATGGACTTATCGGTTTTTGCAAACAAACTCTTCATATATATATATCTTTTTTTATCATGGCTTTTCCTCAAAGTATGAATATTCGTTGCTGATTTGCATTAATGAAGAGCGACTTATGAATTTATTGGCGCAAGAATCATCTACCCGAATAAAGATAATACACATAAAAAATATCTCTGAGATTATCTATTTTTGGGTACAGGGCGACATGGAACTATCAACTAGGGCACGAAGTACTAATTTGTGCAAATATATTCTTTGAACCGACAGCGATAATAATTTATCTACATGCCAAGTTCGGTTATCATTAATGCGAAAACTGACCTCAATTTGACCCCAGCCACTCCCACCCCCGCTCCCGATCCAACGTGAACAAACTTTTCGATCACAGTCACCAACGTACTTATTCACAGCATTCATTCATTTTATTATTATTATTATTATTATTATTATTATTATTATTATTATTATCATTAAAATCATTGTTATTATTATCATCATTATCATTATTTATTTTATTGTTATTATTCTTATCATAACTATTTTATTATTATTATTATCATTAATTTTATTATTCCACAGAAGAAGATGTTTAAGCATACCTTTGCAATATCTTTTGGGACTTTAGGATCCACTGGGTCTACACAAGGGCATTGTACACATTGTACTCCAAGTGTATTTGAGATGATATTGCCTGACCTACCTGATATTACTTATTTTCTCCCTTTAGTTTCCAACTTTGTTTATGTTAGAGGTTATAAAGAGATAAAGAACACAAAAACTTATTTTTGATGTTTCATTCATGTCTCTCATTGAGTTAAACTGGTCTTTTGTTGTCATGTTATCGTAAAGGGCATTTGCAAACGAAAGACTACATGACAACTTTTACAATTTTTACTTTTGTGCCTTGAAGGATTAAAACGAACGTGTTCACTCATACGTAAAGTTTCCTTTTGTATTAACTACTAGTTTGATAGCCAGTTAATATATATATATATATATATATATATATATATATATATATATATATATATATATATATATGACGCATGCCAGCCTATGAATGATCGTAAACTATGAAAGATTTTAAGTCCATATTCAAAACTAACTACTCTTAACAAGATGTTATCGGAAAATGGAACATGATAGCATAACTCTCGGAAAATAAGTACCAGATATCTCTTAAACTGATATCAGTTTCTAGCTCCATATCTCATACTGATCTTTATTTTTTGTTAGTTTCAGTGCTCCTTCAGGTTGTGGAATGAAAGTATCATCATCATTATTATTACTATTATTATTATTATTATTATTACTATTATTATCATTATTATTATTACCAAAAATAGATGTCGGGCCACTATTACGTATATAAGAAATGATATGTTTTGATGACCGGTCAGACTCTATCGGGCCACCAAAATGTATCGGGTTAACTGTATCACAGTTTATACAGTAAACACATGTACAAAATAATAACTTTTCAACATTTGTGCATATTATCGAATCCGCAAATATGACAAGAGAAGGGATTTATTCCATTTATTTTCCATCATGTCCATCTGACATCTAACAAAGAGTACAACATAATGCAAAGTATGAATTCGGTAATTACACAACATCACATTATTCGGTCAATTTGAAAAAGAAGATACATAATGCAATATAAATCATAAAGTATATACCATGATAAGATGAAGAGTTTGTTTGCAAAAACCGATAAGTCCATATTTGTCAAATGGAGATATTTGCGATTAAAGGTCAAGAAAAATAAAGAGAATAATAACAACATTTTGCTTCTTTTGACCATAACTTCAAAAATATACCTTTATATGTAGTGACCAATATATCATTAAAAATGTATTATTTTGTACTTTATGACAGTGATCGTACTTCAAAATCTTCAAAAATGGACTTATCGGTTTTTGCAAACAAACCCTTCAGATGTACATCAAAGTAGAATAACCAAGACAATAAATGCACACTTTGAAAGGTTGACCGATAAGGATGAAAAAAAAAGAGTGATTCACTATAAAAGCAAGGATTGCAATACGTGGATCACTCGAATTCGTGGAAAATAATGTGCACCAGTCTATTCTTGCTCTTTTTGTCGCAATGGAATGAAAAAAAGAAGAAGAAAGAAACCCAGACTCACCAAAAAGGCCCGATAGTGATGACACGTTGATGATACGACCAGCTCTTCTTTCTTTCATGTGGGGCAGTACCTCTTTTATCATCCGCAAGCTGCCCATGAAATTTGTGTCGACGATGTCTTCAATCTCCTCGTGCTCCATGTACTCGAGGGCGTTGAACCCGGCGATGCCAGCGTTGTTGACTGCGCAAGAACAAAAACAAACATACAAACGAAAATAAATCAATAAATATAGACAACAGAATAAAATCTTCATAACAAATATACTCACAAGTAGGAATCTCGGGAAGGTATGCCAACAAGTTATTGAATAATTCTCGGCGGCAGCTTTTTCTTCTTCTTTTTTTTCATCTGCCTGCTTAATAATTTCAGTTTTATCGTGTCAGAAGCGTGGAGGATTCATAAGTCTATGCATTAAAGGCATTATTTACCAGTTGCAGATAAAACAAGATCCAAGATTTAGTGCTTCAAAATAGATCTAAAAATGTGAGCTAGGGATAGAAACAATCAATGTGAAATTTTGAATCAGTGCAATTTGATGTTAAATATTGTCAAAAATATACAAAATGTGAACAATTCATAGTTATGATAAAAATGTTTCTCGACTAAACCGTCTACAGTTATGGTTTAGTGAGAAAAATAGCGACATCTCCTTTATGTCAGGCTTTATTAAGATTTTTAAATGGTAGGATGTTATGTGATACAACTGACCTACACATACGCATCAAATGTGATATCATGAACATGATATTTAAATCACTGCTCCCAATGGTTAACAGTATACATTTGAATCATTCACAACGGGATAATATGTGGTTTGTACTTTTTCGCTCGGAATTTCAAGACGGACTCAAAAACCGCCAGTCGATAATACACGGTCACGGTGTAGTTTATAGGTAATCAGTGTTGTTGAAGAAAACTGATTTCAATGATTTGCATATTTACGGTATGTGTTCTTTTTAAGCCGATAAGGAAGAGCTTACAAAGTTTTGACGGTATGTGTGGTTCTTGTTTGTTTTCATTTAGTTTTAATTGGGGAGGGGTTCTGGTAGGGGAGTACCGTACCCAGAGCGTCCACTCTTCCCTGCTCTTCTATGACTTGCTGCACCCCCCTCTGGACAGAAGCTCTGTTCTTGACGTCGAGCTCGCGGATGAACAGCGTCTTGTCGACATGATCCCTCGCTGCTTTCTCCAGTTCGTCCCTCTTTTTCAAGTTCCTCATCGTGGCGTATACGATGTAGTTTTTCGCCTGGTCCCCGGCGAGCCGCGCTGCCAGGGCTAAACCAATGCCGCTGGAGCAACCCGTGATCAGCGTAACCTTAGCTGCCATATTCTACTCTCTCTCCCTCTCTGAAAAATTGCAGAAAAAAAACAGAACACTGAGCAATTTCTGTATGTAGCTATAGTCGCCTTGTCGTTGATTTTACACAGCGGTTCTTCTGTTGCAACATGACTTTTGGATCCCCTCATTTTTATCAATGATACATATCAGAATCGAACTAGGTGAGACAGGGGGTACTTAAAAAGGCTCAATGTACAATACTGAGTCAAAGCACTTGACTGTGGTCATGAGAGTTTATGCTACTCTACAAGTGTATAGCAAATTAGTTCAAATTAATGAAACATTAACTAGCAAGCATGCATGTGACTGTCATTTGCATGAAGGAGTTGAGATCAGGCTCCTTATCTCTATAGTACCGCCTATAAAGGGGAAATCCAGTCCAAATATAACTTAGTCTGATAAAAAAAAGAGCAAAATCTTACGAGTTCAAAGTTAAATCAAATGAAATCAGCTGAAATGCACGGAGGCAATGTCATTTTGAAGTTCTGCTTATTTCTGCAAAACAGTTCTTGTACATTGGATATGAATATGTAAACGTGTGAGCTAACATTGTCATAACCTGACAATTTTCCATTGATCGTGTGCACAAAATGACGAAAATTCAGTGTTCATGTCATTGAAGTCTGAAACATGACGTTATTCCTGGTTGAATAAATTCCGAATACTGATCAAGTAGATAAACCAGGTGCCCGTTTCATAAAACTTGTCATCAGTGACAACTACCACATTTCTATGACAAATTTGCTCTCAGCCAATCAGATGCAAGGATTTCAGTAGCTTGTCACATCTATGACAACTTGTCACTGATGACAAGTTTTATGAAACAGTCCCCAGGATCTGAGCCTTGGGTATAATTGCGTTTTAATGAAAAACTGGAAATTTCAAAATGTAATATTCAAACTATATGGCAAGTTGTGAGGGAATGACATGCTCACTTTGCCATTTGCATATTCATAATTGACCGTTCAAGAACTGTTTCCTGAAAGATTTGGAAACTTCAAAATGTCATTTTTCACCCGATTTCGATCAAAATGTTAATATTAATCTCGTAGTATTTTACTCTTTCTAATCAGCCTAACTTATATTTGGACTGGATTTTCCCTTTAAGGGGCTCAAATCACGGAAAAACAAATCCTTAAACCGTTGAAAGGGGTTACTTTTCGTATTGCTTCCCGGAAAGACCTTCCATTTGAAGGTAGTTTACCAAACCTTTCCTGAACAATCCTGAAATATGTATAGGGTTCTGAGCAAGGTTAATCTCACCCCCCCCCCCCCTTCGAAAAAAAAAAAAAAAACCTTATGGGGCTTTTCGATTTTGATCACATTTTCATCGTTTTGCTAAGAGAATTGTATCCTAAGAAAATAAAAAACTGAGATGGTTTACTGGCAATAAAAACAGAAAGAAAATAGGTTTAACTTCGAGCTTGTCCATTTATAAAGTCAAAAGCCAGAAGACATATCCTAGTCTGTAATTCTTTTTCTAAATATATATATTACATAACACTGAGTTACCGCCTCTGTGTCGCGATCAAACATGATTAAAATAATTTTGTAACGGCGCTGTAGATGAAAGTGGTATTCATTGAGCCCAACTAAGGGTTATTTTTGTCTCTGCTACATGAACGGGACCCTGAGGAATAATAGTCATATTCTGCAGATTTGGCTGAACGGGCAATCTCCCTTTTCTTCAGTACTGTATGTAGGCCTATATGCAATGTATACTATATACCACTTGTTTATATCTTTATCTGAACACGGAAATAAAAACAGCAGCAGCAGCAGCAGCAACTTCGTAGTGAGCCTGCAGAGTCCAGGATAATAGCCAAAGAATGGTGTGAACTTTTCAAAACGCTGTATTGTGTTATCATTCATCTAGATCAGGGCCAAAATTTGAGATTGTAGTCTGCATTGCTCTTACGGATTCATGTGACCACAATATTTGTAGGCCTATCAGTCATTCTGGTCCCCCACGATTTTTTTTTTCTCTCTCTCTCTGCATTTACGGTGTCAAAGTGTCGATCTATCGACATAAAACAGATAACCTTCTCCTGAGTAATATATCACCATTCAGTAGAAGGTTTTCTGCTTCATGTCGATAGATTGACACTTTAATGATATTCTGAGAGGATCACACTCCAGCTTCGTATAACAAGCACCAGTGTAGGCTATCCATTGTACACGTACGAAAACACACATAGGCCTATATGTTCATTTCAGCTTTGAAGCTCCCCTATCGCATATGTATCACAGGTACAGGTACAGGCTATACCTCCTTGGTTTAACTCCCCATCCTTAAAGGGATCGTATAGTTTTGGTTGAGACGTAATTTCAGGTTTCTAACATTTTTTGGTGAGATAATGAGAAACCTCTTATAAATTTTGAAAGAGCATGTAATTCTATGAGGAATTCAACGTTTATTTGATGAAAATTGGTTTTGAAATGGCTGAGATATCCAAAACAGAGCGATTCTAATAAAGTATGGGATCCACACTTTATTGTGATCGCTTTGTTTTACTTTGTTTTTTGATGTTTCAGTCATTCCAAAGCCGATTTTCATCAAATAAACTTTGAATTCCTCTTAAGATGGTATGCTCTGTACTATATCATAAGTGTTTTCTTAGTATCTCCCAAAAAATTAAAAGCCCAATTCTCATCTCCACCAATACTGTACCATCCCTTTAAGTTTTTATGTTTATGCACGGAAGCGCTTTACCTTCGACATTTACGCTCTCTCGATAGCAAAAGTCTCCCGGAATAACACGAAGACTTGATTTAGAAACTTTCACCTGCGTACGTTCCGGCCCATGCTGCTCTGTCTATTTGGCACACTTTTGTAATATCTATTATGGACTATAGACAACAAACAAACAAACAAACAAACAAGATATCTTTTGTCTCAATAGCCATATTACTACCTGCATATTGAATCAGCGCATACCCGGAGTACCAAACCACAAACAAAGCACAGATTGCATGGTTTGCCATTCTGGTCAGGCGTATAGGGTCCTATTGCCAGCTGTACGTTGCTCTTACTGACCTCTGTAAACAGATCCTATAGCCAGGGAGGTGTCACCTCCCTGACCCTGCATATATAGGTACATGTAACTATATGAGTATAGCGCATGTGTATAGGCCCTATACTGAAAAAGCCTAGAGCAGAGAGGTGGACAACTTCTCTGCAACAGCGTTCATATCAGACACAATGACTTCTATTTAATCAAATGCCGGTCACGATGTGTCATTGTTGGTTGTAGCATGGTTTGCAGAGTCGTTTTGAGGGGAAACGTACACCAGTCCAGCACGTAACTTCGACAATCTGTCCATTCTGATGACAAACTTGATTTTTACCTAGTTTCTGTCATTTGTAAACATACACACATCCTGCTGAGAGTCACTGAGACAAAATCTAGGAGCTACGTCGTCTTAACATTGCAAGATTCAGATATAGCGCCCTATAAAAACTGGCGATAGGTGCAGTTCGTTGCGTGACCAACCTATCACCGTCTGCTTTGCCAGAAGAGCGGCAACATTGCAGAACGGGTTTGCGTTGCCCTGCGTTAGACTCGGATTGAGTATGTATAGAGTACGAATTTCGTGCTCAATAAAAACATCGCTTAATTACGTTATCTTATAAAAGCATGACAAAAACATTACATGTGCAACCACAAGGTATTGTATTTGAACGTGATCTAAAGCCATTACAGATCAAACAAGTTAATACATACCCAACTTAACAGGTCGGTTCGTAATTCTGCGCAGGATTTATAAGAGCAGCGGAGCGATCGAGATGCTCGGAGGTAGTTGAACTTTGCTCCCTGAGTTTTCCCCTGCTGAAAGCAGGGAGGTAAACGTTTCCCAACTCCCTGGTCTAAGCGGGTAAGACCAGGATGGTGGAGCTACTACATTTATTCTCACCTCCCTGCTAAGACGTACCAGCTGAAATACCATCTGAGGTGACTGGCATATATCACTATATGTTTTCTCATGAATGCAGCCCGGATGAAATACAATAACTATAATGCCAGATCTCCTCTCATTATTTAAGTTGGTGTTTCCAAAAGAGTTAAGCGCATGATGTCCAGCAAGAGAGAACTATACAGGCACAGATCTAGTAAGTAAACAATTATGATTCAAATTCAATTCAAATGATTTTATTTCTATATAAAGTAATAAAAAGCAATATACATAACACTTGCATGAGTACATAATATTTCAAGGAACTTCGAATCACATAAGTTTCAACAAAACATGGATAGTAGGTAAGTACAGTTATGACAAATATCAACTGTTTTTACGTAAATAAACAAGTGAGCAATACAATTCAATATTTGTAACTCTAGATGGAAAATAGGAATTCACGAGAAAAGCATACCTTGTAAATGTTGTGAATTACTCTGGGAAATGAGGGCATCTCAAGATCCGTCAAGGACTCCATGTATGAGAATGATGATATCATGACGTCAGGCGAAACAAAGAGAAAGAAAGGACTATGACAAGGACAAGAACGATAGCAGGGACGGAACAGACAGGAAATAAAAGTAGGCTTAACAGGCTGCATTTTTTTTTTTACATTAAAAAACAAACAAACACTTATTCACCTTCCTACTATATTTCTTACCAACTTTTACTTCAAGGTAATAAATGTGTTGCTCCATTATATCAAATGTTGAATAGCTGTGAAACTCAACAGGGGTGGGGCGTTACGGTTATATAACTGGTTGACGTCACCACAGATGGCGCTGTTTTCTTCCTCACTACAACCACGCATCTACACACATTCAATGTTTGCATAGATGACACAGCTGATCCATCCAAACACTCGCATGCATGGCATTGCCCCATAGGTGGCGCCATTCACTATTTTTTTTTTTTTTTTTTTTTTGTCCTTGAAAGATTTTCATCACGCTGAAAGGTATTCCTTACCCATTCTTTTAACGATGATGATTTGTTATGCGATATTATATTTGCATGAGAGTGGAATGGACAACTGCTATTCATAATATTGTTGTATTTGTATCTATTGTGTTGAGTGGCCATGTGTATTTTTCTTGTGTGATTTTGGTTCATTATGCGTCGCTGTATGGCAAGACCTTGTATCTCAAATTTTGGTGAAAATGAATTCTTTTTTCCTGTCCAAATCTTAGTTGTCTTAACACAAAAATGAAGCAACCATGGCATGTCAAAAGAAAGACTATCCTATTTGATGTGGTGCTTTAGCTGACATGTTTTTTTTTTTCCTCCTCAACATTTAGCATTTTGTAGATTAGAGGTCTTGCCGCAACAATGACGTAATGGTTTTTCTTTCTTTCTTTTTTTTTTCTTTATAAGTGTGCATGACTTTAACCATTATTTGTGTGTTTTGTGTGCCGACAGGCACGCAAAGCCCTATAGCATCATGCACACAAAATAATAGTGGACCAGCATATTGTAGAAATGATCGATCATCAGCATATAATGACCTCCAAAATGACCACTATAGAATAAAGTACTTCTCACCCTGTAAGCCGCCATCAGAATCAAACGCTGCCAGAGACCGCACAACATACACTTCCTTATGTTCCTTCCCATATACTGGATCGTTATTCTATGCTCATCCCGCCACAGGCAGCTACAACACAACCAAAGCAACACATACGTTTGCGAAACAGGTAACTACACTCTTCTACAATATTTTCCATTACTATTTCTTTTCCTGATGTCATGTTTATAAAAGGCCAACCATAATCCGGTTGATCGATTTAAATTCTGCATTTATATTTCTTTTTCATACATACGTGGAGCACAACGTAAATCACCAAACTGATTGAGTACGCCAATATTGTTTCGTTAATCTCCCTGTTTGAATCTAACAGTTGAAAAAGGTAAGTGATTACTTAAACTGTCATTACCAGTATATAACATTATTAATGATAATACAAAAATGAAGACGAGCAAACCTACGCATCCTATAGCCATCGTTCAAAAGACAGGTTAATCAACTCGAAATATAACTGAAATACAGAAGACCATCATGATAAGCAAAAGCTTGACGAGGATAATGGCATCAGAAAAATTTGCGTATACATGTTTTGCTTACGTTTGATTATCATACCTGTCTAGGCCTATTTATACCTGTAATTCAGTAAAATTTTTAATGCTTTGTAATCGCCAAATGTGTTTCAAAACCATTACGTTTATTTTGTTCATTTTGCATTCTGTCACAGATTATTGTATCATCTTAAAGGGGCCCTGAAATTCAAATGCATCTTGATTAGTGTTGATTTATGATACCCTCACTATCACTTTTGCGGTAAAACAAATATCTAGAAACATTCATATATTTTTAACGATTTTTTCTTCTATTTTTCTTCAGATTACTTGGGAACGCCCACAAAAAATCCTTCCAAACCAATCAATATTAATATTCTTGTGATGACCTCATCTGTCAAACATTGCTAAAGTACTGAAATGTTTAACAAAAGACTTTGGAATGCACCTTCCTCTGGACTCAGCATAACTTGCATGTTTCTGTCATATTAATGTGACTAACAAAAGACATGGCGAGGGAACATGCAAGTTATACTGAGTCGAGGGGAAGGTGCATTCCAATGTCTTTTGTTAAACATTTCAGTACTTTAGCAATGATTGACAGATGAGGTAATCTCAAGAATATTAATATTGATTGGTGTGGAAGGATTTTTTGTGGGCGTTCCCAAGCAATCTGAAGAAAAACAGAAGAAAAATTCGTTAAAGATATATGGAATGTTTCTAGATATTCGTTTCACCGCAAAAGTGATGTTGAGGGTATCATAAATCAACACAAATCAACGTGCTTTTGGATTTCAGGGCCCCTTTAATGTTCACCATTTCTATCCCATCATGCACCTTAGTTTATATCGATTTTTTTATAACTCCATGTGTACATTGTACTACTATCTTTATTTCATATATCCTGCACTGTTTCACTTTTGCTTTCTCTTATGTACCTGTATGTAATCTTGCACATGGTTGCAGCCAGTGCATTTAATTATTAGATGGATTTGGCGCCTTATAAGCCCCATATATTATTATTATTATTATTATTATTATTATTATTATTATTATTATTATTATTATTATTATTATTATTATTATTATTATTACTATTATTATTAATATTATTACTGTTATTATTATTATTATTATTATCATCATCGTCGTTATCTTATGTGAACTATATGATATAATTCGTGTGCATAAATATGAATACAATCATATACGTACATAAAATGTGGATATTGGATATTTCAAAGATACTCAATAATCGAAAGAGTAGAAAAACATACACTCGAATAAAGATTTTAATTTCTTTTTTTAGTAAGGGCATCTTCACGTTGAGGAAAATAAAATCTTTTCAATGATCATAAAGTCATTTTATAACAAGAAATATTTGTGAAAATTAAAACAAAATCATCATATTTGTATAATTATTTCAACCATTTTTCTTTGGTTTTCAGCAGATTGAATTTTAAATATGGGTATATCATGAATGTACGTTTATATGAACATGTAAGTCTTCATATCCTATTCTATCCTGCTCCTGTTCTATGGTTAGGTTGAAGCAGCTTAAGTTATGATTTAAGACCGTCTTTAGATTTGCTAGATTTAAAAGCATTATCTTTTGTATGTCTCTGGTTGACAAACCATTGAATGGGTACTTTTAGTAGTATCACTATGCTTGCAATAAACAAGTACGTACTTTATCCTGCTTATGCCTATGCATTTCAGATAGTCAATACTACTAAGTTACTATCAGCTCGGCAGAGTTATCATGGGTTTTTAATCTCATTGCAGGGCCCTTTAAGCAGGATGGGATTTAACCCCCCCCCCCCCCCCCCATTCTGCTTCATCAATCAGACTTGGCTTCATATTATTGTACTGTTGGGTGTGGTCCTTGCACGAGCTATTCACTCTATTCACTTACCCAGAATACAGTGTTCACCGACTCACGTGCTTCACTCGTGTAGTTACCCCTGTGCTAAGAGCATGCTTGTATTGGCCTTGTTAGGGCATTTGTTTAACATAGTTGATTTGATCTTTGGGGAGAGTTGTAAATTTCTTCACAATAACATTAAATTGTATTGACTTAAATTAATCACTTATCAGTTTCACCTGTTAGATTCAAATTATATTGTACTCAATTGATTTGTTCAGTTGACTTTGTATCACTAAAAAGAAATGCAAAAAAGTCAATCAATCCATCAAATCTGTTCTATGCGACATTGTTCAGGTCATTCTTGGGGGAAATCGATGATGAATTAGTTACGCTGGCTTTTTAAAGTTCGTTTTTGTGGGTTGCCTTCAGATTTAGGCCTATATGTACTATTCAATTCCATTTCAATGCAATTCAATTGTACTTTCTTTGCATTAAACGAAAAGCAAAACGTATACACACTACACAATTTGTCTACTCATATTGTTAAGCAACTTGAGAAGAAAAGAAAGTGTATGTCATGAAATTTGATACATTTTTTTTTTTACAGATGATTATATAACGAGAAAGAAATGTACGCTTTGCAATAATAACTAGTATGATTACGTATGAAGAGCTTGCTTCCAAAAGGCGCCAAATTCATTGAAAAATGATGGATTTAGCGCCTTTTGGATGCAAGCGGTTCCTGGTGGGTGAGAGTTCTTGTCGAAATCTCCGGTTTATTATGGGTAAACTCTGCATCTATACTCTGCTTGTATCTTTCCGTCATTTATTGTTATGAAGAATTTGATCGCCAAACCAATTAACTTCGTTCTTGTCGAGTTATTTATGATTAAAATCGCTTAAAAACTAAAGAAAATAGTGAGAAAATATGAAGAGTTTTTAAAAATAACTTACAGAATATTCTTGATATATCATGAGTGAGGTATGACTGGAAAGTTTGTTTGTTTTTTTTTTTTGCTTATCTGATGGTGGACTTATTTTAATGAATTTTTTAAATGGCGCTTATCTCGTTTTCAACTCATTAAACTATTCATATGTGTACTGTTGTGCGTGTGTCTGTGTGAGTGTGTGTGAGTGTATATAATGACATGTCTCTTTTGTGACGTACATTGGGTCATTTTGTCCGGGCTCTTATATCTTATTAAAGATTGTGAATGATACCATCCCGTTGTTGTTTTTTTCTTCTAATTTTAGCTTGAGAGTAAAACGGTGTTGTCATTCTCTATCAATTTTTTTTCTTTCTCTCGTAGGTCATATCTATTTAATCTCTTCTTCATTTTGTATTGCCTTCAACCTTCATCGAGAAACTTCTTGTTGCGAGATAGATGGTGTAATAACTACGAAAGATGGAAAAATGTGACGTCATAAGAATTAGTGCTATTAATGATTAGTAATTAAAGACTGGTCAGTTGCCATATCAACGTGTCTAAAGATCGAATCGCCATTTTAAGTGGATCACCCCTCCTTCCCTTTTTTCATCCGTCTTCTTATTTCCTTTTGTTTTGTTGTCGTTTTTTGTTCCCCTTCCCTCTTTCGCTGTTTGTCTGTATAAGCGTCGTGCCAGTACGTATCGGGGACGGGGGAGGGCACGGCCACTTTGAAAAGAGTGTTTCGCTCTGTTGGTGTGGAGATCGCAAGCAACGCTCAAACATTCCCTTTGCACTTCTATGGCCCCCTCAACGTATTAGGCGAAGACCCCGCGCGAACTTTCTATTACGTCGATGCGAGCGAACGCGTATTGATTTTTCCCCGTCCCGTCACCTATTGTTATATCTGAACGTTTAATTGGGTGACCGACCTCGGTAGAATACGTCCTGTATTATCATTCAAGCACTTCCACAGTAGTGTCACATATACACGTTCTCCCTAGCAGACAAATCGAAAACTCGTCCACAGAGTTGAATAGCCGCATCTCCCCGTAGTTCTGGCCAGCATCCGCCACAGACGGACAACTTTTCTTTCCTCAAGAACATACAGGTATGTCGCTTTTAGAAATATTATTGTCCCTAAACCTTTCTTGCACGGGCTGTGATCTAACGATAAAATTTGAGGGAGCCTTTAATGGCGTGAAATGCTCTTCTCCCATGGCAACCGTGTTGGCTTCGCGGTATAGTTGCACTGTTGGAACAGATACTGTGCATACGCACCATGAAGAACCAACAATAGAGAAACTGATCCGGGTTAGATGACGTTCGTATCAATATAGGCCCAGCAAAATGAGATGATGTATTGCCGATGCCTCTAAAACGGCAAATGTCCGTGCGCGAAAAACAAAATGACGCCATTTCCAGATCGAAGAACAAAAAAAAAAAAAAAAAAAAAAAAAAAAAAAAAAAGATAAATCACAAGAGCAGAATATTGTGTTGCTTTAAGCAAGCAAAAAGATTTTATGGCGCTCTTGAATGTGAACCATGTGAGGCGGCTATAGACTTGCCAGTTCCATACCTTTATACCCATACGACATAATAATGATACCGTTGTCACAGCTGTATACGCTCTGGAGTCGATTCCACGTTCTTGCAATACTGCATTCCAAGAAGTCTACATTATAGCTTGTATTCCTGCAGCATGTATAGTCTTGAAAAATATGAAATATAATATGCCTGCGGTGTCAAACGTGCTTGCCTGTGTTTGTCGTGTATCTAGTTACGACGTTTATGAAGGGTCAAAGGCATATGTCATTGAACGTTTATGATATACACGTGCAGGGCATCAAAGGAATACCTTTGATTTATTTCTTTCTAAATATTGACTCATATTTTCTTTAATATCCAACGTGTGTATGTATATGTCGTTAAGTATATCTATATACATTTACATATACACATTGACATTCATATATCATATATATAAATGTACGTAGATATATCAATATCTCTCTCTCTCTCTCTCTCTCTCTCTCTCTCTCTATATATATATATATATATATATATATATATATATATATATATTGCATGTACTTTAATTTGCAGCACTTATAGAAAAGGAATATAGAAAGGAAATAAATCATAAATATTTCTTGTTATAACAACTTTGAATTATCAAATATCCACTTGTATGAATATACCTTCTCGGTAGAGATGCAAGGTAAAATGAAACTTACATGTAAAAATGATATAAAATAATGTGATATGATGAAAACACCTAGTAGAGTGAATGTACGAATGTGATAATGATCTAAACTTCATTGGAAAAAAAAAGTGTAACTAAATTTTGTAAGGTATACATTTAGATGAAATAAAACAGATGCAAAACTGCAAAAAACAATGATTAATACCATTCAAACTTAATTTCCCTTATTAATAAAGAATGTCGTGATGGCGACTGGTATGCCTCCGCCATTATCTTATTCTCCTAGTTCTCTTAATAGATCTACTGTGCATATTGCATGCTTTCTTAGCTGTTGCTCTTCAAGCGTATGCATGTATTCATCCAAATCGCACAAACGCACTTCTGGGGCGTAAAATGTTATCAATCATGGATCGACATGATTATTGTCGTGCGCGCATGAGCGTCATCAGCCTATTACATTGATTTAAAAAAAAAAAAAAAAAACTATAAAAGGAATAACGGCTGAATAATGGCATATACATGTATAAAACATGATCTCATTTCATGTTCCTTATTGACAACAGGGATGATACACTATAATATACCCAGTATACTGCATGAAGGTAATGACAGCATGAAGGTAATAACGTAGATTGCATTCAGGATTGGCGTCGAATTCGCTCTCCGTGACTACATAGTTCCGATGACGATGAATAATTTACCGATGACGTCCCTCCGTCAACGAATTACCGTCCTATCCGTCTCGGCTGTCAACAAATCGATGTCTCTGTGTGTACACATCACCCCCGAGAAGCCGTAACAGGGTCCGCCTTAGCTTGGTTTGGACGGCAGTAAATTCAATAAGACTAAAAACTCGCAAGTACCAACGAGCCAACGTCAACTAAAGAGACCCGGACATAATATTATTTGAGGGGGCAGAAAATAGCCTGCGATAACATTTTAATTTTTATGCGGAACATGAAAGCAGAATTACCATCTCACTTCATTGTCACTGCTCTCTGCTAAGTCATTTGATTAAATCATTCATTGCTTTGTATTCATTGCTCTTAATATCGTAATGCCTTCCACAAGAGGGATGAGTAGAAAAGAAAGAAAGAGGGCTCCTTACAAGCATGCAGATTTTTTTTTTTCTGTAATTAATCTGAAGATGAGTGAGTTGGTAGTCTGCTGTGGGGGTGAAACAAGGTTAATTTCAAAGAAATACAAAGCACCGTTTCGTGGTTAACTGTTTACAATAAAGTCGCATCGAGTTAGGATGAAACCGCGTTGGGAAGTCCGACTGGGGAGGGGGGGGGGGGGGGAGAGAAACCAAAAAAAAAACGAGCAAAAATGACCCTGTGATCAGGGGCTATTGACTCCAGCCACTGATACTGGATCGCTCATGAGTGAACCGACTTGAAGCCACTGTACCCCGCCGCCATCTTAACACGCACATCGCCCGCGTACTAGTACATTTTCATTTTGTGTACGCCGACGAATTCACATAATCTTGGGGACAGACTCTGATGGAAAATGCCTGCGAATCCCCATAGAGCGTGCGGCGTAAGATGGCGGCGCGACGGCTTCACTTCTGAAGCCTGAATGGGCCAAAGAGATATCCAGACATCTCCTATAGAGATCTCTGGCTCCAGCACTGCTCCTGTAGTGTGGCCTAAACATAAAATTAATCACCACGCAAAACAAAATGAAAACAACGGACTCGCTAATCTCTCCAACCCCTATCACTATGGATGAGGTGGGGTGGATTAAAGAGTGTCGCAAACGTGTTGTCATGCAAATAACTCCATTGTGTGTAAAATGCATCATCTTGCCTGTGCTAATACTACATGCAAAATTTCACTGTAAGCCCAAGGAGAGTACCTCCTTTGAAAGAGAATGGAGGTATGCAATGAGATGGAGCTAACATTGGAGCTGAGATTATGCGTTATCTAGAAGACCGGATGATCTAGAAGAAGACTTTCAATAGTGACAGTGAATTACTAGCGGCCTCGAGTAAATCTAGCTGGTGTAGCAGGTAAGGGGGAGAAAGGGAGAGTAGATTGGCAAAGAGAGAGTAAAAAGAAAAAGAAAAAGAAAAAGAAATGGTAACCAAAAACAGTATTGCCAAAACAATCTCGTGGGCAAATACGCGTTGCAATCATTACGTAACAAAACTATAGGCTGAACTTACGCAACCCTGCCCCCGGGGGATTACAGCGCGAGGATGAAGGAACACAAATCTGTGATTCGTATGCGTGCTACGATACCGTCAATTTGAAAAGGGAATCATTACAAATGTTGTGTCTACTTTGTTAGAAAATGTGGGTTCAATAGATTTGGTAGAAAGTCCCCGTATAAGCATTTTCTCCTCTGCGTGCCGTGTGATGTTGAAAATATACCTTCATGGTGTGTAGAAAACTGCGCGACGATGAGTAGAAGGTATTTGATTTTGCGCATGACTATTGAGCCATGTTCAGACCTACCAAACGCAGCTCAACTAACGTGAAAAGCAGCAAGGAACATGACGAACCGCGACGACCCCTAGGAAAAAAGAAACTGTCGTAGAAGAGCTGAAATCACCTTTATGTTTCCCAACGATAAACCTTCTCAAGTGAAAAAGAAAGCATCCAAGTGTTCTCTTTCCATGGCGATAGAAAGGCAAAATGTAGCATCCATTTACACACAGGCACATGAGACACAATCTAAAGAATGTTATGTAACATAGTTGTGGCTTTAGGATAAGGAAGACGTCGTAGAATATACAATAAGGTAATATACTTTTCATTTAGACAATATGCTCAAACTATATTATACTAGATAACTGGGTTACGTATGACTAGTTATTTTGTGTTTTGAACTTTTTAACTTTCATCAGTTCAGATAACTGGTAACATATTTTTTTTTTTTCTTTTTGGTTGATTCTTTCTAAAATAAATCTGTGCTATGTATTATATCGCTGTCTCTTTAAACCAATATTTGATTATTCATTCTTCTATAATCGAGATGATTTTCGTAGAATTTGG
Source organism: Diadema setosum (assembly GCF_964275005.1). NCBI lineage: Eukaryota > Metazoa > Echinodermata > Echinoidea > Diadematoida > Diadematidae > Diadema > Diadema setosum. The sequence goes on from NC_092696.1 coordinate 29,107,363, forward strand.
AAATATTCAAAGAGGGGTGGGTTGGCGACCAGTGAAATCAATGATTGTAGTGATGGAGACATTGGTAGAGGAATACTGGTCACAACAAATGTATCAACAGATCCCAAATTTGTGTCAGTTCTCTGGTGTTATTACAAGCTCTGGCCGTGTCCATGTGGTAAGCGGCCAACTCGAAGCAGAAAGTACAGAGAATACGCCGTGTTTGTTTAACTTCAGAGAAAAAAGTTGTGTCTATATACAATGGATGACGCGCCGTAAAACTAACAGCTTTCGAGTTCAAGGGAAAACGGGCCAAGTGAACATGGATTCGGTGTTGGAGTATACGCCTTTGTGCGCAGTCTTTTATGATTCCACAAAGTCCATTGTTAGGCAACTAAGAGTTTGACGTCACGATGTCTTTAAAGTTGCCTTTGTATTACATATTCTTTATTGACATCGATGACTAGAGTATAGACTTGTCACGAGCTGTTACCAAACGTATGATTCATTATTTCTTGTCTCTTAGGCCAGGGAAACGCATTATCAAGGTACAGTGGTCACATGTTGATTTTTGTTTTCTTTTCTTTTCCCCTGGGTGTCGGATTTAAATCAATTCGAATGAACCAATTATAATTGAGAACTCTACCTTTTTATACTTCACAGGTTCATACAAAAATTGAAACATGCCAATTTCCCTTATACTCACACAAACATTGTAGGCTTTTTATATAATCATGCATTTTTTGTTGAATACGATACATTCAAGTATGTTGTCATTAATGAATGTATACATACACACATAAACACATACATGTACATACTGTACATTTACACACCGTAATCATATCACTATACACACATACATATACATAGATGTAGGACCTATAAATACAGGCATAAGGACCTGGAAGTATGTGCCAACATCATCGGGCACATACATCATTTTGTGTTATCTTCCTGTAATTCCGTGTTGACGTAGGCCCTTATAGCGTATCTAGGGAAATGATGTGTTGTTGCTGTTTCTTTCACATACCAGTTTTAGTATGTTATATGTTATGAAAGACAGTTCGTGTTGGCTCCTGCCAAAGGGCCTAAATGTCTTTAAAAAAAAAAGAGATCAATGATGCAATTAACCCCGCTTTGTGCTAGCAGCTAGGCAGAACCTATTAATCAGCTGCAACAGAATTGGAACGGCATATAAATCATATGATTCCCCTTTTCGCATGACAAGGTCAACTACATATTTATATGTCCTCTATGTGGAAAATTAAGTATGCACAAAAGTAGCAGATAGAGAGAGAGAAAGAGAGAAAGAGAAGGGTAGAGATAGAAATATAATCATATATATATATATATATATATATATATATATATATATAATTGTATATTAATACATATGTATGTATATACATATATGTATGATTATATATATATAATTATATATATATATATATATATATATATATATATATATATATATATATATATAAACGTACGCGGTGCAGATAGAGAGAAAGAGAGAGGGAGAAAGGGCAGAAATTTAGTGATACAGATATTCAGCATATGATCACGCGATAGTCTGCATGTAAGTCGTGTGAGATATGAGCAGTGAGATTAGCAAGACATAGTCGACGTAAAAGAGAATTAAAAAAGCGTAACTTGTAAAGAGGGAACATTGTAATGTTTATTGCATGCAAAATGTGTGTGTACAGTATGTCTAGAAATTGAGATAAAATTCATAATAATTATACAGGGCAAGTATATGTATTAACTGAACAGGAGTGAGCTGTTTATTGATTATACCGTGACGGAGAGGTACTGGTCATTTCCTAGTGGTAAACAGCTTATAGTAAAAGATGGCCGACCTAAAGGAGAATAAAAACGATAGGGGGCACTGTGTTCGTTACATATTTCACGCGTATACGCATTATCATAATGGAAATATCGAGTTCATTGCTCACAACCTTGTTTGCGTGACAAAAGGTGAACCAGTGTAGCTTATATTCGTACAAATTACACTAGTTCAAGGCCGAGATCGGGTATTGATAGTTCAAGAAGGAACAATATATTGCATGAAAGGCGTGGTCCAACGCATCCTGACCCGCCATGCCCGTAGGCATGGGTTATTAATCGCACTCTTGCCAATGAATGTACTATGCCCCGACCCTAATTTCACTGCGGTGGTCTTGCCAATGAATATAGACCGAATATGCTATAGTATTCTATTATAGTCTATTGCCTAAAGAATCTGGGCGGGTCGTGTAAAAAGCACGCTGGAATTTCACAAAGTTTAGATAGAATGGGTTAATTTTCTTATATAAAGAAATTGCATTATCGGCATGTATCAAAAAGTAGAATTGTTATAAGCAAAAAATGCGTACCAATAGTACACACATACGTACACACATACACACACACAACACACACACACACACCAAGTTACATAATAAATTATTATGCAGTTTGTGTATTCGGTGACTGTGTTTGCCAGCGTGCGTTATCAAACCTCAGTACGACCTTTCATATCTGGCTAACTTCTACATCTCTACTTATAATTTTATCAGTTTTAGAGTGTCTTTACAGACTTGATTCAAAGGCACTCGCTTTTATACGGAACTCTTCTAACAATGCAGTGTGCAGACCCTATTTAATATTGCAGTCTTTCCGCCGGAAAGCAGGCAGGTGTATCAGTGATTGCCGACCATGCATTACGAGTGAAGCGACGCCAAAACCGAACACCATCCATTACCTAATTGGAACGGTTTCTCTTTTATCAAGTTTAAGGTATCAGTACATTATTACCTAAAACGAGCACACATTGCAGACAACCACGCTCACGTTCAAACTGTTTGACACGACGCGACGCGCACGTAGGCCTACGTCGTCGGTTTATACCGTGTTCGCCGCGCAACGAGAATTTACTTTAGGGTCTGGGCGGCTTCTGTTTGTGTTTGTGTGTAGAATGTGTGTAAGTGTGTGAGCGTGTCACTGATATTTTCAGACATTGACGCAACTTTCAATGGGGAAATTCTTCATCCGGGTCATCCTGACGTCATTGACTCGACGTGCCATGAATCTCCGCGTACCACTGACATCGATTGATCATTTCTTTCTGTTCAATTCTTCTATTATTTTTTTTTTTCTTCTTGCGAAGATTCAGTGTCGAATATAATGGTCTCGTAAAAATACGACGAGTTATACTGCCATGATTTCGCATGACGCATACAGGAATTAAGTTTCAAAGAGCATTATGATCACATTACTGTACCAGTAAGTCTTAATGCAATCATTTCTTTATCAGAAATCTAAGGGCGCCTCCGGCATTCAAAGAAATACGATAAAAGCACTCCCATGTCCCATGGCTACGGGAAACACATGGATATTTGTACATCATTCTGATTCATCAAATATTGAGAATGGCACAAAACCATGTTGAAAATGAAAGCTTGCAGAAGACGGGTATCACAAAGAAGAAGAAAAAAAAAACCCCACAAAACAAGCATTATGTCTAACGTGCATGAAGATTCCAACAATCAAAATTCGTGATGTATTTGGTATACCTGTAAAGTCTGGATTTGTGACGCATTACATTTTGGGAATTACTTCCTCATCAAAAACAAACAAACAAACAAACAAACATACAAAAAACAAACAAACGGATAGCTAATTATATAAATAAAAATTAAATAAGTTAATTGTGATGTCAACAAAAACACATAATCATCAATTTATGAGACTTACAGGCTTTCTGCACTGAAACAAGGAATGACTAAAGAACATTCCATCGTTGAATATGCTAGGTATTTTAATTACCGAAACAACATGCATTCATCAATATGCTCGTATGAAAGATTATACGATCTAATGAAGGAGAAAAAGCATGTCAAAATTAATATGACTCCATCAAAACTTTACCATGGAATGTTCTATACCGTGAGTTTTAACAGTTGGTGATGCGTCTATCTCTGAAAAACATCCGGGTCAGCGATCGCCCACGTTGTCATCATGAACCAGAATATCGCACTTTTATAGCAGTCGAAAGAATTTTAATGATTTAGGCAATAAAGCTTTGCTGCTATTATACGGATAAACAAAACGTTAAGAATTCAGTGGTAATTCGTGGACTCGGATGTTTTAATAGAAACATTCGTACTGACGTACAACATTTACATACTTTACATAACTATTGTTAGATGACACATTTCAAAATACCAATCTATGGTTGTCATAAAGCCATTGACATAATGTTCATGTTCATATGCTAGAGTCTATAAGATAAAGATCCTTAGAAATAAAGTTTTAGATAGCGTTTCTGCGTTCTGTGAGCAACGTGTCGACAGTGTAGCTTCCGGTAGCCTTCCATAATTATGTTTGTAGCACAGCGCCATACCATAATTATACTGTAATAGGTATTACAACCTGTTTCTTCATTTCCATTATTTATTGCGCAGAATTTATTGATAACTGGGTCATCGTTACGGGGGAAATGGGAAACTGGGATAATGCGTGACATTCCGATCTAAAATGTTTGAAATAAATTTTATGTTTGCTTATCACGGAATTCTTGAAATTCCTCTGGAGGTTTGTTCACTTCCGTCTATGTATTTAACAACAAATCCAAATATAGAGGCTGCTAAAAAGCAACAACCAAAGCAGTCAACCCAGAGCGGAAAGACAATCCCTCAATCTACCTTTTACTGCATAAGTATATGCACCCATTATTTTGTTGACGCAGTTATTATAAACTGCTGGACACATCAAATTCAGACAAAAATGCACGATATAACAATGTTTTCATAAAGTAAACAATGAGAAGACGATATCATTTTAAATGGTAAATGCGTCATCTCTCTAGGCTTTTGGCTTTATGCTTTCTATCAGTTGCTAACAACCACAATAAGGCCTTGGTCTTTGTCTGGCCCTGACTGAAAGGCAGAAACAAAGGGGGAAAAAACACCTTTTTCAATTGGAAGGCTCCGTACACATGGTATATAAAACCTTTGTGTCACACTCAAGAGTAGAGCCCTGTTTGGTTGGAAATTATGAATAAATCGAAAAACCAGTCGAAAAACCCGCGGTTGACCCAACGCCCGTGGTGTATAATGATTATTCTTAGCCCGTGATACTGAACATCTCCTGCACCCTGTCCTCCACTACCACTGTATACATTAATCAGATAATTTAATATATTTTCCCTTTGTAACAATTTATTATGATAATTATTTACACTATACACTATTTCAAATGAGACCTGGTGATGGGAAAACGAAGTGAAAATACAACGTCAAAATATTCAGGGTTATATGCGATGCAAATATTATTTTCGCTTCGATGAAATCCACTTATACAAATACAGAATGTTTATTAGTAATCTCGTAGGGGATCTGTAACGCTTTCTCAGGTTAGCCATAATCTAAAAATATGTCGGGTCAAACACATATCATGGTTAGAGATGAAAGCGTTCTATATCATTTCCCAATTAGCTCTGTAGCCATCTGATTTCATGAAAGGCGTTGTTTTAAGTATCTTTTTTTTTTTCAGATTGGAAAAAGTAGGGTGTAGAGAAAACAATGATAATAAAATTAGAAAACAAAAATGGATTTTAGTGTCATACATGCTAGAATGATGGATCTCTGTTATTGTGTGTACTCGAGGCTATTGCGTGCGTCAGCGTGTGCGTGTGTTTGTGTGTGCTTGTGTCTGTGTGACTATGTGCTCATGATGTTTCATTTATTTTAATAATTTCGAGAACTTTTACTGCCTTTAAAATCTAACATATTTGTCGCCTCTCCCCTTCCGAACCATGGTGGACTTAAAATAAAATCCCATTCCCAAACGGCTTATAAACGTGATGATATTCGCACAGAGATACTGTATCTTATATAAGATTCTTTGTCTCACTTAGTCCCAATTATTGAATGCAGGGATTTTTCTTTTCTTTGCCCATTTTGTGCGTCAGTCTCGGTAAGCAAAAAATTGATATTATCTTTTTATATTAATGATTATACCAATCGGTGAACCCCCCCAAAAACAAACAAACAAACAAACAAACAAACAAACAAACAAACAAACAAACAAACAAACAAACAAACCCAACAACTAATGACGCATGGGTAGACTTTTGAGTGCGCTTGTGTTTAGGTGTTATTGTTTCATTTTTCTTTAGTGTGAATGACTTTTACAATTTCTCACTTATAAATTATTGTAAATGTCTTATTTTTTTATAGTTTATATTCATTATCATTTTCATTTGGGCTAAGGCTCATTATGTGGCTTTTAGAATAAATTTGAACTTATGTTACCGTTTTAGTTTGGGCTGTACTTCGTGTGTGTGTGTGTGTGTGTGTGTGCGTTTCTTTGTAGATGGTAAAGGAAGAATACACATCCCTGTATCTCCACACCATGCTGAAAAAAAAAGTACTTGTCAGGCATGCAAATCCGCTAGGAACACCACAAAGGTACAGTTTACTCCTTGCTTACACCATGGAGCTACAAACGAAGCTCCATGCTTACACACAATCAGGGCCTGAACATGAATTACAATTGAATGGACGGGGTGGGGTGGAGTGGGGGAGAGAACACAAAGAAAAACAAATTGTTAGAATTCTTTTGAGTCTTTCGAAGGTACGATTACACAGTATTTATTCGTTGTTTGTTTGCTTGTTTGTTTTCGATGTTGTGCACGCGTCTTCTCAATCCTTGATAGTACATACTGCCATAAATGATCGCAACGATTTCATCTTGATATTGCCATTTATTGTATATTACCCCCGATAGATGGTGAGAATTATTTAAATAGGATACCGTCCTCTACATCTTATTCAAAGTGTCAGTTTTGGGCCAGATAGGCATGATATTACTCCGTTTTCTCCCCGGTTTGTAAAGAGAGAAATGAAAACAAAATTCTTGCGTACAGTCGACCGTCAAAGACATGGTAATGGTGTTCATTCGATGTCTCTCAGGCCCGAATTCACGAAGGTGGTACAAACGAAACCATGGTCTAAACCATGGACAAAAACCATGGAGCGCCAAGTGTCAAACGGAATATTTCGTCACTAAATTGGTCATTTCGTCGGCAAAATGACTGTTTCGTTAACGAAATGTTAACTAAATGTTCATTTAGTTACAAAATGTTGTCATTTCTTTACAAAATAATCATTTCATCGACGAAATGACTGATTTCGTAGCGAAATATCCCATGCGACACTTGGCATTCCATGGTTTTTGTCCATGGTTTAAACCATGGTTTCATTTGTACCACCTTCGTGAATTCGGGCCTCAGAGTCTATGAACTGCTTGAGAATAGAACAGTTCCAAGACAGAAACGAAGTGGTTATATCCGTGATATTTAAAGGAGACCTCCAGATGATTTTCAGACTTTTACATATGAACAACTATAAATTGGTTATACCAGGTACAGAGTTTCAGAATTTACAGTGATTGGGATGAGGAAAAAGAATGTTTTCAAAATGTATAACAAATCACTATGAACAAGGATGATGACATGACAGCCTCACTAAAGGAATGCACAAGTTGGGGCTCAAGGAAGCAGAACAAAAGAAGAAGGCATGCATACATTATCCACAGGTGAACTTGCAAACTGGCAGTATTGTAATGGGAACTACACTGCTACATTTTTGAAATATGTGAGGCTCTATGTCATCATCACTGTTCAGTGTAATTTGTTTAAGGTTTTTCAAAGTATTTTTTCTCTGCTCAAGGACCACAGTAAATTCCACAAATCTACACATGGAGCTGTTGATTTATGTACTGCATGATGTGAAATTATGAAAATCGTCTGGAATGCCCCTTTAATCTTAGGCATTATTGTCAAGAGTTAGGAATGATGTGTCTGCATTTTATCTTATTCTGTCTTCCCACAACCAATTTTGCCGGAGGGGAAAGGAGGGGGGGGGGGGGTGTCGATATTTTTGATCTCATGACTGGGGAAGAACTGTGCCAGCCTCATGATACGAATTGCCATCTCATTAGCTTATATTGTTTTTATCTGCCAAGAAGGTTTTCCAAAAATTCTGTGGAGTTTCCCCAATATCAATTCATATAGGAACGTCACACACTGTAGAATCGTGAATAAAATGATAAGAAATGTACACGCCCTAGTTCATGTTGTCATCGACTAAAACGGGGCAAGTGGAAATTGCGTACACATTAGAAAAAAAAAAGAGCAAGAAATAGAGAGAGGGGGATTTTAGTGAGGCTGCAGGTAAGGTCATCTTTTCTAAAGCTCGTCATACTACCTGTTGGAGGGAACACGGCTTTGCTGGCGTATCCAAGTGGTTGCAATGAAAATAGTTCGTCGACTTAACGCCATACACTACTAACAATAGACGAATGGTATTTGCGTGGGAAGTACACGCAAAAAGACGGATTACTCATGCGAGGAGAGGGACTCTGTAGTCTGCATGGCGTTTTAGAAGTATCGTAATTTGAAGCTTGTCTTTGTCCGCCATTCATCTCCTGTTCATTGATGAAACCTACAATGGTGTGTTGAAGACAGGTTGACTGGGAGCCAGGGGGGTTTATACGCCACGTATGGCACACATGTATGGGGGCAACGCCCATGTCTGGTGAAGTGGCTTCTCGTCTTTGCTTCTGTTGTGTGTGTGTGTGTGTGTGTTTTTTTTTTTTTATAATGGCTTTCGTTGAAATGGTGTACCATCCTTTTAAACATGTCTATGTTTTTCTTCTATTTTTCGTGGTACCATTGCTGCCATCAGGAACTCTTCATGTTCTTTCCTTCTTATTTTTTCTTTTTTTCTTCCTCTTGTTCTTCTTATTTGTCTTCTTCTTCAATTTTTACCCAGTTATTCTATTTCTCCTGCAGTCACAACTATAGACTGCCTTTTTTTAATCCTTTTTATTTTTCTTTCGGCATTCAGAGACAATATTGTAATACTTGTTTTAAATAGTAAAGATGTTTTGTCTATTTATTTATATGTTTCATTAGTACCCATGATATCGAAATTAGGCGTATTGGATTGTAGCAATTCACTTTAGAGCTGGCTGGCTATCAAAGCATCTATTTCCACTGTAAAGTCAGAAAGCATTTAATAACGCATTACGTCAAGAGATGACCATAAGATAGGATTTAAAAGAAATGAATTCTGGTGATAAGATAAGATTCAAGCATAATTATTCTTCTTCTTTTTCTTTTTGATAATAATAATAATGGAGTCTTGTAATGCGCCATGTCTGCCACACAGTGGCACTCCTGGCGCAGAAAGGTAAGACCTCCTCCCACATTGCTTCATTCAGGAAAAGATCCCATTTGAAAAAAAAAAAACAAAAACACGGTTACTGAAATAAAAAGGTCTTGAGTTCCCTCTTGAACAGAGGGAAAGAGGTCTCCATTCTCACTTTCAACGGCAATGAGTTCCAGAGAGAAGAGTCAGACTGTGTGAAAGCTCTGTTCCCCATGAATGATGAGTACGGGGAACTCGAAGGGTGTGAGCAGTGGATGAACGAAGAAATCTATAGTTGGTTTGTACTTATGGAATAGTTCCTGAAGGTAACTGGGTGCTGTGCCATGTAAAGAACGGAAAACCAGGATCAAGATCTTGTAGACAATTCGCTTGTCAACTGGAAGCCAGTGTAATTTATGAAGGACGTGAGAGATGTGTGAAGTTTTCTTCGTTAGAGTTACTAGTCTAGCAACAGAGTTCTGGAGCAGCTGGAGGCGATGTATTTGGTAGCCTGGTAGGTTTATCAGGATCCCATTTGCAAAGTCAAGACGAGAAGATATAAGGGAGTGAACCAAACATTCAGTTGTCTTAGGAGAGAGATACTTACGAATGTGCGATAAATTTCGCATCTGAAATCTCACTCCTCTGCAAACAGTGGAAATGTGGTCATTGAAAGTCATACCTGAATCAATGACAACACCCAGGTTTCGGCATTTTTTTCTTAGGGTGGATATCCAAGTCTCCTATTCGGATGGTAAGCAAAGAAGACACCTTCTTCAGGTTAGATTTGGAACCATGAAGAATGAATTCTGATTTACTGTCATTCAGTTTCAGATTATTCTGGGACATCCATTCCTTGACATCTGTTACACATTTTTCCAAGCAATGGATTGAAGAGGAGAGGTTTTAATCCGTTGGGTTAAATGATTCTTATATACAACTGAAAGTCATCGGCGTATGAGTGAAAATTGATGCCATGAGAACGGATGATATTGCCAAGAGGCTGTGTGTAAACAACAAACAGAAGTGGTCCACCTACAGACCCCTGTGGAACTCCATGTGAGAGAAGAGTTTGAGGAGAACAGACGCCATTTACAGAGACACGCTACAATGTCTACCATGAAGGTACGAGCTGAACCACTGAAGTGCTTGTGATGTGACTCCAAGGGATTCTAACCTCTTGATCAAGATTGAATGATGAACAGTGTCAAAGGCACCTGACACATCGAGTAGATCAAGTGCAGTTTTCTTCTTTTTCTTCTTCTTCATCTTCTTCATCTTCTTTGAATTTTTAATCAACACTGCAAAATATTTTTGGACACAATTCAATATAGGAGGTAAGTGTCATAACGACACCAGCGTGCCAACAACCACGGACCCACCTGCCATATCATAAAGAGTTGTGTGCTGTAAGACATTCATAATTAATTATGCAAGCATGACCGTTGATCAGACTCATAAAAAGATCAAATTATATATGCACATATTTCTTGTTAGTTCAAAGGGAGATGAAGAGAGAATAAAACTAGTGATTGGAATAGTACAGTCTAGCATCCGGTTTGATTTCGTCAGTCATTGAAACCGTTGGGGGTAAAGTCAATCGAAAAAAAAGAAAGAAAGAAGGGAGAGAAAACAACCCGCTTTAAACAGATCCTGTTCAAAAAGAGTTTAACCTGCTACGCTCTAGTCGTTCAAAATGGGATCGACCAAAAAACCAAAAGAGTTTAACCAGCTACGCTCTAGTCGTTCAAAATGGGGAAAAAAAGTGAAGCCGTATATAACCACACATTTTTTTCGTGTGCCCACGCAACACACTGGTGTACGTTTAGATTTGACCCTTTCGTTACCTATCTATACGACGCCACCGTACTCCGAAGCTATACTGTAGTAGTTATACGCTGTGCTTTGGGATATAGTTGCATTTTGTGCTTTGCGTTGGCACGGCGTCCAGTCAAAACGTCGTATAGTTTGCTACGCCCGTGGTGTCCCTGCCGATCACTGTTGACTTTTCTACCTGGATGGTCGTGGGATTATATTATTCTGTGTCGTCTTTGTATCAAAGCACCTGGGAATTTCTGACACTATTTTTAGCAGGCATCCTCCATCATAGGAAAGGCTTCGGTTCTGATTTTGTGAGACATTTTTGATAGGTAAGTAGGGGCTTACGGAAGTTTGTCGTACATTATACAATTATTTAGATATTAGACAGGTGGCAGTGATACTATTGGTGAACGTCAATGAGATCACGGTGTTGATATCTGTGTCAAGGTATGTATATAGTAAGACAGGGAGAAAGTGATATATTTTTGAAGCAGTTTTGCTCACGTGAAAGCAAGTACTATCACGCTCAATCTCTCAAAAATTCTGACACAGTCTCATTCGTAAAAGGGTCCGATCATAAAGTACACAGGACAGAATTACAACAAAAACAAAAGCAAATGAACTAAAATATTAAACGACGTGTTGCCAGTATCTACCAGATCAATAATTTTCACAGATCACAATAATAACCCGGAGAGAAACTGCGACGTGGTATTTGAAGGCCATAATTTGTCCATATTATTGTGTTATTGTTAGAGCTTATTACGAGTATTATGCCCCACGTACAGTGTATTGTGGGCTTACATGGTTGCGTGCTAGCTATAATCTCAATTCTGTTCGTCATTAAACGACAAGTTCACCTTCATAAACATAAGGATTGAGAGAATGCAGCAATATTAGTAGAACACATCAATGAAACTTTGAGGAAAATTGGACAATCGATGCAAAAATTATGAATTTTTACAATTTTTGTGCTGGAACCGCTGGATGAGGAGACTACTAAGGCTTGTGATGTCATATGATTACAACAGTATAAAGAAAATGTAAAGAAAATTCAACATATTTTCACTTTTTTCGCATAATAAAAAAGCACTTGACTTGCCTCTTTCTGAAGGCAGTGTGAATAATATTACCCATAACATATGTCAGTAACGAGTCAAGGGAATGTGTACTTTTTTCAAAAGATGAAATTTTGTGAAATTCTTTTTATGTTTTCCTTATATTGTTGTACGCATGTGACATCATACACTGCAGTAATCTTCTCATCGAGCGGTGACTGCACAAAAACTTCAAAAATTCATAACTTTTGAACGGATTGTCCGATTTTCCTCAAACTTTCAATGATGTGTTCTACTAATATTGCTACATTCTCTCAGTCCTATATGTTAATGAAGGTGAACTTGTCCTTTAAGATAACACCATTACTAACTCTCTCTCTCTCTCTATCTCTCTCTCTCTCTCTCTCTCTCTAGCGTACGTGTGATTGTGTATGTGTGTCGAAAGCTGGAAAAGCACAATGCTCAGAATAATAATACAAGGACAGAAAAATATAAAAACCCATTTGTTTGGGGGCGATATGAATGAAATGCATTTCTATTGCTTCTTAGTCCCAGCATGCATGTCAAAAAAGGGCAAGACAAGGTCACGCACACACACACACACACACACGCACACACACACACACACACACACACACACAGGCACATGTACATGATCCATTGAAAGGAGGGAGGTGCAATGGAAAAGAACGTTTCACCTTAAACCTTTACGTTTTGTCAATTATACGTGTTACGCTTACCATATATGTTTTCCCATCGTATCACGGCGCTATCCCATATAGTAGACCCACGTAGATAGCAAGAAAAAGACCCCGTGTGTGTGTGTGTGTGTGTGTGTGTGTGTGTGTGTGTGTGTGTGTGTGTACCACCACCACCAAAAAATAAAGAAGAAGAAAAAAAAAACACCCCTTTTCAGCAGACTTTTTGCGTCGCTTTTCATCATAACTAATAGCTGAGTATTCAGTCTGGAATCGCAAATTTGCTGAGTTTTCTAACACCATACTGATTATTGAAACAGCTTTACATATGTAAACTGTTAAAATCGACAAATAATAAAACAATGCATAGTATAGAAGTTCAATAGCTTGTAAAAAGATCGGATTCTTCGTCCCTGCTCACTCAGCCGTGAAATCGTTTCCAATTTGTGTTTCCGGAAGAGGGCGTGGTCGCGGAAGAAGGAAATCAATGTGGAAGAGTGGTGGGTTGGATAATCAAGAGTCACGTGTTTAAAGAAGGCGATTTTAAGGAAGACCGAACGCCAACTAATTCCCAGGGAAACGTTGTTTTCTTGTTTTTTTTTTATTATTTTTGTTTCGTTTTGTTTTCCGCTGAATGTGATTGGAATTAACAATTCTCATGACATCAAAATAGGATTGGTATTGCTTGAGTGATCAACGACTCAAACGCATCGTGATACCTACGAATTCAAATGAGAACTAAAAAAGAAAAAAACCAAAACAAACAAACAAGCAAAACAGGCAAAACACACCAAAGCTTGACTTATCGTATTTAACTGTAGGGAGTTATAGGTTATATCATTGCACAGGATTGACGTCTACAAGAACGGTTTTATAACTTTTCGCAACCCTTTCTCTGATAATTATGTAAAGTTTAATACAAGTACACTACACGTTGTATTACCTCTAATGTTTGTGTTTTAGGGTCATGTATGATGAGAATTAAGATGCTGACAGTCTGCGAATTGTTGCTGTTGTTACTATTGCTTACATTCGTGCTAAATGCAATATTGTCATTTAATCAATACTTTTACAACAGATTTGCACTAAGGAAGAGAATACGCTACACCAACTTTTTGATATCACTTTGCCAAAGCGGCAAAAAAAAAAAAAAAAGAAAAAAAAATAATAATAATAAGAGTTACGTTTCTGCCTCTCATCATCTTCATTATGTTCTCATCATTCTACCATGACTTTCTTTACATCCTCTCATCATGCTTGACACCCGTTGCGACGGTTTCTTTTATCCTTCTTACAGACTGACATCAAGTCACCATGGGAGCCGACCTCGGAGGATGTGCTAAATGCTCCAGATATCTCCTCATCGTCTTCAACATCCTATTTTTCGTGAGTTTCCCCAAAACACCACTCCTTAGATGGACAGAACACATTTCTGTGTTTGGAACATTTCACTATCTTTTTAGGATTGAGGAAAATAATTTACTTTGATATGAGCCCCTTTATTCATGTTATTTTGGGCATATAATCTTGTTTCCTTTGGTTATAAAGATTCCAAAAGCCTCTTGCTATCTACTTTATCACCAACGGTTATATTATCAACACATATCTTGGAAGAATAAAGTTAATGTCTCTAATGTGTCAAAAATGGGTGAATTTCGTACAATATGTACATTGTATTAAGAGAATTATAAGATTAAGAGAACTACTCCAGTGATACCAATGAAAAAATCATGAATGTAGATTAAGTTTTACCGCAAATATGTCTTTCGAAATTGTAGCAACCTTTAAGTGCGCAATGAATTTAATATGAATTTGTTCCTTTTTAAAAATGATGAATCTGTTGCCAACTTCTCATGAGGCGAGGTTGTCACTACCCAAGACTAGACTCGACATTAAGACGCATAAAATTTGTATCATATTAGATTACTAGTACTGACATTAACGAAACAGTCTTTTTGTCTTCTGTTTTTTGATTGTTGACAAATCTAATTCTACGTTATTTTTCTGTTTTTTTTTCCTGTTTATTGATGGTTTCAACTCGGCGTTATTGATGCTTTTGCTTGTTAATGATTTCTTCTCTGCGTTATCGAGGTCTTTGATGTATATGATTTTACCTCTGTGTTATTGATGCTTTTATTTGTTGAAGACTTTAAAACTGTGCTATTATCATTAACATTATTTTTTTGGTCTATTAATGATTTCAACTCGGCTGTATCAATGTTTTCGTGCGTTGATGATTTTTAACTCTCGATGTTATCGATTCTGTATCTCCTCGCTGGATAACCAGCTGGTAGGAGTGGCCCTCCTAGCCGTGGGAATATGGGTGCAGGTCCAACCCTACCAGGTGGACATCCTGGAGATCCTCGATAACCCCCTCATCAAGAATAGCGCCCACGTGCTCATCGCCATCGGTTCCTTCATCATGGCCATGTCCGGCATCGGGTTCGGAGGGGCATGCTCCAACAGCAAGTGCATGTTGGTCTTGGTACGTATGCAGCCTGATCTCACGTGACCTAACCATAACTTTGTCAGGTGGTCTCTCATGTGACATAATGATAACTGTCAGGTGGTTTTTGTCGCTTTCTGTATAAGTTCTGTTATTAGTGCGCACTAGACTTCACGCGTGTATATTAAAGGCATTGTTTGCCATTTGCAAATAAAAAAACAGTTTTGATGCTTCAAAATAGTTCTAATATGTGACTCAAGAGAGAGAAACAATCAATATAGAAAGCTTAGTCAGTGTAATCGATGTTAGATATGTTAATGTGAACAAAAAATATGAGAAATTGTTTCTATAACAAATCGTCTCTACAGTTATGGTTTATTGAGAAAAAATAGTGATATCTCCTTGTAGTTTTAGGGTTCATTGCAAAATGTTTATATTATGGTAGGATGTTTTGTGATACAACTAACCTATGAATAAAAAACAAGTGAACACTCAAACATTTATTTTTTAAATCACTGCTCTCAATGGTAAACATTACCTTTAATAAGATGGACCAGCTTATGAATCCCAGAAGTTTGTTGTACCAAAGATAATTAGAATTATCTGGGAAACTCCTGATCGAATATCAAATATCAGGTTTCGAAAAAGAGAAAAAAAGAACACAGTGTCCACAGTATGAGACACACAGTGTGAACGCATTGTGGACACAGTGTGAAATCTCTGCACACTGTGAAATTCGTGTGAACACGTTGTGAATCATCAATTCACAGTGAGTCACAAAACATTACCATGTGAACACTCTGTGAAAACCAAACCACAGTGTGAAATCATCGACACGATGTAAATTCGAACATTTTCACACATTCGACTATGTGACCACACAGTGACCACACTGTGAACACACTGGAACACTGTGTTCTTTCCAGCAGGGCACTATGCAAAATACATCTCATTTAGAGGCTGGGAGAGCTTTATTCTAGATTTGAATAAAACATAATATAAATTGTATAAAGCTAAAACGTACTTCGCAGGACTCAAAATTCACCTTCCACCATCATTGGAATCTGCTTGCAATTTATCGTAAAATTCCACCAAGAAACTTTTCGCCGGGATGTTATATACCTTTCGCTTTCTCTCCCTCTATATGATTTACAAAGCCATGCTTGTTGATATAATAAAATGTCTTTGATTTATGATATACTTTGCAATATTTCTATGCTGCTATTAAGAAGCGTAAAATTGTGAATGGTTAATACCCTCTGCTTGTGGTGATGATAATGGCATTGATTTAATATGATTGTTATGTTTAATATCAAATTCGATGTGAAGAGCTTTACGGGGATAATGCATCTTTAGATTATCGGAGCATTGATTTCATCATTATCATCATTATTGTTATCATTGCAGTATATCGAATTTGGATTATGAATTGTATCATGGCTTTTAAAATCTCTCATGGAATAGACTGAAAGATAATTACAGGATTTTTGTTTTTGTTTGTTTGTTTGCTTTTTAATGGGATCGAGAATAACAGAACTTGTGATTGATCACAAATTGCTGATAAGTCCCCTCAAGGGGCAGTGGCGGATCCAGGGGGAGCACACCGGTCACGCCCCACTATTTTTTGTAAAAAGAAAAGAAAAAAAAAATGAAGGATGGTGCGTGCGTCCCCCTTTAATTTTGTAAAGGCGGATTCCTGGATCCGCCCCTCAGTGCATGGCACAAAGTTCTCTCGAGTATGATTCCTTCCCACTTCTGCAAGTCTCATTTTTTTGGTCTCTTTCTCTTTCTTCACAGCACTTCATCGTCGTTTTCATTGTATTCGTCGCACAGCTGGTCGCCTGCGCCCTTGTGCTCGCCTACAAGAGCGACGTGAGTATCGAACCTGCTTGGCCTACTCCCCTATCTGCCTCCCCCAATTCTAGCTTGCCTTGTGTTCTAGTTCCATCCCTGACTTCAGGGAGCTGAGACGAAACCTTATAGATGATCCCGTCCTCTTTTGCATCAATCCCTGAAAATAGATATAGATAGATAGATAGAAAGATATATAGGTAGATAGAAAGATAGATAGATAGATAGATAAATAGATAGGTAGGTAGAAAGATAGATAGATGGATAGATTGATAGGGAGATAGATAGACAGAGAGATAGATAGACAGATAGATAGATAGAGAGACAGATAGATAGACAGACAGGCAGATAGATAAATAGATAAATGAAGACATCGGGATAGATAAATAAATAAATACATTAATACATACATGCATACATACATACGTAAAGGAATAAATAAGCAAATAAATTACTAACTAACTAGCTAACTAAATGAATGAACGAATAAATAAATAAATGAATGAATGAATAAATAAATAAATAGTAATTAAAACCTCCATCAGCAAGACCATCACATTGTGACCTTTCTCCACCAAAGTAACAGAATTTGCCTATCCCTGAATACAAGTACAACACAATACGGTGCAAATATATAAAAACAAAGTTTCCTGCTTATATTACTCAAGATAGAAAAAGAGCCTCCATAAAATTTTCTCTAAAAGAATACAATAATATCCTTGAGATCCTTGAGTACTAAGTATTGAGGACTTTCGATTGTGTCGTAGAAAGTTACTAGTCAACGTATCGGAAAAATGAGGTGTTGACGTTCAGTAAAAATGTTCCCTTTGACTGAGTGATAGAGGCCTTTTCGAATTTGAAATAAGTCCATCATTAGATAGAGCAAAATTAGACTATTCCGGTGATACCTCATCTATTACATAACAAGGATTATTCCTGTAGTTGTGATTAAGAATTCCCTATATTTTCTCATTTTTACATTCGTTTATAAGCAGCTTTGAACACAAAGATCTGAAATTAAGAAGAATGGAGTTAAATCCTTTTGCGACCAAACTCTTCATTTTGTGAATAGAAAAACAGAAGTTAAATAGGAAGTGCACCGATATCTAGTCAGTGTGTGACATCTATTAGATTATGCAAGTCCAGGGAAATTTTGCCACTGATGATTATCACCTTTTGATCATTGAATATAGCAGTCTCCTCTTATTCTGACTTATTCTGGCGAAAATTAGATTGGACTGGTAAAGCCATTTAATTCACAAAAGGGGGGGGGGGGGAGGGGTGAGACAGAAATTAACACCGATTACTGATTGTGAGAGAAACATGGTCTTGGATGAGTGCTACCAATTTAAAAAGAAGCATTCGTTTACGAATAAAGGGGCTCTTGCAAATCTTGGAACCAAATTAATGTGATAAATACACAAAAAAGGGTTCAAAATTTTTTACCTTATATATGACACTCTGACAATTTAAAGTAGATAATATTATAAAACAGATAATGCACCAAAACACAGAAATCGGGTTTGTAGAACCTTGACGGGTTAATGTCTCCCTATCTCATCTGCAGGTTGACAGTTTCCTCACCGATACTTTGATCACCACCATGGACGATTACAATGGAGAGAACGCAACCGACTCCACCAGCACTGGCTGGAACGCTGTCCAGATCCTGGTAAGAGACTCACTTCTTGTTACATTATCAAAGAACAATTCCAGTAAAATTATATGTTAGTCTGAGAAGAAAGAGTAAGATCTTAAAATTACATCAGTAAAAATCTTATCAAAATCGGATAAAAATTTAAAGAAGTTAGGAAATGTGAAATATAGCTATATTTCTGCCGTTAGTTCTAGCACAGTTGATATGATATTCAAATGAGTGAGCTGATGACGTCACACCAACATTTTCCATTGCTCATGTAAAAAAAAGGGTGAAAAATTAAATGTTTGTGTTATTGAAGTTTAAAATGTGATTTTATTCGGATTTAAATAATTTCAGAATAATGATCAATTAGATATATTTTGAGGACGCGGCGTAATTGCGTTCGATGAAACAAAAACGTCAAAATCTTATATACACAGTATTATGGCAATCTTGTAAGAGGATGACATCACCACGTCACTATCTGCATAGTCAAAAAGATTGTTTAAGAGCTGCTGCCTAAAAATTAGTGGAATATCAAAATGTCATAACTTCCTTATTTTATCCGTTTTTAATCAAATTTTCATTGCTCTGCCAAAACAAAAAAAAAAAATTATTATGCTTGGTTGGCAATGGTCAATCCTTAAAGGACAAGTTTATATAAGATAATGAGAAACCTCTCATGAACTATGAAAGAGCATGTTATTCTATGAGGAATTCAACGTTTATTTGATGAAAATTGGTTTTGAAATGGCTAAGATATCGAAAAAGAGTGATTCTAATAAAGTGTGGGACCCACACTTTATTACGATCGCTTTGTTTTACTTTGTTTTTGGATGTTTCAGTCACTCCAAACCTGATTTTCATCAAATAAACCTTGAATTGCTCTTAAAATGGTATGCTCTGTACTATATCATAAGTGCTTTCTTGGTATCTCGCAAAAAGTTAAAAGCTCAATTCTCATCTCCACCAATACTGTACCATCCCTTTAATATTATATGGACTATTTGTAGCTACCTGTCAAATTGTATCATATACAACATGCACAACGTCATAACATAACATGTATTTGTACCTTAATGTTTAAATCTGAATAGAATTTATTTATGAAAACAAAATTGCTATGTGATATAACTGTAGGGTAGACAATAAGCCCAAAGTGCAGAGGCTAAGTTATTAGAAAGTTTAAAAAACATACGCTCAAGGAAACGTTTGCATACATGCATACATAGAGAGTATTCTTCTTAATGATGTTTATTGAGATTATTTGCCTCTTGTTTTGTTTTTTTCCCGTGGGGCGCAGTTCGAGTGCTGCGGAACCAACGGCTATGCTGACTGGCAAAACACAACTTGGTACGACGGTAATCCCACATACCAATCTTACTCTCAAGACTACCCCCTTACCTGCTGCGTGGTAAGTACATGCCGTCATGTTTCCCAGAATTCTGTTCGTGGACAGAGTTTCAACATGACTAACCGTATTTATTAGCTGCTTTACGTATCTTGCTTTTTGTTATGATGTGACATTTAATTCGTTATTTGTACCTAAATGTTGAAGTTTCTTTGTGAAAAAAAAAATAGTTGCAGTGATAGCTTTCAAGAGGATGGCTATAATTCCAATCACCCCCTTCCAACAAGAAAAAAAAAAAAAGAAAGAAGATAAAAGAAGATATACAATTTCGTTATTCATGCTTAAAATGAATATGACGAACTTCATTTAAAAAGATAAATGAATTCGAACACGAATTCACTAAAATCCCACACAAAATAAGAAAACAATGACATTTTAAAGTATAAAGCGATAATGCTTTCACGAAAACTGTGATCTTGCTTAAAACGCCTATAAATTTATGCAATAATCTATTCATTACCCATTGTAAAGTATTTTCCAAATTATGATGAAAACTTTCACTTTAATCGAACCAATTTTTGGTGGAAACAGTTGATAATTGTTTTTTTTTTTAAAGAATATTCAAGTCCATCTCAGTCGTGCCTCTTAAAGCTGATCCTAAATGTTTGACATCATGTTTTGAGGGATTTAAGTTCCAGTTTCTTTCTCACATTGGTATGTTTTGTAATTTCCATCGATTTTATGCACAACCATTTCCCTTTAGACCTCCAATAAAGGCTTCTTAATAGATTTAGGATTGCCAATCCAATTCAATAGGGATCGTTGCTGCACCAAAACTACTCCAGGAAATGATGTATGGATGATGGATGGTATCTCAGAAATAATCATAATAGTATGAAAAAAATGGTTGGCAGCTAATCCCTTCCTGACATGGTGCCGTTTTCTTGGTTCAATCTTTGCCTGCGACAGTACCCCGATAAGAACGATCTTCTCACCGGAACCGACTGGCCCATGCCTGCCAACATCAGCGCCTGCCTGACTACAACGAGCGCCACCTACGTCAACACAGGAGTAAGTGCACGTACGGTGTAACCATAGAGCTAGTGTAACCATGGAGCTACAATATAGTTCCATGATGTTTCTTTGTCCAATGCCGTCTCGGTATAGATGGCGTCTTAACATGCAATATATAAACAAAAAGCATGCAAGCAGGGGGTCTCCACACGAAATCAAGACGAAACCAAGTCACCAGTAACAGGCAAGCCCAAGTGAGACGAGATTTTGGGTGCACGTCACGAGTTCGACACTCACGAGTTATACAACCCACAGGTCATACAGCCCACGTCTCATACAGCTCACGAGTTATACAGCCCATGAGTCAAACAGCCTTTGAGCTCAACACTAGAGGGCCCGTTTCATAAAACTTGTCATCAGTGACAATTGCCACATTTCTATGACAAATTTGCTCTCAGCCAATCAGCTGCAAGGATTTCAGCAGCTTGTCACGTCTATGACAACTTGTCACTGATGACAAGTTTTATGAAACAGGCCCCTAGGGCCCTCGAGTCCGACGCTAGGCACACAGGGCCTACGAGTTCGACACTATTCAAAACGGAAAAGGCCCACGAGCCCGACACATTTAGCCCCGCTGTATGACACGCGGGCCCGTATGACTTGTGGGTGTCTTGGGATGAGCCCGACGTTTGGAGATCCCTCCAAAGAATTTATGCTTTCGAATTACCAAATTCTGCTATGCGTTTGACAGCAAAATGTCGGAGCCAATAGTGCAAAGCTGGCATTATGTGCCGGGTCTCTTCGGAGAAGATTATACACTGCACATAATTTCGCTCTGACCGCCGATGGGCGAAATGTACACAATTCGAAGTGACTCATAACGGAATTATTTCGTAGAAGGGATACTGCCGTGAAGGCTATCTCTCAGCTCAGCTCAAGAATATCTTGAGGCGCTCAACTTTTCTTCAGTTTGCTTCGTTGGTGTGAGGATAAAAGCCTTTTGTAAGAGGTTATAGGAAAAACATTGATCTCCACGCCCCCCCCCCACTTCCTATTATGCATACCCTCAGCGATTCTGTGTTCTCTTGCTTGCTTATGTTTCCGTCGATGTAATGGATTGGGAGTTGAGAACTATCAGTAATGTCAAGTTTAAAAGTGTGACACTCAATGAGTTTTGGGGCAACGGGAATATGTGCGTAATTAATATTACGTATACACTGCACCTTTCGGAGAAAGCGTATAGAAATATTGTGTACTAAAAATTGGCAGTAGTAATGCACTTAGCAATTCAAACAGTATCTTATATTCACCAGCTTTAAAGGGGCCCTGAAATCCAAATGCATGTTGATTTGTGTTGATTTATGATAACCTCAACATCACTCTTGCGGTGAAACGAGAAGCATTCCATATACTTTTAATGATTTTCTTCTTCTATTTATCTTCAGATTACTTGGGAACGCCCACAAAAAATTCCTTCCAAACCAATAGTCCTCAGATGACCTCATCTGTCAATCATTGCTAAAGTACTAAAATGTTTAAGAATGCACCTTCCCCTCGACTCAGCATAACTTGCATGTTTCTGTGATATTAATGCGACTAACAAAAGACATGGCGAAGGATTTTTTTTGTGTGTGTGTGTGTGTGTGGGCGTTCCCAAGTAATCTGAAGAAAAACAGAAGAAAAAAAAAATCCTTAAAAATATATGGAATGTTTCCAGATATTCGTTTCACCGCAAAGGTGATGTTGATGGGTATCATAAATCAACACAAATCAACATGCATTTGGATTTCAGGGCCCCTTTAAGAAAAAGGAGAATACACAAGCAAAGGATATTAACATAAAAAATGGAGATGGCGGAAGTGGACAATGAGAGATAGAGAAAAAAAGCCGAAGAAGAATGGAAAAATATATGGAGAGGGATAAAGAACAAGTAAGATAAACAGAGGAAGAAATCAAAGTGTACAAAGAATGACATGTTTTGATTCTTTCTTTTTCAGGGCTGCTACGAATCTTTACAGAACTACGTCACAGATCATATCTACTACATTGGAGCCGTGGGAATCGCTCTTGTCGTTATTGAGGTATGTAGAATCTTCCAATTTTTAATACCGCATGTTCACCCATTTCCAAGCGCCATGTATCATGATTATTTGTTTGAATGTTGTTTTTACCTCCGGATGTTTATCAATCTTTGATGGTATTCTGCATGTTATATAGAATAAAGATTTATTTCTTCATTTGAGCCCTATTTTAATCAAATTTTATTGGTGTTTCTTTGTTTGTTTTAATTGCAAAATTACCTTAAAATCATTACATTTGTTGCTGATCCGTGAAGTGACAACACGATCATATTAAATGGTTAAATACAGTGTTTCTATCGCAAATTGGTGATTAAAAAAAAGAATTAAAATGATAGTATGCTGGTTTTAGTGAATTTAATCACTTCCAAATAATTTTCTCAAATATTATATAGGTAAAGCATTTAGCGGCAAAATGACCAGGAGACTTCCTTGTTCAAAACAAAGAAACTCATGATCATGCCTGTACAAGCTACTCCCATTATAACGAAGTACTCGGTAGTAACAACTTTCATTCGTCGTATCACAATTTCGTCATAGCAGAACATTAAGATATGCACAGATATACTGACAACAATATGGGACCCGAATTTCTACTTCAAATACAGAATGCTGCTTTATCGTATATTTTTGTTGTTGTCATAACGGGAGTGCAGTATAGTATTCACTGCATAAACTATTTACTACAGTATAGTCAGATAGTAGTAGTAGTAGTAGTAGCAGTGGTAGTAGTAGTAGAAATCATGATGAAAGTTATAGTAATGATACTACTACTACTAATAATAATAACAATGAGAATAATGATGATAATAACAATCATAATCATAATCATAATAATAATGATAATAATATACTAGTAGTATTGATTATATAGTAGTTACTTTTCATGGGATGTAGCGGCTTCATTGATTCACCAATGTCATAATGGCTTATACAGTGTACCTCAGACCACGATTGTGCACACTTGATATTGATAAGAACTATGTATTCTTATCATTTCCCTCCCTAGATTCTGGTCATGATTTTCAACATCACACTCTGTCGAGGCATCGGAAAGGCCAACGATGTAGTCTAAGGCCACCAAACATCCAGGTTCCCGACTTCTGACATCATCAGGAGGGTGGAAGACTGGACGCAAGACTAGCACAAGTTGCTACAAATTACGATATATTTTCTCACGATGAATATTATCTCTCTGTACAAAGTAACTGTTAATAAACTAAATTATGCAAATAGACAAGTAGGCTTAAATGTCCTTAAAAAAGAATCTCCGTATCAAAGGAAGTGGATATTACTTTAATATCTCTCTCTTCTCTCATTCTTATTTGTAATACTCCCTCTTTCGCTCTCTAAATACCTTTATCTGTCGAGATTTCTGGCGAATGGTGGTGTTGTGAAAGTAGTCCCTCGCAAAATTCCCTGCATGTCCACCTCCTGAGTGAAATTTTCTTGTTACATTCTACATAATATTTTTTTACTGAAGGAAAATTGACGGGGTGAAATTCCACGCAAAATTTGTTAGAACCGACCGTGTCTTCCATCTACCTCCTGAAAAACAAAAATCATCCCAACAATTTTTTGTTTCTTTCATGTCTAAAGACATAATAGCGACGACAATGTGAATTTGCTTCGATGCTACAATCTTGTAGGATTTCCCCTGTAAAAACAGGGGAAGGGCGGGGAGGGGGATTATCGGGGGATGGAGGCCGGGGTTGATTATTTTACAAGTAAACCCTTTTCATACCAATGAACCAAAACGTGCGCTAATTTCACACACATATTATAGGGCCTACCTAGACAAGAAATTAACATGGTGCACAGAGGGTCAAAGGTCGCATTTCCTCCGTATTCCTCCTACCACCGAATGGACCGCCTTGGACCTTGGATTGAAGTAATATCCACAAAACCTTTGATACTGATTTACACATCTATTTGCTACTCTTTTGTATAGAAGAAAAATGTATCATAGCATATCAGACACGACCGCAAGAAGTAGGAGGGAAAAGCAAAAACTAAACGAAACAATAAGCAAAAAAAAAACAAAAATGAAATCAGTAGTGACCAATAAGAAACGTGTATTTCTGTTCGTTTCCCGCTAGTTGGCGTTTGGACAAAACCTTGAGAAAGGAACCATGTTTGCGAGAAATGAGATTATTGTTTTGTTGTTTTGGGTTGTTTTTTTCCGTGAGAATGTCGCAGCTAATGTGCAAACACGCAAACAGACACAACGCTGCCACATTCATAGAGAAAAAAGGAATAACACAGAAATATTTGTAATATTATCATAATCTTATGTACTATCAGCCGTCAAGTTACCTGTGTACTGGCGTGTATATAATTATAGTTATTCAAGTTTAAGATTTCTGCCGTCTTACCGTTCTGACCTGATAAGACATTAGTACGGTTATAAACACGAATGTTGGATCGTTTCAGGCAACCTAATGACAAGATAACCAACGTTCTTGTTTCTCCGGAGTTTTGAAAAAAAAACCAACCAAAAACAATCAACAACAATGGCATAGTGTAAGTTTTCATGATCAGTAAATAGGCCTATTGACGAGAAATTGCTGGTATTGGATGCCGAATCCAGGTAAAAATGATAAAACTGAGACACTCCGTGTGGGTTCATCACTGCTCATGGGTGAAAATAATATATAGAATAAAATCATGGGTTACGAGTTTAATGAAGTGTAAAAATTTGCAAATCGAGGAGAATAATAAGCTAATAATAGCCATTTAAAAAGAAAAGAAAATTGAAAATTAAAAGTGAAGAAATAGAATAATTAACTTGAAATCATGCGTGGAAGAAATTACGGGTGATGAAGTTATTCTGCATAGTATGTAGGAATGTACAGCTGTAATATTTGCGTGTATAACACCTCTGATTATAATGCTAAAAATTAGTTCTATTTTCTGAACTCTTTTTGTAACAGGAACTGATATAGATGCCTTTGGTTTTGTTATTCAGAGAAGCTGTAAACACACTTCTCTGAGCAGTGAACTACCTTCGAAAGTGCACTATGCTACCGTTTCTTTCAACACATCTCGTTTTGCTTATCGTCTTTTCAGAGAGTTCTGTACGCCTTGATGAAAAACATTTTCTCCAGTGTTTTATGCGTCGATCAGTTTATCACTCATCCCTTGTGCGTGTGCTACGTCCATTTAGCATATTATTTTCATAGTAACTTCCTTTTTATAAGAAACGTAATTCTTACTTGTATTTAAGATTATAGAGAGGCTGTCTTTTAAAATGCTGAAGAACAAGCTCTGATGAAAATTCCCTGTACCTTTTGTAGAAATAAGATATATTCTGTGTATCTCTTGTTTGTAGACTTTTTGTCGCAAAATCCTGTATTCAGGCTCGTACATGTTTGATGCGGAAGGGCTTATGTACGGAAAATTCTGCAGTAGCAATGATCTGAAGTTTAACAGCGCCCTCTAAGATCAATTCAGCGGTATTCGCTATGCAAAACCTGTCATTGACCGAAATGCACGATGCAGTTGTACATTTTTACGAAATCCTTCTTTCACTGTGGTTAAAATGAAATTATTTATGAGTCATCCATGTTTACATTTTTTAATAACTTTCCCCCGGAAGACAATTTTCCCATGATCATGAAAAAAGGATGATTAAGGGCAATAAACTAGGACATTCTGCATGTTCTGTGCAGTACATGACCATTAAAATGAAGTACAGTACTTCGAGGAGCTACTGTTGGATTACCAGTCCTTCGTTGCCTGTCAACTTATTATTGAGCTGTGCGTGCAAGTTTTAAGACTCATAATTGTATGTTGAATAAATGTATGGATGTAACAGTGTTCGTAGTGCATTTCTGTCTCCTCTCTCTTGTAATGATTCTGCTGAAATTGACCAAAACGAGAAATCACTCAAAATCGTATACAAACTTTACGATTTGATAACTGTGACATTGTGAATCACCAAGTTAGTGGTAATGTCGAGTCCAAATGCCTTTGATAAATCATCAAATGGGAATCTTCTTAGAACATGTAGAACATCCTATACGAACACGTTACATTTATCATTACAACATTGGAATATGAACTTTTTTTGCTATGCTCACTGTCAAAGCAGTACTATCAACATCATCACTACCGCCTTCTCGACATCACCCATGTCGCGCCCTTAGTTATCCCACCATGGAATATCATCATCATCATCATCATCACCACCACCACCACCATCATCATCATCATCATCATCATCATCATCATCATCATCATCATCATCCTCTTTATCATTGTTACTTGTCCATCCATAATGCAGTACTATTATCCAGGGCAAGTGCAGCCGGCAGAGAATTTACGGTCTAACTTTTTCCTGCTTGTCAACCGATTTTGGGAGGGAAATGGCAGCAAACTATCCCCCTGTTCCCATAAAGTCGGTCCCCTCGCTTTGAAATAATAATAGTAATTTAAAAAAAAAAAAAAAAAAAAAAAAAAAAACGTAGCGCCGAATTCAGTCGATTGGTTCCGCCGGAACGAATTTACCGCACAATAGGCAGTACGCAGAAACGTTCCGCAACCGCCGATCCTATCCGGGTTGTGCGAGTAGGCCTCATTAAAAACAAAATAATATCTGCTTATTGTGGATGCCCATATCAAACGCCCCCCCCCCCCCAAAAAAAAAAAAAAAAAAGTATGCTAGCTATTTGTTCATTTCTTAAATAATATTAATGACAAACCTATGTTTACGTTCTGATAATGTCCCTTTAACTGAATTATATTATAGCCTCGTACTTAAATTGCGCTCGAACAAGTGGCGCGAAGAAATAAATTACTGTACAATGTATTAGCTAAATTGCATGCACACATACGTACGAGTCGAGCATCTGGAGCTGTTGCACAGACAGTATGATGTGATTAGCCTTTATTTAGATAAAACTTCAAAGAATAGTTCAACGAAAGAGCATGATAATACTGTAGTTGTACATTTATAAGAGACTGCTTACAGTGGGAAGGAAGAAAGAGGGAGGTTCTTCCAAAAAAAAAAATGTTGCTTAGTCTGCAAACAATCATTTATAATTGTTAATGTGTATGCAGGGGACTAAAATGGAGCTATACATGTCGGGATTTAAAGCTGTTATAACTCGAGATGAATAACATATTCCTTTGTATCCTTTTCTCCTTATTTTTCTCCTTCGCACTCTCAATCTCTTCTTTATTTTTATTCTTAATTCTATGTTTTTTTCTCCGTTAGTCCACAGCTTTTACCCTTTTTACTTTTTATTTATATAGTTTCCAATTTGGAGTACATTAAACCATATCTCTGTCTGTTTTCCGTCAATTCATGTTACAGGTAGTTTACTAGCTGTTTTTTCGTTTTCTTATCTCTTTTAATTTCTGTCTATCCCCTTGCCACTACTGGCTTCGCATCTTTTACATGTGCATGTAATATGCATTTTCCATTAAAAAAAAATGCATATACATGAATGTATGAAACTTAATGTGTACGAAGAGAAAATGTAACTTTTTTTTTTTTGTGGAACACCAGATTTTGGACACAGGTGCACTGTTTGGATATTCAGGTAAGGGTATTATCAGAAGTCAAAAATTTACCTGGGTTTTTGATACCCAATATTTTGCATGCACTTTACTTTTTAAACAGATGATCTATTTGGGGGGCGCAGTCACTATCATGAAAAGCGAAGGCATTCAAGATTAAATGGATGGTACAGTATTGACTGAGATGGGGGTTCACGTTTCCAACTAAACAATAAAATCAACAAATAAATAATAAGAAACCTGCAATATAAAAGAGCATTCAATTCTTTTAGGAATTCAGAGTTCATTTGAAACAAATTTGCTTCAAATTGCTGATATATAATATGCATAAACAAAGAGGCCCTAACTGAAGGATGGACCCACCTTATCTGCCCAATACACATGTATTTATTTTCAGTCCAAACCGATTTTGGATAATGTACTTTGAATTTCTCTTAGAATCGTACATGCTCTCTAATATTTCATATTTAGTCCAAGAGCACTAGGTCAAAATAGGCTTAAACCTGGACATTTCTGATAACAACCTGATTTTTTTTTTCAGGATAGGTCCAGAAATACGTATAGAATAACATACTTAAAGTCCTCATAAATCCTCCTTGAGCGTTTTCCGAAATCCAAGATGGCGTTCAAAATGGCCGCCATTTCCTGAAATTCTGCTAACTTTTCAACCAGGGAAGCCATAGACAAAATCTAAATGTCTCAATATATGTTTTGAAGCATGAAGAACTCAATAAAATACATATCAAGAGATGTTTATGCACACAATTCAGTACCGTAATCTAAGATGGCGTCCAAAATGGCCGCCATTTCCTGAATATCTTTATTACCTTCCAATCAGGCAACCCAATACAAAATTTAAGTGTCTAAATATATCATGTTTTGAAACATGAAGAACTTAATAAAATACACAATAAGAGATGTTGACTCACACAAGTTCCGTAATACTATAGATGGCGTCCAAAATGGCAGCCATTTCCTCTATATCTTTATTACCTTTTAACCAGGCAACCCAATACAAAATTTCAGTGTCTAAATATAATGTTTTGAAGTATGCAGAACTCAATGAAATACATATTAAGAAATGTTGACTCACACAAGTACCGTAATCCAAGATGGCGTCGAAAATGACCGCCATTTTCTGAAATTTTTATAACCTTTCAACCAGGTAATCCAAATACCAAATTTGATTGTCTAAATATATGTTTTGAAGCATGCAGAACACACACACACACACAATCATATTACAGGGGTAAGATATGTTTAAGCACGCAAGTACCGATAAAACTGCTGGAACTTTTCCTAGCATGTAAAATGGAGTGTAAAATGTCCGGCAATAACAATTTTATCTCACGATTATGTAAATACATGTCAGTATACGATTAACATGTGATTTTTCATCCGAAAAATATTCAAAAACTTTTTTTTTAATTAAAAATTGTTCGTATGTGTAAATTATACAAATTATAGGACAAGTCCATCTTCATAGAGATGTGGGTTAAGTGAATGCATTAGTAGTACACATCAGTGAAAGTTTGGGGAAAATCTGTTCAAAAGTTATGAATTGTTGAAGTGTCTGCGCAATCACTGCTTGATGTGAAGACTACTACAGCGTATGATGTCAGATGCGTAAAGGAAAATAAAAAGAGAATTTCACAAAACTTTACTTTTTGAATAAAGTGCACATTTCTTCAACTTGCTACTGACATATATCAAGGGTAATATTATTACTCCTGCCTTCTAAAAGAGAGAAGTCGAGTGACCTTATGTTATTCAAGAAAAGTAAAAATATGTTGAATTTACTTTATACTTTCGTTATATCATTGTACACATGTGACATCGCAAGCTATACTAGTCTTCTCATCCAGCCGTGACTGAGCAGAAACTTAAAAATTCATAACATTTGAACGGATTGTCCGATTTTCATCAAACTCTCACTGATGTGTTTTACTAATATTGCTGCATTTACTTAACCCACATGTCAATGAAGGTGAACTTGTCCTTTAAGAGATTTGAATGTTGAAATCAAGGAGTGTGTCCTTTTTACGAGAGAAACATTTCACCATTTTTGTTGGTAAACAGACAGCCTAGTAGAAGGCGATATTTTTGACCATATAGGCTTATTCTCGTCACCTAAAGCACATGAGATGAAAATTTAGTGCTAGCCTCTTTCTTTTTCTTTTTGCCAACGCATTTGATGTCTACCATGAGGTGAGTTCCATTTGAAACTGTCAATTATCACCTAGGAAGTAAAAACAATTCTTTTTAGTATCTGTACTACATACAAGTTCAAAATAAGTGTCTATTACATGTGCCACAAAATAATGTGCAATTTATCACATGACAGTAAATTTCTGTGTTACAGTCTATTGCTCCAATTGAAAACATAGTGATTAAATTATTTCATTCATATAGATTAGATAGATAATAGATAGAAATCAGGGGATATGACACTCGTAGTTATTGGTACATGGAGGAGAGATACTCCCCTCCCACACGAGGGATTTTTTTTTTTTTTTTATAGACTTGAAGATGAAACATGGTAGTGCACACGTTTGGTAAAATATTGAATTGTTTCCATCAAAGAATAAGAAAAATATAAAGTAGTATTCAGAGAAACGGTTAACAGGAGGGTTTGGAAGGGGTATCACCCCCCCCCCTCCCCAACATGATGGAGATTTTGCATTTTCAGACTTGATATTCAGACATCTGATGCACCGTATTGGTGAAATATTAGATTTTTAGTTTCCATCAGAAGGGAACAAAAGATATATTCATGGAAGGGTGCTGTTGTATAGGGTTGCCCCCCCCCCCCCACACACACACAAGGGAGATTTTTCGTATTTTCAGACTTGAAATTCAGAGATCTGGTGCACTCTTTTGGTGAATTATTGGATATTTGTTTTCTGTTAAAAAGAATGGGAAAATATATATATATCAGGATAGCGTCGGGAGGGGGATGTGGAAGGAGAATATTCTTTCCCATACGATGAAGATTTTGTCATTTTCCAACTTGAAACTCAGAGATTTAGCGCTCTCTTTTGGTGAAATATTTCTTATTTGTTTCTATCATAAAGTAAGAAGATATATATTTATGGAAATATGCGGGGGAGGTGTAGGAGGTGATGCACCATCCCATAAGAAGGAGTTGTTCTTGTTTTTCTTTTTTCAGACCTGAAAATCCAACTCCAACTCAACCTATACTCATGTTGTTCACATTTAAGGTAAAGATTTATTTATTTATCTATTTAGTTATATGTTTTATTTTCACAGGGTGGCTCCGTCAGTTTGTAAAACACTGTTGTTCTTGCATGAACCTGCATGAACACATACATACAAATAAACACATAATAATAATAATACAATACCAACATCAAGTTAGTGCATTATCAAATCTGTATATAACTTAACATGCTATATACTAATTATGTATTAAACTCAAAATATAACAAAAACTAAAATTATCACTGAAGGTGATTAATACTCCGCCCTTAATATTGCTTTATGATATATGATGTCATGAAAGCAATGACGTTAATACCAAATTTATGCACTTATCATATTACAAACAAAATAATTTTAATTTACTGTACAATTACAGAATTGACACTCAGTATAAAACTTACAGCAAATGAAAACATACTTTCCCCCGGCATCACTTCACTTAAAAACCATCATACACACCTAATTTAACCTTCATAACTTGAATGGTTTATTTTGATACAAAAATGAGTGGTTACCATGGCAACGCATTTTCCTTAAACTAACACATTGGTGTCTTGCAAAAAACTACACTTCTCAATCATAGTACATACTAAATTTAACTTTAATAACTCAAATAATTAAAAAAATTATTTGATCTGCAAAATTTTAATAAAATTGTGGTTACCATGGCAACGGTTTGTGTAACAAACGCAAAAATTATACGTTCCACATCTATACCTCAGGGCCATAATGCCTACCAAATTTGGTTTCAATTGCTTGAATACTGTGGAAGAAATTCACTCTACAGGGTTAAAAAAAAAATGCGGTTACCGTGACAATGCATTGTCCGATACAAATACAAAAAACATTTTACAAAACTACACTTAGAGAGCATCATACACACCAAATTTCACCTTCATAAATTAAATAATTCAATTTAGTACAAAAATTAGTGGTTACCGTAGCAACACATTTTTCTTATATTAATTAACACATTAATGTCTTGCTTATCTACACCTTCCGATCATCATACATACCGGGTACTATTAAAACTTTGACCTCAATTGCTTGCATCACAGTGATGACCTCAATTGCTTGCATCACAGTGATTCCTATATACCCCCGTCACACTATGTGTGGCGGGGTATAATCATTTCACGAAATATTTCCTCCTATCCTTAAATTGCCCCCCAAAAAAAAACACACCAAAAAACAAAAAACGAAAAAAAAAACACACAAAAACACACAAAAAAACACAAAAAACAAAACAAAACAAAACTATACTTGGGCACAGTAAAGTGCCCTCCAAAATTGGACTGAGAATGAATGTTTGGATGGGGCATGCCTTAAGTTTATTGGTAGGCTGTTCCATTCGAGCGCTCCGGTGTATGAAAAAGACTGTTTCCCAGCATTAGTTCGAACTCTAGTTACTATTAGCCCATCAGAGACTGCTGATCTAGTCTGGTAGTTGAGCATAGATTCCGCTGATTCCGCTGGACCTTCAGAGTTTTTGAATCTCTTACATTATATTGAATTTATTTGTCTTTTGAAACAGGCTAAAAACAGCAATGTGTTGATTGGTTTCCGGGAAGAACTCGCGTGTTTCGTTTTGTTTGTTTGTGTTTTGGTACTTACGTCACGGCATTTCATGAGCTCTGAATAAGTATTTCATTGGGTTACTTACGTCTCAAAATGTATATTTAGACATCTGAAGTGTGCACAGGTGAAATCTACTTGCAAAGTTACGAGAAAAAACTGGCATTTACTATCGACGTGATCGATCCAAACACCACTGAAAAAAAAGCCTCTTATCTTGACCCTGAACGGCTGACTTCCCCAGGCCTAAAAAAAAAAATTAAAAAAAAAAAACACCCAGCAAACACAAAACAAAACAAAAAAAGGAAAAGTAGAAATTACGCGGTGCGTAATATATGTTCCCGCCGGAAGTAGCATTTTGTAGCAAAATGCACAATATAGGTCAAAAATCAAGGTCAAAGGTCAAAGAAGTCAAAGGTCAAAATTCTGTGTAGAAGTTTTGAAGCGCTCACCTAGTGCCATCACATAAAGCAAACGGAATCGAAATCGGGTTAGAAATGGCGAAGGAGTAGCATTTTGTAGCAAAATGTACAACAAAATGTAGGTCAAAAATTAAGGTCAAAGGTCAAAGGTCAAAATTCTGTGTAGAAGTTTTGAAGCCCTCACCTAGTGCCATCACATAAATCAAACAGAATTGAAATCGGGTAAGAAATGACGAAGGAGTAGCATTTTGTAGCAAAGTGTACAATACAGGTCAAAAAATCAAGGTCAAAGGTCAAAGAAGTCAAAGGTCAAAATTCTGTGTAGAAGTGTTGAAGCCCTCACCTATAGTGCCATCACATAAAGCAAACGGAATCGAAATCGGGTTAGAAATGGTGAAGGAGTAGCATTTTGTAGCGAAGTGTACAATACAGGTCAAAAAAATCAAGGTCAAAGGTCAAAGAAGTCAAAGGTCAAAATTCTGTGTAGAAGTGTTGAAGCCCTCACCTAGTGCCGTCACATAAAGCAAACGGAATCGAAATCGGGTTAGAAATGGCGAAGGAGTAGCATTTTGTAGCAAAATGTACAATACAGGTCAAAAAATCAAGGTCAAAGGTCAAAGAAGTCAAAGGTCAAAATTCTGTGTAGAAGTGTTGAAGCTCTCACCTAGTGCCATCACATAAAGCAAACGGAATCGAAATCGGGTTAGAAATGGCGAAGGAGTAGCATTTTGTAGCAAAATGTACAATATAGGTCAAAAAATCAAGGTCAAAGGTCAAAGAAGTCAAAGGTCAAAATTCTGTGTAGAAGTTTTGAAGCCCTCGCCTAGTGCCATCACATAAAGCAAACGGAATCGAAATCGGGTTAGAAATGGCGAAGGAGTAGCATTTTGTAGCGAAGTGTACAATACGGGTCAAAAAATCAAGGTCAAAGGTCAAAGAAGTCAAAGGTCAAAATTCTGTGTAGAAGTGTTGAAGCCCTCACCTAGTGCCGTCACATAAAGCAAACGGAATCGAAATCGGGTTAGAAATGGCGAAGGAGTAGCATTTTGTAGCAAAATGTACAATACAGGTCAAAAAATCAAGGTCAAAGGTCAAAGAAGTCAAAGGTCAAAATTCTGTGTAGAAGTGTTGAAGCCCTCACCTAGTGCCATCACATAAAGCAAACGGAATCGAAATCGGGTTAGAAATGGCGAAGGAGTAGCATTTTGTAGCAAAATGTACAATATAGGTCAAAAAATCAAGGTCAAAGGTCAAAGAAGTCAAAGGTCAAAATTCTGTGTAGAGTTTTGAAGCCCTCACCTAGTGCCATCACATAAAGCAAACGGAATCGAAATCGGGTTAGAAATGGCGAAGGAGTAGCATTTTGTAGCAAAATGTACAATACAGGTCAAAATCAAGGTCAAAGGTCAAAGAAGTCAAAGGTTAAAATTCTGTGTAGAAGTTTTGAAGCCCTCACCTAGAGCCATCATATAAAGCAAACGGAATCAAAATCGGGTTAGAAATGGCGAAGGAGTAGCATTTTGTAGCAAAATGTACAATATAGGTCAAAGGTCAAGGTCAAAGGTCACGACTGAAATTCTGTGTAGAAGTTTCAAAGCTCCCATGTAGTGCTATCATATAAAGCAAACAGAATCAAAATTGGCTCATAGATGACAGAGAAGTAGCAAATTGAAGATTTTGATCACACACGGACGCACACACGGACGGACACACGGACGGACGGACGGACACACGGACGTACACACACACGTACGGAGCCCGTTTCATAGTCCCCTGCTCGAACTCGTTCAACGGGGACAACAATGCAATTGATCGTCCGTTACAAATGTTGTTTTTTCTGTGCACACGTTT
The DNA here is from genome assembly GCF_964275005.1 of Diadema setosum. Lineage (NCBI taxonomy): Eukaryota > Metazoa > Echinodermata > Echinoidea > Diadematoida > Diadematidae > Diadema > Diadema setosum. Next base: position 29,143,094 of record NC_092696.1, read on the forward strand.
AGTCTTTAATTGTGCAACAAGTTGATATAGATATTCTTGTAAAGGTAATTACGTTATCACTCCAACGCATAGTCAGTGCAGGAAAAGGAAATCTGAATACAGAGAACCGGCTTGCTGTTGTTGTTGCTGCCGCTGCTGCTGCTGGTGCTGTTGTTGTTGTTGTTGTTGTTGTTGTTGTTGTTGTTGTTGTGGTCGTCGTCGTCGTTGTTGTTGTTGTTGATAAGTGTTGGTGTCCTTCCTATCCAGTTGTAATATAGTTAAGGAGGAAACTTAAGGAAGCATAATGCTAAGAGGCACCTAATAGCACTGTGAGATGTAGCTTTGAAAGCTAATTTTGCTTTGCTAATATCTAGGGCGTTTTAAAAAGATTGATTGTAAGAGTGATCGTAAGGTTGATCTTTATGATACAGACTCATTATCAGGATTGATCTTACGCCCCATTCACAGAGTTACGCGCACTAAATCGAGCGTAAGACCAATCGTAACTCTTTATGAAACAGGCCTCGGTTTTATTATGTCCAAGTCTACGATGACACCTTACTAAGAATTATTGTCCTGATTGGGGTTTTCAGAATCAGGGTATTAAAGTACCATTCAGTGACCGGTCGAAAACTGGTGTCGAAAAATCGAATATTGCGTGGAAATCCCGTCACCCGTCGCCTATTCCAACGGAAAAATGAGTAAAATATCAATATCCTATTTTCAACTGAAAATGGAACACAGGATAATGGATTTGCTCTTAAATTCTGTTTTTCGCGTTTCATTATAATGAAATGTCAAAAAATGACTCAAAATCGTATTTTCTGAACATTTAAAAAAAACAGGAAATGGAAAACAGGATATCGGTTCGATATTCGTTTTTCCATTTTCCATTTGCAACGAGCGACGGGATATTGAAGACCGCCCCCAACGGCCACTTTATTTCGACACATAAATCAGTGGTAGCGGTTCGGTATTATTCAGCGTCTAGAAGAGGAAGAAGACTATACCTTGGCTACGATATGCTACGCACCTCATCAAACTATCCAGCAGGCACAATCATGGCGTGTAGCTCTTTGTAGCGACGTGCTCTGCTGCGAAACGACAAGTTTGTAGAGACTTCCGACCGTAATTATGCGATATTCCATCTACTGAAAACGTTTTTCTTCTCCGACTGAAACTGAGATGAACTAAGGAAATAATTTCAGATGAAATCCTCGAATTTCAACAACTTCACCAATCACAATGTCGGTGAAAACGGAGAAAGGAGTTGCGTTTCCCTTTTCAATGTGCTAGGACCAGGATTGTGATTTTGTTTTTGCTGCTCTTGGTTGCTATGACACACAGACTATTTTTTTTTGGGGGGGGGGGCGAACACCATTCATCACGGGATTTCAGTTCGTAGGTACAATTGAATTGAATTTAAGATTATTTTTTATACATTTTGATTCATGATTGATTGATTTATATTTAGTTTTGCTTCCGATCCAACCTTATTGTCCCTGGGTTTCAGACTTTATGTGTAGGACATACATATAATTGATCCAGTATTTCACTGTTTTTGTTTTTGTTTTTGGTTGGGGTTTTTTTTTGTCATTCTTCACAAAACCCAATAGTATTTATGAATTTCGGTGCATATACATTGTTAATTGCACAGTGGTGTATGTATTACCACATACGGATTTTCATAGAGAAAACGGGTCATGGAGCCTCAGGTTTACGATACACGAAGCTAAGGTTTTGAAATCATTTTTTATTTTTATTGTGTATCTAAGATGGCTTAGGTATGTTGATAATACCTGGTATCGTGAATTTGTTTTCTGACGGTGATTTTTTTTTTTTTTTTGGGGGGGGGGGGCGGTGGGGGCAGAGGTTTTGGGTCATCGGATAGGATTTGGGTGCTAAGAATATATTGTTAATTAGCAGTGCAGTAATATTTGTTTTTGTGGGTTTTTTTTCAGAGATGTACTCTGATAACACTTTTTTTTTTGTATACTGGAGTGACTTTTTTATGGGAGGGGGGGGGGGGGTAGGGACGAATACCATTCCCCACAATGATATTTCTAGTTTTCATGTACAATAATTCACCTGATGTACATGCTCAATTTGAAATTATTTGTATTATTATCTACTATTATTATTTTCTATGTGTGTGTCTTCAAGTTTTTTTTCCAACCCGGCAACATAGGGAAGCTCACCATCAGGGAAAACCTGACATCTTGTATCCTTAAAGTAATTTGTTTGCTTTGTTTATTTATCTGTTATCACTTGTATTGTATTGCAAATGTTGAATAAATAATGATAATAATGACAATAATAACTTCGTTTTATGTTCACCTGTATTTTTTCTTATTATGTGCAAACATCTAAGATTAGATTCACAAATTTATACACAAAACATACACCAAATGAAACCCTCTGTTAGTTATGATTCGTCCCTTTTCTCACCATTAAGTTCTTTAGGTGCCCCTTCTTTTCTTGCTTTTCTATGTGATCATTTCATTTCAATTTCATGTGATGGTGTATGTCCAGAAGTAACCACCAGGTGGACCATGAGACTCTACTCTATTTTGTTTTATGGACTGTCCATCTGACTGGTCATGACAGAAAATTCAACGTAACATACCGTTAATAAGGCACCTTTTATAGAACAATATTAACTGATTCAATCAAAGATACATGTCCAACAATGAATTCGAGACAACTCACAAGCGCGCATACATAATCAAAGAAAGACAGTTTTCCTTTTTGTTATCTTTTATTTTATTTATTCGTTTTCCACTCATGGGAAGAAATTGCCCTTTCAGCTTTGAAAGTTAGGGCTGATTTTCAAAGAGAAGCATGAAAAGTAGGGGCAGCTAAAGAAACATGCGGTGAGAAAAGAGGTGAATCATAAATGTTCTTCTATATTATCACGTGTTAAAGGTTTAAAAATCTTAATGTCAGGAGCCTTATTGATAAGATTGATGAAATTCGATTGTTACTGAACAGGATTCACTTTGATTTATTATGCTTATCTGAAACATGGCTTCACGAATTGATTAGTGATGATTTGATATCAATTGATGATTATGTACTTGTACGCAAAGATAGAGTAGAAAAAAAGACGTGGTGGAGGAGTTTGTATATACATTCACAAAACGCTATCTTTCATTATAAGACAGGACCTTTTTTTCAGACTCTCTGGAAGCTGTATGGATTGAATTGTTACAAACTAGGATGGAAAATTTAATCGTTGGTTGTGTATATAGACCGCCTAATGCAGATAGGTTGTATTTTGATTGTTTTTTGGATATTCTTGAGAAAATAAGAGATGAAAATAAAGAGAATGTGATTTTGGGAGATTTGAATTATGATTATAATTTTGATGAAAATTTGTGTAATAATCCTATCCATTTGATCGAAAATTTGTTTTTGTTAACACAAATCGTTCACAAGCCGACGAGGGTAACAGATAAATCATCAAAGTGTTTAGATCATATACTTACCAGTTTCCCTCATAAACATACTGTCTGTAATGTAGCTAAGATTTCAATCAGCGATCATTATCTTATATATACATGTGTTGACATGAGGATTAGTACTGATAGGAAACATAAAGAAATTGTCTTCCGTGATTTTAATGCGTTTGATTGAATGATTTCACGGATGAGGCAGAAGGAGTTAATGAAAAATGGATAAAATGGAAAACTATGTTTTTACAAGTATGTGATATGCACGCCCCTTTAAAAAGGGTAAGAGTTAAACAGAGATGTTGTCCATGGATCACAAAAGATATTGTAAAGCTGATTTATAAAAGAGACTATTTAAAGAAAAAATGTGAATCCCAACCTCTTTTTAAGAAGGAATATCAAAGAGTGAGAAACAGTATTACAAAACCTAGACGCAGTAGTAAAAAGAAGTATATGAATGTTATGTTAGATAAATGTAAAAATGACAGTAAGAGAGTGTGGAGAGAACTGTGCATGTTTTCTTGATATTTCTAAGTGTTTCGATTCAATTGATCATACGTTATTATTGCATAAGCTGGAATGTTATGGCATCAAGGGCAAACAATTGAAATGGTTTTCTGATTATTTAACTGGTAGGAGTCAAAATGTTTTTTGTCATGGTCATCTCTCAACGTCCGAAAGTATCACGTCAGGGGTGCCACAAGGGAGTGTACTTGGGCCTATACTTTTCCTCATATTTGTTAATGATATTTCCGAATCTGTATATTCATGTTCCTGTAATGTATTCGCAGATGATGTAGTAATTTATTGTTCGCACAAAGATACTGATAGAGTTACATCAATGTTGCAAAATGATCTGAACTCGATATAGATGGTACAAGAGAAACAGATTAAGTATTAATTTAGATATGACTAAGGTAATGTTATTAAGTCCACGGTGCTCCAAAAGTTTGAATATTTTTCTTGATGGAAAAAGGATTGAACAGGTTCATGATTTTAGGTATTTGGGTGTTATAATAGACGACCATCTTCATTGGGATGCACATGTACAAAATTTAGCCAAATCTATTTCTATGAAATTATTTATGTTACGAAAAATGAACCAATTTTTGGATAAAGATTCACTTAAACTTTTGTATACTGCAGTTATTCAACCGTGTATTGATTATTCATGCTCCGTTTGGGGAAATTGCTCTGCTAAAAATAGAAATATTCTTTATCGATTACAAAAGAGGGCAGCACGAATCATCACATCAAATTTTGATTACGAAACTGCAAATGGGAATGACATAATCAAGGTTTTGAATTTGTAAGCATTTGAAAATAGAAGGAATTCTTTTTTTGTCAACGCTCATATATAAATGCATCCATGGACTTGCCCCCACCCGAATGTGCAATAATATTGAGATGATTTTTGACAGGCATGGGTTTAATACAAGAGCAGCTGATTCTTTGAATGTGGTACCACCTAAACCGAATGTAGTGTTTTAAAAGCTGCTTTAGATATGCAGGAGGAAAGGTATGGAACTCACTACCAAATGTTTTAAAGAAATCAAATTCATTGTCAGCTTTTAAGTTGTTATATAAGAAAATGTATTTTCACTGATTTTATCAAACGCCCTGTTTTTACATAATATGTACCATAATAATTATTTTTTTGTCACACTGTGTTGCCCAAACTTGCCTGGTGCAAATTATGTGTGCAGGAATCCCTGAATGTGTGTTATGGGTATACATGCATTCGACTGTTTAGGTTAAACGGGCATGACTGCCTGATTGCATGTAATCTATTTATTAGTGTAGATTTTTACACAGAATTTCTATCTGCTTTTTATGATCGTGGGCTTGTTGATTCAAGTCCTTTCTGGCAGAGTTTTTACATTCCTTTTGTACACCAAATGGTATGATTGCTTATATAATCTTGCATCATTCTATTCACTGTTTTAATATATTCTTTTGTATCATATTGTTTCATTATATCATACTTAGACTGGTTACTACTGATTTCAATTTAACGTATTGCTCCTTTCAGCTCTGATTGCTTGTTTAATTGTAGTGGTTGTTATGTTTATATTTGTGTAACATGATTTTTGTATTTATATAGTTGGATTGTACAGGACCTTGATGTAAAACAGCATTCACTTGCTGATCTTGTTATCCTGTCAAAATATGTTGAAATAGAATAAAATGAAATAAAATCATCCTTCGTAATGTCTACTTGACGATGCTTTAGAAAGTAGCGCTGAAGTCCGTATCGAATCGTGATCATCGATCGCTTGGCATAGAGCTCCCCGTCGCTTCGTCGTACTTCTGCATAAAATGTCCGAAGGAAAGTGTTCAATTCGGTGGATTCCATAATATACGGTGCGCCACCTATCGGTTGTAGCGGACAGGCCGAAATCCGCAATGCCTTATGGGAAAAAGTCGACATCAAAATTACTCGCATTATATTATGCACATGCAACAGCGCAGCGCAGCTCAGCCGGCCGCGACGGACGGGCGGGCGGCGAATATTTTTTCCGTACATGGAAACGCTACAGGACATGAATTATTCATAAGTTGAGCTGAAAGAATGAAATGCGCATGCACATGGACTTGGACAATGAACGCCACATGCACATGCACATGAATGCACATTCGCTTCATAGCGAAGTAGCCCTACTGTTCTGTCGTAGCGGTTTATTTACGAACGAATACGAGTACCCGATCGACAAAAAAAGGCGTGCGAAAGATTTCGGAAGAACTCTCATTTGGCCATTTATGCATGTACGAATAGTGGTAATGTGGCATCAATTCCAAGCCTATGGCTGTAGTTTAGGTTGTAGCTTGTAAAGCTGTTTATTTCATCCCCACGCGAGCTGCGAATGTACCTGCTTCAAATCGACTGCACTTTCTTCGAACCCTGCATGCTCGCTCATGCTCGCCACGCCGGCTGCCCTGGCTGCGCTGACAATCACGATGCTGTCTGCTCCCCGCATATTTACCAGCGGGGTTACGTAGGGCACTCATGAACTGCGAATCGTATGTACTGTATGTAATGTATGATTGCGGGTACCACCTATCGTCACCCTAAGGATCTGTAGCTTGTTTATTCCAAAAGTATAAAACAAATTCGCCTAAATCTTATCTCAATATGCCATAAGTACTGCAGTTTTGAATGTCGTGACCATTTTCTTCGCGCAGCGGGGTACTTAGATCGGCACCCCTCCCTCCATAGGTAATACACGTGAATTTCACAGCCATGCGTCGTTACCGTGAGCGGATGTGTAATTGAAACGTGTTCAGTCTCGTTTGTTAGTTTGTTTGTGAGTTTGATTTTCGTTTCTTCGTTTTTATTGTTTTCATAGCAAATGGCACTTAATCCCACGCGTACATTTCGTTCTATACGCAAACAGCCATGATACGCAGGGTGCCGATGTCAAGGTACCCTGCCGATAGGTGGTACCCCCTTACCATACACTGTATGTACAGTATGCGAGTCCGTTCATTCGTGTACAAATTGGCCGAGCTATAGAATTGCTTAGTCCACGCGCTTGCGCACTTCAAAATTTCAGCTCAACTTATGAATAATTCATATCCTTTGCAACTGATTGACAAATTGCCCCACATCGACGTAAATAAGCACTGAATTGATCAGTGTTTTAGTAGTAGCCATGATAAAAAATCATGGGCGTACATACTCGAGCAGGATTCGAACCTACGACCTCCTGATCACCGGACAGGCGTCATCTCCACTAGACCACCGAGCTTTCGCCCGACAGCAAGTGTTGGTTCTAATCCTTATAGCATGCAGCGGGTACTGCTTTGTTATTCAAATTCATGAAATTCTTCCGTCGAGATGTTTTCATTGCAACTGATTGACAAATTGCCCCACATCGACGTAAATAAGCACTGAATTGATCAGTGTTTTAGTAATAGCCATGATAAAAAATCATGGGCGTACATACTCGAGCAGGATTCGAACCTACGACCTCCTGATCACCGGACAGGCGTCATCTCCACTAGACCACCGAGCTTTCGCCCGACAGCAAGTGTTGGTTCTAATCCTTATAGCATGCAGCGGGTACTGCTTTGTTATTCAAATTCATGAAATTCTTGAATTTCATGAATTTGAATAATTCATATCCTGTAGCGTTTCCATGTACGGAAAAAATATTCGCGGGCGGGCGCCCTGGCTGTGTCGGCCGGATATCAATTGCGAGATCGAGAGATAGATCGATACGGTATGGTATTAGCAGCAAAATGGCTTTTCCGTGTTGCATGTTCGACGCGACGTATGTACACTCCAAACTGCAGGCTTGGCTTTTGACTTATTTCATTGGCAAAAGACACCAAAGCTGGTTGGGAAAAAGGGAATCTAACATGCCAAACTGTTACTTACCTGCTGTTCTAAACAGACTCAACTAGGGCTGCCAAAGCCTCCTTACCTTGTGCTTCTTGGCCTTCTGGTCTGGCTTGGCCCGCCTCTCCTGACTGCACGGAAGGTATGCCACTGAGTCATTCAGGTATTTCTTCAGTTCGTCGACTCGCATTCGCCGGAAGACAGCTAGGTCTTGGGGATCTGCCTTTTTCGCCTTGGGCCTTGGGTTTGGGGGGGGGGGGGGGGGGGGGGTCTGCCATTTTTTAAAGTCCGCTGTGCTTTGTGGCGACCGTAACGCGTACCTCTAGTTACCGCGTATACCGATCGCCAGCAGGCGCTCGGCCAGTATAGTTATTGTACAGTAAACAGTGCATTGCGCATGCAGCTACTGTTTGCTGCGCTGCATGCAGCGTAGCTCTAGCTGCATAGCGCGATGTCGACCCCAAAGTTGAAAATCGGCCTGTCCGCTACAACCGATAGGTGGCGCACCGTATTTGGAATCCACCGAATTCTGGAGAAGTAGAATGCTCGGTCACATGAGAAAAATCTATGTTTTTCTGTTCGCAATATGTCCTCAAAATGCTCTAGGAGTGATTAAAAACGCCCTTGTTCTTCTGGAATCCTTTCCATCGACGATAGACTGTAACTCCACCTCAGAAAGAGATAGAAATCGCTGATCTCGCCCACTCTCGCGAAGAGGTAAACTGGCCATTTTGACCGATGGAAGTTAGAGCTTGATTAACCGGTTAACTACTAGTACGTTAGGGCCGACAATTTTTTCCGATCACAAATTATCGATCATTAATAATTTTCTGATCGAAATTATCTACCGCAATTTTGCTTTCGCTGTTATCGATAGCCCTGTAAGTAATATGTTCTTCACGAAATGATATCAACATACGATAGCAATTGTAAACAATTGACTCATCTCCTATTTATTAACACGGGATTCCCCGTGCCAAAATCAGCGTTATAGTGGCACGATCGTGACACTATAACGGAATTTTTGCACAATCACGTGACGCTATCCGACCAATCACAACGCATATTTCACTCTACCTATTTACTATTAGACGTTTACTCCTGATCACTGCGCTGCACTATAAGTACAAGTACACCGTGAAGTAGACTCCGCAAAAGATATAAACTCTGGCCAACGCGACGTAGCTGGACAACAGGTAAGCACCACCACACACCCCCAAGCCTAACCGAAAGAGGTTCTAACTTCTATATATATACTCGTTAAGTATGTAACATAATACCTCTTTGGCCTAACCGCACTGGCGACTGCAATCCTGAGGTGGTTACTGGTTTAAGCACTGCTCTATATACGAACATGACACGAAGCACGTCGAGTGAATTTACATGCAGGCAGGCCCAGTTCCTTGTACCAGTATTCAGCTGAATAGACGATACTTATAACAATGAGCCTCACTAACCAAGCAAGCAAGATGTTATATAAAGTATAAATGGAGAATCTACACTAAAGCTAAGGCCTAGTTGTAACCTACGGTTTACACTGACTGGGCACCAGTGTCCCCAGCGACTCATACGCTCCAGGGTTAGGTTTTACATGAGTGTACTCGAAGGGATTTACTGAATAGCCTTGGGATTAGAATACAGTATCATGCATGTAAAGTGTAGCAGGGTTGCTTACAGTCCATTGCGGAAGTGTTTAACATTCTAGCTCCTGAGTATCTGGGCGCTCCATTGTACAGTAACTGTTGTACTGAGGCCCGTACGCGAAGACCGGTCAAAATAACTCGTAGTACTAATATGTGTTTGGCTGTACAGTAATTCGCATGCTCCATGCTTGTCTTCAGATCAGAAGAGCCAATGCACAAGGTGTGTGCAGCCTTTACACATAGCCCACAATATACCTAAAGGTGGATGTACATGAGTTTTACCTTCTTCCCCACCCCATCCCCCGCCAAAAAAAAAAGACAAGAGGAAGATAATGGAATCAAATATGTCATGAGTTTTAATGAACGACATGCACAATTCAAATGTGATAAGAGTACAGAAAATACTGTAACTTGATTCCAAAGTACAGACGGCTTACACTTTGTAATCACAGTGATGTGTGAATGACTTCTTTAACCATGGCAATAGATTCTACAGCGAAGGAGCAGATGCAGGGATTCCATATAGGAGAGAGGGGCTCCTTTAACAAATAAAGGGGGGCGTGTGCCCAGTGTACCCCTTCCTGGATCCGCCACTGTACTAGTTATGTACTGGCCATCTTCACAGTGAGAAGACTAATGCAATTTTCAATTAACAAATTTTCAAATTAACTTGAGCACATTGAAAACATTATGTACACGGCTCTGCTCCAATGTAAGATGGGAAACAATCCTATTCCCTCCTTGGTTGCGTTTAACAATAAGGAATACAGCCGCCAACACTGAAGATTTCCAAAGAAGATATGAATTGTGTACAATATGGAAAAGGTAACAAGATAAAGTTTCTCTTGGTAATAAAATTGATAATCATTTTTGTTATGATATGGCTTTGTTCTGCCCCCCCCCCCTTTTTGCACCTAGAGAGGCACTTTGGTTACCTGTAAATCACAACAGTTGAGCTAAAAAGAAATGTATCCTCATTCATCTAGTCTCAGTGGTTTCGTGTACTAAGTACTGTGACCAAAGATCCTGGCCAACCTATGAACTTACCATTGTTACAGTGAGCCACTATATCTGCCCTGTGCCAGAGATGTTTGTTGAGGAATCCCTAATGGGGTCGGAGAGCTGGTGGGGCGTAGATAGTTTTAGTTTTTATTTATCCACCAAACAAACATGTCATAAACATAGTCAAGACAGTCAATAGTTGAAGTACTTGAAGTGTTCTTAGACTGTTACAGGTACACAGTGAAATACGTGTAGTCCTTTAATGTACATCATTGTTGAAAGGAGCTGTCAAGATTGCATCAAAGTAGTAACATTATTTACTGCTTGATATTTTGTAGCATATTGATACTCGAGATGTTACTAACCAGGAAGAAGATAGCACAGTAGTATGTGTGGGACATTCATAGATAAGCCACATTCTTTTGAAGACAGAATAAGGCTCCCTCTACAATGTACTACAGGAAACCACAGGGGAAACCGAAAGTAAAGTAAACTGAAACATATGGGGGAAAATTGCCAAGCCCAGTGTCGTGCATATTCCTCAAAAAATGTGACCCATTTTCTGAACTCCAGATTCATCCGTGCAACTCTTGTCTACTTGTGGCAGCGTTTTAACTTGAGAAATGGTATTCCTGAACAATATTGCAGAGTATTGACATTGTTGTCCATTTTTGACATGCTCTTATAAAAAAAAAAGTATCTTTTGAGTTGCAGTTGGCTGGATAGAAGCAAGGAGCTGAAGCTCCTTGATAGAAGTGATTGGAACTTCATTAATTAAAGGTGCATAGTCCCGGTAGTGTAGAGAGCGTTGTTGATGATACTGCCGATCATCGTTAGCATTGATACGAAGATTACCGAAGTTGAGTTGTCATCAAGAGTAAAGTGCGTAGGTGTTGCTAAGTAACGTTGCCTTCGTTGTCTTCTCTGCGCATCGCGCAGTCTGTAGTAATGCCAGGGTGCGTGCATATGTGCTTGTTTATTATGACATCGCAAAAGAAGTTTGATAAAGCTGTCATCCCCCTCAGCCGTATCATGAGCCGAACTGTGATCGGACCACTGACTACAGTGAATCGGACTTCTTCGGACTCGGGGAAGTGGGCCAAAGCGTCAGCGCTAAAGAGGAGTCGATAGCGTAGGTCTCTATAGGAAACTTGCGCCGTGCGCCCGCGTACGCATTTGACTAAAACACCGGGACCATGCACCTTTAAAACATCCTGACCATAGACTAAAACTGTAAGTTTTATCAACTTTGAGAAAAAAAATCTAATTTCTGCTCTACATCAGGATTATGACAACATATTCTATGTGTTGATATTATTCCTATTGCAGAAAAGTACTCTCAACCTTACTTAAAAGTAATTCAATCAGTTGCAAGATTCTCAGTGAATACTAACATGCAATGGGGCCAACTGGATATCATGTTGTCTCTACATAAACCAACAAGTTTGTTCCATCTTTGTAACTTATATTGTAGGTTTTGCATCATGGCCCTCTCTAAACAGCCACCAACCAGGCATGCAGAGCAGCTAGCTGTTGCAAACAACACTTTTGGGATGCAACTTTTCCAAGTCCTGAAGGGGGAAAAAGAGAACAAGAACCTGTTTTTCTCTCCCTTCAGCATCTCAACTGCTTTGGCTTTGACCTACATTGGAGCTCGAGAGGAAACAGCATTACAAATGTCCAGTGTGCTTCAGTTCAGTAAATTTAGTGACAGCAAAGTTCATCAAGCATTCAAGGAACTAACAACACATCTCGTCACTCAGAATCCTGGTTACACACTAAAAACTGCCAATAAGCTGTATGGAAAAGCAGCTTATCCATTCACTGAAGAGTTCCTGCAAATTGCTGCAAGGTTTTATGATTCCATGGTAGAAGCTGTGCCAGATTTGGGGTCTCCTGCAGCAAGGAGGAGCATTAATGATTGGGTCTCTGAACAGACCAATGGAAAGATTAAAGACCTCATTGCACCTGGAGTGCTTGGACCACTGACAAGACTTGTCCTAGTGAATGCCATCTACTTCAAGGGGAACTGGGCATCTCAGTTTGATGGAAACATAACTAAAGCAGATGTTTTCAAAGTTCTTGATGACCGTCAGAAAGTACCCGTCAATTTCATGTTTCAGTCCGGTAAATTTCCGGTTGCTGTAGATGACCCTAATGACTGCATTGTCTTAGAAATGCCATACAAGGGTCAAGATTTGAATATGCTGGTCATTTTGCCAAACGAGGATGATGGCCTTCCAAAGCTGGAAGAGAAACTGTCTGCTGAAGTACTTCAAGGTTGGAATAAGAACTTACGAAAGAAGCTTGTCAAAGTCTGGATGCCAAAGTTTAAACTGGAAGATGTGTTCAGTCTAAATCAAGCCCTTATCAAGATGGGAATGAAGGATGCCTTTGATGGAAAAAGAGCTAATTTTTCAGGCATTTCAGGAAAACAAGACCTCTTCATCTCTGAAGTTGTCCACAAGGCTTTTGTGGATGTGAATGAAAAGGGAAGTGAAGCAGCAGCAGCAACAGCTTTTGTTTTTATTAGAAAGTGTTCCATGCCACATGAACCAGAAAAGCCAATTATCTTTCGGGCTGACCATCCATTCCTGTTCATGATTTGTCACCGTGAGAGCCAAACGATCTTATTCCTTGGGCGAGTCATGGACACTGCTTGAACAGTCCGAGGTCTTGTTTCTCTAAAACAATAAACCTGTTTGGAGTTCCATTTTGTGCATGAGCAGAAAAAAAGGTCACGTGTACCAACATGTATGTTGGTTTTTCAGTTCACTGGAATAAGCATCTGTGATGTAATGATTATTTATGTAATCCTTATAAATGCTGCTTGCCAGCACATCGACCTGACGGCAAAATGGGTATTTGGCAACATCAATAGAAGAAGATTGTTGATACATTCATTGCAAAATAATAAAATGGATGTTTCCCCAAATGTTATTTGACAGATCACTCAGGTTATCTGGTCTACACAAGTTAATTCCTTGTTTGAACCGGATTGATGAATTCAATTATTGTTACATAAAGCTTAATGCATTATGTTGCACTGAAAACAAGAAGCCCCTAACTTCTAAAAAAAAAAAGAAATCCCCCTAAATTAGAAAAAAGAAAAGTCATTCAGACCCATGTGTTCATGAGCTAACTCCGAATTTGTCCCTTGTGCTACAGGGATATGTGCATGTTGTTTAACCAGTGAACAATGAAGTTCTCCACATAGGGTTCTGCAATATTTACAAAATTATGAAGCAGATGATGTAGTTGCCACAAGCACGAAAGTTGCAAAAATATGTCTTTTCACTATTCAATTACAGACACATTTAATTAGCCTTTTGTTAAAAAGACCTTACTTACTTTCATATGTTATATCAGTCATGGTGCCTGTGAAAACAGAAATATATGTATTCATGAGAAAGACATACCAATTATAAAAAATGAAGGCATTAGTAACCAGTCATGAAATTAGTGGTATATGCGTAACCATCATCTAACATGTTTTCTTCTGGTGATAAATAAAGTATTCATACATTAACATATAGAAAAGTTTTAACCTCTTTGAAACATCTAGATAACTATTGGTCTAAGTAAGGTACATGTATGCATATCACACCATCAGATCAAAATACAACGTCACTCATTCATGTCTAAATGCAGATTCAATCATATATTTGAAATGGTAACGGTTTGGTTTTTTTTACATTCAGTATATATTTTGGTCATTTTGTAATCATATACATTGTATAAGGAAATAGCCGACAATGGCATTGATCAATTAATACACATTACTGTATACCAGTTCGAAGTTTTGAGCTTCCCTCTTACTTCCTTTATCAGGCTATTGACATCGCTGTTACAGTTGATCACACTGATACTTCTGCTTAATTTACTTACGCGAACGTCGTAATTACTGTTTTGTAGAAAAATTCATCTGCTGTTTGGCATTATTGTCTTGCCTTGTGTTTCTCTCTCGATATTGTTACACTATTCCTCAAATAGAGCTACGATGTATATACTATAGCTGTTTAGTTTCGTTTAGTGCTCATGAAATTATCTCAGAGGATTTTCTTGTACTTTGTTTATATTTACCGTATATGAGGATCGGAGAATTTCAGATATTTAATTGCATACACATTGTATGCCTTAAACTTTTAAAGTATTGAATTTGCCATGATATATGAATAGATTGCCTATATATTGTCATATTACTGAAAAGTATACTTTTCAGTAACATGACTTGCACAGTAGGCATACTTGAGTACTTCACGTCAACAAACTTGGGATGTTGATGCATGTCTGACGGAATAGTCTATTCAAACATCATCATGGTGAAAATCACGGAAGGTCAGAGGTCAGCGGTCAAGGTCAAATTTGATTTTTTTTTCTTGTGATATGTGCAACACTTGCACAGTGTAGGACATTCTTAGAACATGTCTTCAAACTTTTTACAATATAGCCATTCCGTGGTGACTGATTTAACTTCGTCTGCGCATATACATTGTAGCTTTTATGAACCTTCAGTGTATGGTGGAATGAGTTTGGTTATAATGTAGAAGCATACCGGAAGTCGTAAATAGCGCATAATGTGCGCAGTTGGTTCGTGATCATTTCTAAGTGGCTTGGGTTTGGGGCTTTCGTCGTGTTTGTTGACCTTTGTCGTACATGTATAGGCCTAATGACGATGTTCTGCACTGCTTAGTAGGTATCTCCTACTTCCTTGAAGGAACTATGCAACGCAGTTGTACAGGTGTATGTTAAAGTGTGGTAATTTCATGATACATTCAACATTACAAGTGTACATAAAATATTGTGACCAAATGGACATCTAAATACGTGTCATGTTTCATAATGCAATTTTTCTACTATATTTCGTCAGATTTCTTAGAAATGCCCATCCAAAAACAAAATAGAACAATCAAGCAAGTCTCTAAACTGATATGGTATCAATGACATCTGTAAATCATTACTACTTTCCGTAAGTGCATTGCAGGGAAACGTGCCAGTTATGCTAAGTTTATGTACGTGTTCATGATACACTGTAGTTACACATATCAGTCTGGGGGATGGTGCGTTCCATTGTCTGTTGTTCATCATAATTACGATTGTAGTACTTTACCAGTGTTATCGAAGGGAGGACCATGTCATCCCAGCACCGGAGTGCTCTATTAGGCGGTGATGGTGTACGATGATTAAGAGTGTGACATGATAGTCATGTAGTAGGATGATTGGATGTCTAGAGCTGAAGTTGATCGTAGGTCTACCGATACAGCTGCCGACACGTAGTGCTCCATTTACTACTCATGGAGCCAGCTTTGCCAGCGACTTTCTAGAAGACTTACCTTGCGACTCGTCAGGAAATTCTTGTCTCTGTCCATTCCATCAATAATTGTCGTCTGGGCAGCACGTAGCTCCTTAGGAGTTAAATTTCAACGAGTGCTACGTGTGTCTCTGATCACCTTCATGCGCAAGAATTCTATGTACCGCAAATGCCATGCTATATACGCTCCTTATGTTTGTCCCACGTGGATTAGCGTTGGAGAAGATCTCTTGACTTCTATTTTTGAACGTAGTGGACATCTGCAGCTTTCTTGACTTCCACATCATCTTCCTGCAAGTCTAGTAGTACACCAGGTGGCTTTTCAAGGTGTCATCTTCTCCTTGACAAAATTTCGGACCAGTCAGCCATCTAGGATTTTCAACGAAATCCTTGGCCTTCATTGCTGTTGACCCATCGGCAGCCGGATTCACTGTGGTGCCCACATGTCGCCACTGGGACAGGGTCGTGAATGTTTGCTATTGTGTTTGGCGACGAATGTTTGAAACCTCCGGCTTTCGTTTCTGATGTATTGTAGCAGCGAGGTGGAGTCAGTCTAACTATTCCTGCTGTACCAGAGTGTTCAGATCCACTGTAAGTACACCTGCTGTTAGCTGAAGACGTGGGATTAAGATATTCTTTGGAAGACAGAGACGAGAATTGCCTATGACGAAGGAACAGTGTATATCCCCTATTACGTCTATTAGGCTCAAGTACGACATCGCTGCATACCCATTCTGAGATGCGTCACAGAAGTGCAGCTGGCATGACGTTACTGTCCCAAATCCTGTTTGCTTGAGACACTATGGAATCTTGATATCAATACGTAGTGGCAGTTCATCTGGCCATTGCTTCCATCTTAGAGCTCAAAATCCGTGACTGTTTCATCCCAGTTCACACCTTTGCGGCAAAGGGACTATAGCAAGAACTTGGTTCGTTGGATGAAGGATGCAAGAAATCCAAAAAGGATCATAGAGTGAGCTGACCATGGATAAGATGCCTCTTCGTTTTGCCGCCGCTTTCTTTTCAAATGCACCTTAAATCCGCAGTCTCGACATTCCATAGCACGCTTAGTCTGCGTTCGATCGGTAGTGCTCCAGGTCGAGATGACAACTCACTGTGCTCTATCTGCTTGTATTGAAGCGAGGACCTCCATGTCGTTACTGTACTCGGCCATTTCGTTAAGCGGAAACCACCTTTCTTAAGCAGCTTGCAGAGTCTTTGAATCAGGTTCTATGTTTCTTCTTTAGTTGCAATCGACTTGAGGCAATCATCAACATAAAAGTTCACAGGTACCTTTACTTGGTGATACATGGCCTCGATGTCCCCCAATATCGCCACAGGTTTCTTGCAAAATCTGGTGAGAACTCCGACAAGACTGTTTGTATAATCTGGCCCATGTAGGAGTTGATAATTGAGGAAGGTCCCTTGGTAGCGTGCAGCACAGTCGAACGCTACCGGTACCTTCTCTGGCTTGTGTGGATGTAGATCAGGGTGATGGGGTAGATACCACACATGGTCTGTGTTATAATTAACAATGGGACTTTTACATAGCCCTTATCGATGTATTTTTGCACCGTATCTATGTATTTCTTGCAGAAGTGTTGGTCTTTCAATAACCTTCTCTGGAGATATTTTAGCCGCATGTCTGTCATTTGCCAATTATCTGTAAAGTATAGGGAGTGTGCTTTAATGGCAGACCTACGTCGTAGTGACCTTCGGAAAAGTTTACAGTTGCGTCCATTGTGACCTTGCCTCACTGATCTTACACGGACTTCGCCAGATCTTGCTTCTCTGCAACATCGTGGTCAGGCTGCCAGAACTTTCTCAGTTGGTTTTCAAGCGCATCATCTGCTTTGCTCATCTGCTTTGAAGAAATTTGCCTGTGGGGGAGTTTGACCTGCAGAGGACTTTCTTGGCCCTAATAATCGTCCACCTGAGGCGTATGGTTCCTTATCCTATTGCCGTACCTTTGCTTTAGCACCCAAAGGCCTCTGGCGTGTCCCCTCCTTTCAGAAGTTGAAATTCCCTGCCTGTGATCTTTGCCTTTTCAGGTCTTGCGGTGTTGGTATGCTGGTGGAAGATATGTTCAGGTCGCGTGTACCGTCCAAACCATTGGTAGTTGGGTTTCTCTGTGTGACGATGTAATTACGTGTGGTGCTTCCATTTACAGCCCTTGCAGTTGCCCTTAATTCTGTCTGCGATTCGGAGCAAAGTGGAACAGCATGAAACAGTTGTCACACAGCTTGGCTTCCCTCACCTTTCGGAGTCCATTGTCACCTGACATTTGCATAAACTGTTTACGTGCGTCCAAGCTGTGTGTTTTGAGAACAGCAAGGGCATTTAGTTTGCGGTCGATGACTTGGGGCTGGGCTTGCGTAGACAGTGTTGGACGTTTAGCCGTTCCAGTTATGTGGTCCTTATGAGGGGTGCCCCTGTTTTGCCGATATTTTGCCCAGCCATGTCATTACCAAGTTGAGCACATTCTTCCACGTAGTCGGCCATCATTTTGAAGGTTGGTGTTATCCCTCGCTTCATCATAATAATATCATGAACACTTTTTCCCCACTCCGTCTGCAGGCAAAGTGGCAGGAGTCGTGTATGGAGCAAGTTGCCTGAACTATATTGTAGGCCTATCTATGTCTGCACGTTAACCCAAGACAGGACCATCTCGCAACTCCTATCACATGTTAGTCCCCAGTGTGCAGTACCATCAATTAGACAAATTTGCTGACGATTGAACACCCTTTTCATGAGGGCAGTGGTCACATGGAACGACTGCCCGAAGTTGTTATGTAGAATTTGTCTAGCCTTTCGATAGCCTTCTGAGCCGAGAAACGGTACAATTTTCTATGCTGTCCTCGTGCTTTGCCAACACAAAACTGAATCAAGTACATCAATTTCGTCTTATCATCTACTGGCATGCATTCTATGGTAGCTTCAAATTTGTTCATCATCACTTTCGGGTGATTCATTTTTAACCTCTTCTTGGAGGACACTACGTATCTCTATTTCAGCTTGCTGCATTTCATTTGCAGCTTCTATTGTAGCAAGTTCTTACTTTAATTGGATTTGTTTCATCTTAAGTTCTTGTGTCGGTCCTACATGTTCAACTTTAGGCTTTGCTTGCTCGGCCTTGATGCGGGCATTTCTCAGCATCGCACTGGATGTCGTGTTCGTTGATCGCCGTGATGACCTGCTACCCCGGGATGCGGAAGACCTTATAGCGACACGTTGTCATCATCTCCATGTGAATCTGCTTGTGCGCTCTCCTTTGTGTCCTTTCTGTCTTACTTAAAATCGTCCATGACAGAGTCGGCTTTCTGACCAGTCAGTCTCTTGTGAAATTCATAGAATTGTTGTCTCGTATGATTTGAATATCTTGCCCAACTGGTCAGCCTTTTCAACAACAGAGTGCAGTATAAGATCTTAGGTCTACTGCTTACTTATAAGGCTACGCACCTCGGTACTACATTTATTATGCAGGCATATATGAGGTTGTTTAGTTTTTCGTGGCGATGTAGATATGTGCAGCAAGCTTTGCTGCGAAACGACAAGTTTTAGACTTTCGATCGTAATTACGCGATATTTTCATCTACAGAAAACCACATTCTCCGACAGAAACTTTGATGAACTGAAAAAATAGTTTCAGATGAAATTTTCATATTTCAACCACTTCACCAATCATAATGTCGGTGAAAACCGTGAGAAAGGAGTTGCGTTTCGCTTGTATGAATCCGTTGCCACTGTGCCAGGACAACAGCAGTAATAGTACCAATCATAGCTTTTTGTGTTAGCTATTTTTTTTTAAGTTTAGCTGCATTTTTTCTTATATATGGATATGCAAACATAAGAGGAAAAACTGACTATGCATGAGCGCTTGTCTCGGATTCAATTGCTAGTCATGTATATTTGATTGAATCGCTCTTGTAGTGCCTACATGAAACAAGATACATTGGATTTTCATGACCAGCGACGTTGACAGTGGACAGTCGATGTCATAAAGACATAATAAAATGTGTATTTTAATTGTAGATCTAGTATACGGTGGTCACTGCACGTACATGCACGATCATAGTCAGTTACAGCGGATGTCACCCCCTAACAATTTGTAATGATAGGCCCACATTAACAAGGTAACGAAGAAGATTAAGCAAATTTGGCATCATGACACTTGTTGTTGGGTGTTTTTTTTTTTTTCAGATCAAACGCAATTATGCTTCTGTTTCAAATCCTTATATATCTGACTGGTCATTATTTTGAAGTTATTCAACCAGGAACAACATTATGTTTTATACTTTTGCTGACAAGAAAATGGAATATTCTCTATATTTCGTGTGGGGGCCCTACCTGGTTTATATATATATATATATATATATATATATATATATATATATCATGTACGTACCTACATAATTTCTTGTGATTTAGGGTTCCCACGGGTATGTTCGATAAGTGAAAGCAATTTGGCAGAAAGTATCTTTATGATGATATGATCTTAATTTGTTAGATTAGCCACCCCACCTCCGAAGGGGGGGGGGGGTGGAGCCTCGATCAGAGTCCCTAAAATTATTCTTTTTTATCGTCTTCTTTCAAACCGAAAAAGATATAGGCCCCAGTTTTGCTCGTATTGATATCCAGCCAGCAACAGATAAAGAGTTTCATTATTTCTTAGCTAATCCAAATCCCCAATCTGTGTTCTTTACTCCCATCCAAGAATATGAGGTGAAGGACGTAGTTCACAAATTAAAAGCCAAAAAAAAAAAAAGGAAAAGAGTGCTTGACATGATGGCATTACGAATGTTTTACTGAAAAAAAAATATTATACCCGAAATTTTGTCCCCTTTAACATATATTGAATTTGTCCCTTCTCACAGGTACAGTGCCTCGTCAAATGAAAATTGCTTAAGTGATTCCACTTTATAAACAAGGTAACAAACAAGATTAAGCAATTATCGTCCAATTTCTCATTTGACCACAATTTCCAAGATTCTTGAACATTTGATACATTCTCGCGTAATTAAGTTTTTAGATGAATGCGATATTCTTTGTGACTCTCAATTTGGATTTAGAAAAAAAAAAAACACTCTACTACTCACGCTCTGCTTGCTTTTATCGACAAAGTCGTCCACACTATTGACGATTTACAGTTGGTACATTCCTCGACCTGTCCAGGGCCTAAAATTTGACACTATCGATCACGATATTGTGTTATATAAACTCTCGCACTACGGAAAACGTGGAAAGGCCTTGGACTGGGTCAGGAGCTATCTAACCAATAGGAAACAGTTTGTATAATATTAACGGTTTTAGTTTGAAAACACTTTCTTGGGGATCCCTCAAGATCTCTTTTGGGTCCGCTTTTGTTTATTCTTTACATGAATGATTTCAAAAATTAATCTTATATTTTGTCCTTCTTTTTGCCGATGATTCCAATATCTTGTTTTCACATCGAAACCCAACAACCCAAGTTTTCTCTCAATGTAAACAAAACTCATTTCATTTCATTTCATTTCATTCATTTATTTATGCACGGCACATACTTCAGCCCGTAGGCTGTTCTTCCGCAGGTCCGTGCGGATAAAAAATACAACATAGATACACATTTTATACAGAAATGAACAAAGAAACCAAACAAACAAAAACAAAACTCATACATAAAAACAAAAAACATATAGAAAAAAACACAATAACATGTTGATGAAACTGCGGCACACATTTTGACAGAAACAAACATGATCAATCAAAGATAACCATGTACAATTATACAAGTACATCGCCGTAGTTTAAAATGAAAGAGACGAAAAAAAATGAGAGTTCAGGAGAAAGAGATAATGAGGGAGACAGACAGAAAGAGAAACAGAGAGAGAGAGAGAGAGAGAGGAGAGATAGGGAGAGAGAAGCCCATACAAAGGGGGGAAACTGAAAAAGTTGTCAATTAACAGTTTCGGTCAAGTGCGTTTTTAAAGCTTACAACCGTTGGTTTTTGTTTCAATTCCAATGGTAACTTGTTCCAATGCATTGATCCAGAATATGTCAAACTTTTATGTTTGAAACAAGTCTTAATCAAAGGTAACACAAAATTTAACGATGAATTCCTTACGTTTTTGCTGAAAACTTTAAATTGAAACATATCAAGCAAATATTTCGGACAAAGCTTGTGTGCAATTTCATACATAATTTGTAGAGTATGTTTATGTCGCCTCTTATCCAGTTTATCGATGGGTAGTGCTGTGTATAATAAGTCAGTTGGGAACCTAGCTTGTACGTTCAGTACTGCACGCAGTGATCTATTTTGAAGAATTTGGAGTCTTTGAATATGAGATTTCTTTATATTCCTCCACACAACATCACAATAATCTAATTTACTTTGAATAATTGATTTATAAAACAAAAGGGAAATATCATCAGAAATAAAAGACCGAATTCGTTTCAACAAGTACACATTTTTCACTGTACTTTTACACAAATTATCAATATGTTCATTCCAGTCAAGTGATTGGTCAACATAAACGCCAAGATATTTACAACAAGAAACCTGTTTAATGGTTGTGTTGTTAATTACTATATTGATATGTTGCTTTTTAACTCGCTTATGTGAACCAATTATCATAGCTTCACATTTATTGGAATTTAGAACTAAGTGATTACACTTCAACCATTTAGATACATATTCCAAATCGGTATTAAGTTTGGCTTCAATCTGAGTGATTCTCTCTCCAGAAAAATAAATACATGTGTCATCCGCGTACAACGCAACAGATGAATGCTGCAAACAATTGTGTAGGTCGTTAATGTAGATCATAAACAAAAGAGGACCGAGATTGGACCCCTGTGGGACGCCACACCTTACATTCAAAGGCTGGGATCTAACTGCATTGACTTCAGTGTACTGAAAGCGACCACTCAAATAATCCCCAAACCATTCACAGGCGAGAGGACCCATACCAATCAAGCGCAGTTTGTCAAGAAGTACAGAGTGATCGACTGTATCAAACGCTTTTCGCAGGTCAATAGTAACCATGCCAACGGGTTTCCCTGTGTCCGTAGAATTTAACCAGTCTTCCGTTACTTTTAGGAGGGTGGTCTGAGTGGAGTGTAGAGAACGAAAACCAGACTGGTTTACATTGATAATATCAGCAGCTTTCAAATAAACATGAACTTGATTGTACACAATTTTCTCTAATATCTTAGCGCAAAGAGGTAATATAGATATCGGTCTATAGTTATTCATATCAGTCTTTTTACCACTCTTCAAAACGGGTGTAATTCTGGAACATTTCAGTTTCATTGGCACCTTCCCTGTTCGAATGGACAGATTGAACATTTGGGTCAAAGGAATCGCAATATATTTAGAAATAGGTTTCAACAAAAACAATGGTAAATTATCACTTCCACAAGACTTTTTATCTGGTAATATGTCTATTACGTCGATTACATCTCTTTCCGAGACCGAGTGAAATTCAAACGTATTGTCACGTGCTCTTATGAACTGTCTGTATTGTGCGCTATCATCACACTCCACACTTTTTTGTATGGACTCGCCAATTTCAGTAAAGAATGAATTAAAACAGTCTGCTATTTCTCGTTTGTCACTTATAATTCCATTCTCTTTTTCTATAGACATAATATTCTCTTTCCGACTTTTGAATGGCATGAGATGTTTCAACGATTTCCAAATTGCACTGGAATTACTAATATTCGATTTTACGGTATTACTAACAAATTCAGTTTTGGCCTTTCTCACTTCCTTTGTTTCCGATATTCAAACCAATCACATTCTTGCTTAGATTTTATTGCTTTTTTCTTTTGTACATTTCTTATGCGAATTAATTCCAGTATATTGACAGTCATCCATGGCGAGTTTTTCTTTTTAACTCTTTGTTTCTTTAATGGTGCATGTTTATCAATGACTTTCATTAAACTTTCCTCAAACGAGCGATATGCATCATCAACATTTGTCATAGTTGTGATATCACTCCAAATTATTTTACTCACATCATCAACAAATTCTGTCATATTTACTTTATTAACATTACGCATTTCTCTGTACCTGTGACAATTTCCTTGTAATCCAGGCGATTTATTTCCCCATGTACAGTATATCAAAAAATGATCGCTCAGAGAAATGGGCAAAACACCAGACTGAACAATTTTTTCAGACTTATTGGTGATAACCAAATCTACAATCGAAGAAGTTGTTTGTGTGACTCTGGTCGGACTATCAATAACTTGTGTTAAATTATAACATTCAAACAATTGTAAGAGTCGCTTAGTCTGCCATAAATTCACACCAGACGGCTTCATCATATTACAATTGATGTCACCGAGAATAACAAAATCAGTGTTTAAGTCATCGATATTTTGCAAATACGATTGAAAATGTTCAAATACTTCATGATTGGCGCTAGGTGGCCTATACCACACAACTACTATCAAGTTCTTTCTATTTGTGAACTTCAATTCAATAGGCAACAACTCCAGACTGTCTTCGACTAAATCTGTACGTATTTCATACATCATATTTGATTTGACATAGGCGGCGACACCACCTCCATAGCGGTCCCTATCCCTGCGTATAATATCATATCCATCAATACTTAATTCAGAATCAGAAATTAAATCATTTATATGTGTTTCAGTCAAAAGAAAAACATCAGCTGAAAGTTTATGTTGAAGTGATCTCAGTTCATCTATGTTCTTCAATAAAGACGTGCAATTTAAATGTGTCAATTTCAATCCTTTACACTTAGAAATTCTCTGAACATTTACTTCAAAATCTTCAACGTTGGGTTCACATCTGTCTGTACTTATACACTCATCGGATGGCCCACTTAACTCGGGGTTGAGTGAATATGGATAGAATGGCAATTCTTTGGATAAACAAACATCACACATCCAATCATTTTCTGATTCGAATGTTTTTCTGTCAACTGACGTGCATTTGAGATGGCACCATAATGAACATTTAACACACATCATAGCATTTTGATTATTTTTGACTGCTTTACAGCATATGATACATGGGTATAGTGTTGGCATATTGCTAAATCATCGTTACGTTACTCTATCACCATCATACTCATTGTAACTAGCTGAGACGTTCGATGTCGGCCTTTGTCCGGATGAAGATTTTCCTCCTGTCAGCACCAGTTCCAGTTGTCAAGGCGTAGATCTTTCCATCTTGCGACCATGTCCAGCCGATGGCATTACTGGTCCTCGCAGCGTACATCAAGCTCTGGCGATGGCTGGTAAGATCCTCGTTGATGAAGACAGATGTCCCTTTCAACTTCGACCTTGCAGCGTAGACCTTTTGACGCACATTGTAGCTGGCGAACTTGACTATGATGCTTTTTCCCCTCTCTGGCCCTGTCCTGGTGCTGCTCCTCGGGGTGATTCTATGGCCAGTGATGGCTGCGATCAATGTCGGATGCTGCCAGGTGAATGTTCATGTGGTCTCTCACAATGTCGGTGATGAGTGTATCGGTACTTTCGCCCGGCTTTTCCTTGACACCGTAGAATCGCAGACAGTTGCGGCGACTATACTGCTCTTGTTCCTCGAGCGCTGAGTTCATGGCGGAGAGTTTTCCTTCCAGCTCCTTCACTTTCTTTTCCAAGCTGTTCACATGAACTTGGTGTTGGTCGGCGTCCATTTTGAGAGCCTCATACACCTGCTGTGTAACTTGTTCAAGAACAGTTTCTTTCACGGCGCACACGAGAGCTTTCAACACATCATCAGAACAAAGAGCTTCCTTTATTTTCACTTCAATGGCGAGATCGAGAGTGGTATTACCCTCGATCGTCCCTGCCTCGGTTTGATGACCAACGGTCAGTTCCTCGGTCATCGGTGCTTGAATCAGCCCCCTGGTCCGGGCGCGGGTTTTCGGAGCTTCGTGTTCAGCAGATCGCCCGTTGCTCGACATTTTGACTGTCAAATCACACCAAAATCAAGCGACGAAACAGTATCTTTTTGACGTTCAAGTTGTCGTATCCTCACGTCTATGTCACAGTGACAAAGCATAACACCAGTATGTGCAAAGGAACGTGTAAATATCGAAAAATATCCACAACTCCAGGAGCAGTTATGATAGACGTCTCCTCTCCTCCCTTAAGTCACGCAATTATACTAATTATATGTTATTCAGTGATTTTCATTTGCCAGATGATATAAAAGTGAGTAATGATTGTTTAATTCAAGTTGAATCGTCTAAATTTTTAGGTCTAATGCATAGAATATATTTACAAATAAATCACCGTATCATCTCGTTCATTTCTAGTTAAAAATTAATGAAGCTTTTATTTCCTTAAACATTTCCCCTAAAATTTAGGCCTTCGTCTCACCCCAACCCTCCCCGCCTCCCCCCTCCCCCTTCCCCCTTCCCCCCCCCCACTTGTTACCCCTTCGAACAAAGTTGGATTCTATTACCCTGGGGATGCTATCTCCCACGTTTGATGAAAATCTGTCATAGCTTCTTTTTTTTTAAAAGAAGATGCTGAAAGTGTGAAAATTCCGCCTCCTACTGGTCCTACCCCACTTCACCCCTCCCCCCGCCCCTATCAGGGCACCCCTGTATATCCGCCATAATCAGACATGACATTTCAGTTATTAAAGTCTTCATATAGCACTAACTTAGCTCTAACTTTTTACTTTTTTTCGGTTCGACAGAAGAAGATTTAAAAATTAAAAATCCAGAGATTAGGAACTCAGAGACTTCAACCCCCCCCCCAAAAAAAAAAACTAAATGTATTATTCCTGTCAGTTGTTTTATAGCACAGTGGCAACGGATTCATACAAGCGAAACGCAACTCCTTTCTCACGGTTTTCACCGACATTATGATTGGTGCAGTTATTCAAATATGAAAATTTCATCTGAAACTATTTTTCAGTTCATCAAAGTTTCTGTCGGAGAAGAATGTGGTTTTCTGTAGACGAAAATATCGCGTAATTACGATCGAAAGTCTCTACAAACTTGTCGTTTCGCAGCAAAGCTTGCTGCACATCGCCACGAAAAACTAAACAACCTCATATGCCTGCATAAGCTCACCATCAGGGAAAACCTGACATCTTGTATCCTTAAAGTAATTTATTTGCTTTGTTTGTTTATCTGTTATCACTTGTATTGTATTGCAAATGTCGAATAAATAATGATAATAATGATAACAATGGTAACTTCGTTTTATGTTCACCTGTATTATTTCTTATTATGTGCAAACATCTAAGATTAGATTCACAAATTTATACACAAAACACAACACACCAAATGAAATCCTCTGTTGGTTATGATTCATCCCTTTCCTCACCATTAAGTTCTTTAGGTGCCCCTTCTTTTCTTGCTTTTTCATGTGATCATTTCATTTCAATTTCATGTGATGGTGCATGTCCAGAAGTAACCATGGCAGGTGGACCATGAGACTACATTCTATTTTGTTTTATGGACTGTCCACCTGACTGGTCATGACAGAAAATTCAATGTAACATACCGTTAATAAGGCACCTTTTATAGAAAAATATTAACTTATTCAATCGAAGAAACATGTCCAACAATGAATTCGAGACAACTCACAAGCTCGCATGCATAATCAAAGAAAGACAGTTTTCCTCTTTATCATTTTTTATTTTATTTATTCGTTTTCCACTTATGGGAAGAAATTGCCCTTTCAGCTAAAGTTAGGGCTGATTTTCAAAGAGAAGCATGAAAAGTAGGGGCAGCTAAAGAAACATGCGGTGAGAAAAGAGGTGAATCATAACCAACAGAGGATTTCACTTAATTGGTGTATACATTGTGTAGAATATGATTATAAATTTGTTAGACTAATCTGAGATGTTTGCATAATAAGAAAAAAAAAAAACTTAGAACGAAGTATGTAGCGCAATGGTCTGGTCATAAATAATGAACAAATTCAAAACACAGTCTCTATAATTGCTGAATAAGTTTGGAAATGAGAAGGGCCTACGCTGAATAATTTACCAGTTCCCCCCCCCCCCCCCCATGAAAAGCTATGATTGGTACTATATGTATTCTCCCTGTTGTCCTGGTACAGTGACAAAGGCAACTCCTTTCTCATGGTTTTCACCGACATTATGATTGGTGAAGTTGTTGAAATTCGAGGATTTCATCTAAAACTGTTTTCTTAGTTCATCTCAGTTTCAGTCGGAGAAGAAAAAGGTTTTCAGTAGATGGAAATATCGCATAATTATGGTCGGAAGTCTCTCCAAACTTGTCGTTTCGCAGCAGATCACGTCGCTACAAAAAGCTACACGCCATGTGCCTGCTGGATAGTTTGATGAGGTGCGTAGCATATCGTAGCCAAGGTATAGTCTTCTTCTTCTAGACGCTGAATAATACGGAATACGGAACCGCTACCACTGATTTATGTGTCGAAATAAAGTGGCCGTTGGGGGCGGTCTTCAATATCCCGTCGCTCGTTGCAAATGGAAAATGGGAAAACGAATATCGAACCGATATCCTGTTTTCCACTTCCTGTTTTTTGAAATGTTCAGAAAATAGGATTTTGAGTCATTTTTTGACATTTCATTATAATGAAACGCGAGAAACAAAATTTAAGAGCAAATCCATTATCCTGTGTTCCATTTTCAGTTGAAAATAGGATATTGATATTTTATTCATTTTTCCGTTGGAATAGGCGACGGGCGACGGGATTTCCACGCAATATTCGATTTTTCGACACCAGTTTTCGACCGGTCACTAAATGGTACTTTAATACCCTATTTTTCAGCCGTGTGTCGTCAGTTGCCTGGATGCCTTCAACAGTGCCGGATCAAGAGGAGGCGCACCTAGAGCGGGTTGATAGATAGAGTTGCGACACCGGGGTACAAAGGTCACGTCAAATAGTTCCCCCTGGTCGTCGATGTCGACGAATTATTTCTACAGGGTTTTCACATAGGCGCGCAGTACCATACGGACCCAGCGGCAGTGTGAGATACCATTATTGCTTGCGACGGGAGTGTGACTTGTTAAGAAAAATGGCCTGTTTTTTACGGCAATCGTGTAGTCTTAATGAAGTAGAGTAAGGAGTACTTACTGTCGATGTCAAGGAAACGGGTGCAAACAACCGGAAAGGATGAAATACTTTCAGAGTTGTTTTAACGCTCCTGGATGATGTTGATGGGCGAACGTCAAAATGTAACCTTTGGACGGAAATATTATGTACCCTGTAGTCCCACTCCTTTGCAATTGTTGTTGTAATTCAAAACCACGGGCTGTGGGTCTTTATTGTTGTTATGACGACTAGGGGAATCTAATTTGCACTCTCGCGCAAAACCCATGCGCGGAGCGCGTAACTCTATTTTGCACGAGCCACGGAGCAAAATAACAATAAGTGCATTGTTTGCGTCATAATAGGGTACGTGGTTTTCTAAGGTCTTATCGACATCAACGACCAGGGGGAACTATTTTGAGGGATTGACCAATCAGCGCGAACTTCCAGTGTCGCAACTTCCTCTATCAACACGCTCTGGGCGCACCGGGCGCGCGCCCCCTCTTTATTTTTTGCTAAAACAAAAGAAATAGAAAGAAAAATGGCTCGTGCGCCCCCTTCAATATTGTATAGGCGCCTCCTCTTTACGGCGTTAATGGATCCGCAAATTGTGCAATGACCATCAACGGTGATAAAAGAGAAAGAGTTTTCATTCTTCAAGTGAATGTATCCCACTGGCGCGGAGACTTTATATGTAATATCATGCTTACTTGGTATGGGGTAATTCTACGAGACGACACCCACGAGTCGTATGGCTCACGAGTTCGACATTGGAAAAAAAATCCATGAATAATACAGTCCACGAGTCAAACAGCTCATGAGCTAGACCCTAGGCAAATAAGGCCTGTATTTGAGTAAGGCAGTACAGTCAACACTAGGCAAACAACGCACACGAGTCCGACACTGCGTACATTTAAGCCCCGTGATGTCGTGAGTGTCGGACTCGTGGACCTTGTTTGCCTAGTATCGAGCTCATGGGCAGTATGACTCGCTGGGGTCGAACTCGTGATGTGCATCCCTTTGTATATCACAGAATTATTATTATCTATATGATATTGGATGCACTTGAGTGGTATATCAGATATATTGCATTCATCAACATGAATATTGCACGAGTCGGAGACGAGTGCAATATTCATGTTGATGAATGCAATCTGATATACCACGAAAGAAATCCAGTATTATTATTATTATTATTATTATACATACAAACCACTTTCCACGACAACACCACATTCAATTTCAAACAAACAAACAAAAAAAATGAAAAAGGGTTTCACTCACCATTATATTGTTTACAAAATCTAACCTTTCAACTTGTATACGGACGTGTATCTACGCACAGTACAGTACAGTACAAGCAAGCGACTGCCGCAGACAGCACAAACGATTTACGTGTACTCCTATGGCATTTCTCAACCTCATCGCGCAATGCCACTGCACTTTGCTTTCTTTGCAGGCGATACTGCGCATGCGTATAAAGAAACATTTGAGTGCGATATTGACAGCAGAGTACAATATTGGAAACTACTCTTTTTCTCCATTGATACGGGTAATGTAAAATGCATAGGAGAGGTATTATGCTAACAATATTGTATGTCATTAAGCAACCCCCTTGAAGGAATATTGATACATGGTATTATTGTATCGAAAAAGTGGCTTGTATGTATAATAATATGTAATATATGACGAAAACTGATAAAAATGACAACAATAATATACTATAGTATATGATGAGAGAAAGGGCTATACAAAGGTATGAGTGCTATGAAAAGGTGAGCCCACCCCCTCCCATACACACACACACACACACACAAGAATTGTGAAGGAGGAGTAGAAAAACTACAGTTGTATAAGTATCTTATATCAACAGTTCTTCCAACTTCCTAGCTTGTCAGTATACGCATGACTAAATGGAGCCAAGGGAGGCAATGCTCATTCATTTGTATCCATAGGACAGGATAGTTCAGAAGGTTGAAATTTGTTGTCATTATTAGTTCAGTTCAGTTCAGTTTTTATTTCTGCATTTCAAAAAAAAAAAACATTGGTGAGCGGTGAAGTCCTCAGAAGGGGAAAGAAACAGAAACAGAAAACAGCGGTGAAACAGAAACAGAAACAGCGGTGAAGTCCTCAGAAGGGGAAAGAAGCAAAAAGTTCGTTACTCTTTCCACGTTCAAGATGACGTCATCATCCACCTTCTCCATGTAGATGGCATTCCTGCAAAATGATGTCACCCACTTCAAAGTCATCACTGTTTTTCTCGTTAGATTCAAGTACGTGTCCTGGAAAGCTTTTTGCACGATATCCCCGTAGAGGTCGGACTCCTCTTCGATTTGGCTTTGCAAGGACTTGTCGTTGGTGGCGCCAAGCATAAACACAACTCTTATTATTACTAGAATGGTTTATTTGGTAAAAACTTGCAAAATCCTAGCCCAAAGGCTAAAGTAAATAGCAATCTTTTAAAATTACCTCCAAACTATAATAGAGCACATCGAGCTCTCATACATAATATTCACAAAGGATATCACAATCAAGATATGAATATTATTTCACACACAAAATATCGCATTTTACCAATGATTTAATGTGGCACGACATTTTTTCAGAATATATTTCATTGTAAAAAAGACCAAATAATGTTTTAAAGATATACTTAACAAAACATCAGAAAAAAAAAGAATCACAGGACCGAAACTACATGGAAAGCAAATGTTAAAAATTCTATTCATAAATTTATAAATTTGCGCAACAACAACGTTCATCAGAAGAATACGCAAACAACAACCTGCTTCCTAGTGACATTAGAGAACAAGATTGCTAACTCAATACAATGGACCTTTAGTTTGTCTCTTGAGTGAGCTTCCATAGTTTCATCATGTGCCGCGCGGGGAGACCTGTTCCTACGAGGCAGTTCTTCCGGAAAGTCTCTGTCTGGGAGTCTTTTATCAGCCTACCGTCCGATACAGTGAACCGACTCCAGGAAAAGTGTTTCGTTCTTGTAATCGGAATTCCCAACTCTCTCATGCACATCGACACGAAAATGTCCTCCCATGGAAAGAGAGGTGTGCTGACAGCGACGTCTAAAATCCTGGCGGCGACGTCTAACGACAAGAAGTAACCAGCTCCCCCCATGTAGTAAGGCTCGTAGTGGGTCAGATTATAGACGTGTTTCGGGGTGTAGTATTTCATTCTTCTGTCACGCATCACTTTCGCCCGATGACTCCTTGCTCCAGCGGTGAAGTCCTCAGAAGGGGAAAGAAGCAAAAAGTTCGTAACTCTTTCCACGTTCAAGATTACGTCATCATCCACCTTCATCATGTAGATGGCATTCCTGCAAAATGATGTCACCCACTTCAAAGTCATCACTGTTTTTCTCGTTAGATTCAAGTACGTGTCCTGGAATGCTTCTTGCACGATATCCCCGTAGAGGTCGGACTCCTCTTCGATTTGGCTTTGCAAGGACTTGTCGTTGGTGGCGCCAAGCATAAACACAACTCTTACCATGGGGGCGCCCTCAGTCGAGACGGGCCACACCGACTGGTTGCCGTACGTGTGCCGCACGGCGTCTCGCCTCGCCCTGTTCGAGGGAGCCGAGTAGACAGCCATAACGAGCAAAATTTCCTCGGGGATGCTCCGCCTAACCAAGCATGTATCGTCAGGGTTCATTATGTAGGGATACTCGTGTTTATCGATTTCCGATACCCAGTCATCGATAGTGAACTCGGCCGCGACACCCTGATCGTTATCAACTCCTAACCCAACCGCTCGTTCGGTTGCATTTACTGGTTCTCGTTTTGTCTGTATGATGTAAGGCCCACCCTTGCGCAACCCTGTGGAGTTCGGGGAGGATTGCTTGTTGACCGGTACGTGAGAGTTGTGCCGCAGGATGACCTGCTCGAAACGCACGGCTTTGCTCTTGTATTCGTGTTGGAGGAGACTTTTTTTGGCCTGCCACACCAGAATGGGACACGCCGTAGTGATGATGATGAGGCGAAGGAAATGTCTCAAGGTGCTTCTGGTCGCCATTTTCTCCTGCAGCCAGTGCAACCTCCCAAGACCATTGCTGCCCCAAGCTGTTCTCTCCGCAGCTGACAGAAAGCGGCAACGAAAAGACATGAATATGAATAAATTTTGTAAAATAATATTAAAAAAGGTGAGACCAACCTTTTGTCAGAATTGCTTTGTTTTGGATATCTCAGCCATTTTCAAAGCCAATTTTCAACATTTTTTTTTTGATTTCTCTTAGATTTGTATGCTGTTTCATATTTCATATAAGTGGTTTCTAGTTATCTCTAAAAAAGTTACAATGTGAATCCCCGTCTCAACCCAAACCATAGTATCCCTTTAATGTTGCTCTTTTTTCATGTTAAAAAGTTATGCTCTGACATTCAGGGTTGCCAAATTAAAAAAAAAGGTCAAGTTTCCTACTAGTAAAGAATTGCGTTTGGCTTATTCCAACAACTGCAATCTCCTTTACTGAACTTAAATACTATCTACGAGTATGTCGACCTTTTCGGTTAAAAATTCCCAAGAGCGATGTGTGTAAAACCCACTCATCAACAACAATTTCCACTGGATAATAAGCTTTAAACAATATATATCATTTGATTCAGTGTCCAAAAGTCTACAACTAGCTATGTGGACCAAAATGATGATCATAGTAATAATAATAATGACAAAAATAATAACGATGATGATGATGATAATAATAATAATAATAATAATAAAAGTGATAATAATAGCAATGATAGTAATAATAACAATAATGATAAAAATAAATCATCTATAAGATTTTATTCGTTTTATTCCTGGTATGGTAACGTCATAAGTAAAGTAATATCCCCATTACTCTTCTATCTGTCAACAATTTCTCATGAGACAATTTATTTTTCCACCATACAGATTGTTTCCGTTGCAGTTGTTGCTTATAAAACATGCTTTGAAAAACAAAAGATAGTCATTTGCTTCAGTATCACTAAGTCTTGATCTATTCCACGAAATTGGGAACGAGTTTTACTATTTAACAGTAGATCTAAGGGACTTATCTTTGATTATCTCGGAATTAGCAGTTTAGATAGAGAGGTGTGACGTCATTCATATACAGGTGGTTTGCGGCAAAGAGCTTTGATGACAGTTCGCAGGGCCCTATATACTGCTTTCTAATATCATATAATACAAAAAAGTTCCATTCGGCTTGCGATATCATGAGCATCATTTCATAGTGCTGCGCATTTTTTTTTTATATCATTGTCAGGCAACTTCAGCATTTATAAGTCTTCATTTTTTTTTCTTATTTGAAAATGAGAGAGAATGAAAACTGTAATTGTATTTACAATCTAAAGAAAAGAACTCATCAACTACAAAGAAGCATTGATTGACCGCGATTTGACAAATGATCAGTTCGTAATATAGGTTAGGTTAGTTTTTGTTTTTTTTTAAATCATTACAGTGCATTATTTTGACCGAACCCCAACATAAATGTTGGTAAGATATATTTTATGAGGGCACTTTCAACAGCCTATATAAATGTAAATATCTTTAAATTGTCTTAGTATCTGACACATCTGTAAGTGAACATGCTGTAATGCGATGTTTCAACACGAAGACCATGATTGTCGCGAAATCTTTTTTTTTTCAGATATGATTTCTTCACACGCTAAGCTTTACTTTGTGATATCATAATTTGCCCTACTTCGATACAGTTATTTCAAAGAATTAGAAGTAGGAACACTGTAAATTTTATATTTCCACATGCGATTTTAAGCGCATTTTCTTCCTTTCATGATCTCCGACTTTCTACCGGAAACGCATTCACGCATCACAAAATTAATGTATAAAGACATATTTGAAATTAAAATTGATTAGAAGAATAACCTAATAAATGCGAATCATCTATCGCTTGTCTATGGAATGTTCTGATGACCAAAGCAAAAGCATTTTGACTCACCTTGCTAGTTGCCAAAAAATGATAATTCATCCAGAATATCCAAACATCTTGTCAGACTTTCTGTTTAAGAAACTTTTTTTATCCAGCGAGATCCTTCCATTAGGATTTCGACGATACTTCGGACACTAGTTGTCGAATGGTTCACAAGACGACCAAACTGAACTGTTAAAGACTATAACATTTCTAGAACTTATGGTACATGGTTTTTCCAGTCGATACTAGCCAACACCAAAATGTCTTTACCGACTGTTCGCAGGGATTATATCTCAATGAAAGATTTAGTCCTTAACCAACTGCAAAACTTTAATGTCACGAGTGTCATGAATGGGACCAGATGTCCTTCAATATTCTAGGGAGCCAACTTCATTACAATCTCTTGCCAGCATTGTCCAGATTCTGAGCAAGATGAAAATGTTGATTTAAAAAAAAAAAGACAAACAGCAGCAAGATATTGCATGATCTGTAAAGGAAGGTCATCGCAAGCTTTTGAATGTCTAAAATACCATCATTATGGATATAAATCAGTATTAGCATGTCAGGGTTACATAGGCTTTTGAATGGAAGTATACAACGTAGATAGAGCAACAGACCTTCATAAGTATAGAGAAAATGCTTCGTGGTTGATATCATGAATAGATTGTTATACGGAAGAGTAGGGTGGGGCGGGGAAATATACATAGTATATGTCGCTGCTGTAGAACTAGTTTCTACAGCGAAACCTCGCCATTCATTCAGACGAGATCTTGCCAAGAGCTTGACCGAGGTTGCCCGGGAGTGACGTGACAAGATTCTGACAGCGATATCTGCAAGCTTGCCCGAGTTATTGTTGTTGTTAAAGTTGCTGCCTATTTTCTTACATCTTTTTATTTTGCCTTCACCGTGTTCACGAACATTTCGCTTCCATTACAATTCCATTCCATTCCAAAGGGGAAAAATATTATGAAGAGTGAAAGTGACACGTCATCTCACGTTTATGTTGAGTTTGATGAATTATGATAAGAATGCCCGAACTATCATGAATACAATAATATTATAGGCTAATCTCCTGAGCTGAACGCATTGTGTAAGAGCACTCTGGAATTCCATTGCTTTTCCTATTCATGCATGTCCAATTTATTCATAATAAAACTTCTAGCAGGATATTAATAGACTATTATTCCTGCCACTGCCTGTGGTCTATTTTTACCCACATCCATATTCACAATGCATACACATTGACCCACATAATATTCACACAAAACTGAAATGAGCAGAGAATTTTTGACAGGTCCCTTCTAATAGTAAAACTAAGACAAAGAGACAGTTGTTTATAAATACATCATTCCTTGGGTTCAATATTCACGAATGGACAATGAGAATGGACAATGAGACGAATGGACACGAATGGACAATGAGATCATGTCACTGTATTATGAGAACATCGCAATATTGGGTCTGTAACAAAAGACTATGTACTCTTCGCCATGCCAATTCGGAAACATTGTTTCGATACATTGTCATATTCATACGACTCTGTTATACTTTTATCGTGCCATATTAAAACGCTTTACAGGAAGTGAAGTGGACAACCTGTATTTTGATACCATCTTCGAATTGATGTTGTTTATATAAACTTAGATATAAACATAAGATATAAACTTACTTCTGTCATTGTTTGTTCCTTTTATTTTTCAAGTCAACTTGAAAAGACGCAACATTACATTGGAAACGCACCTTTCTCATACTTAAAATGCCGTTAAAATAATGGGAATTCACCTCCAATGCTCCAATGTATGGGGATCGATTGATGAATAGTGGACAAATCGTTCAAATGTTATGAATATCTGAAGTTTTGGTGAAGTCATTGGTATGATTACAAAAAGGCTCCACACAGCTGGTCATGTCATAGTATAGTGGAACGCTGCCAGAAAATATAAAGAGAGATTTCTACATAATATCTAACTTCATCTATTCTAGCACACTAGTAGGCAACTAATAAAAGAGAACTTGCATTAAGTCCTTCAGAAGGCACGAAATAATACAGGTCTAACATGTTATGTTGGTAATAGATCACCAGGCTATAGAAAATGAAAAGTTTGATGAAAAAAAAAATCAAAATTGCGAATATTGTTCACTGATGTGTTCTTCTACTATTCCTGCATTCACTGAATTCACAAAATAAATATCATGTTTGGAGAATTTCCTTTAATTTTATAAAAACATTTGAAAGTTCTAACTGTATATGATGTAATTTTTATATTTTTATATTAAAAATGACGTCATTTTCATATTATAGAAATTATATCAAGTGTTGATGTTGTCGCCTGAAAAGTTTCTGTTGACCTACACGCTAATCATTACCATATTTCTTACCATAAATTATTACTCATAATGATAATAGAAAATTATATCAGTCGTTCTTGTATTGCTGACGGAGCCCATATTGGCGTAGTTGCTAAATAATTGTAACCCCCCCCCCCAAGAAAAAAAAAAAAAAGGCAATGCAAAACAAACCACAACACTTGAATTATAATCCAGTAATCACCGGTCATTATTTCTATTTTTAAAAGATTGGGATAATTTGGTTATGGTGACGTCATCAGACATATATCCATGTAATTCGTACATTTGGAGTTGATCTATTACCAGTGTTGGATGAAAACATGACATTGTAACACTTCGAATCATTATAACTTTCGTATAAGCTTCCCTAAATTATAGTTTTACAATGTCATTTTCTGATTACACGGATTTTCCATGTCATGTGTTGTGTTGTGTGTGTGTGCTTTTTTTTTTCTTCTTATGGTTACCTATAAAGTTTAAAGGGGTGGTCAGACTGGCAAAAGATCGAGAAGTTTGGTGGGGGTGAGGGAAATATTCCTAGTTGGAGTGGGAAGTTTCGCGGGAAGACGACAAGTTTGCGGTCACTCTGGCAAAACTTCGAGATCTTAAAGATCGCGAACTTCATACTTTATACTCTATACTTGATGTGTAGGGCCCCAATTTTTCTCCCTTTCTCTTTCTTCTTTAAGACAAAAACAACGAATTTCATTTTCTCGATCTTTTGCCAGTCTGACCGCGCCTACAGTGTGAAAGGGAAAATTAGCAAACGGAGGTAACGACTACCATGCTACCTTAGATAATTAATAAACTTTTTTACAGGCCATGAATTATGATCCAAATAGGAACACATCATTGATCTACTGCATCCAGTCGAGTCGTATCTTCAGCGGGCTGTGCAAACGACCTCCGGATCGACAGTTCGTTATTCCGACGGGATTGCGTGTTGCATGAACCGATTGAATTGTATGAAGCGGAAAATTTCACACGCATGCTATTTGGAATCACCTATACGGCAGCAAGATTGGTTTGACAGTTGGTGCGAGTTTTGGAAAAAATCTTACGATCTGTTCAAACATTATGAATAACTTATTTGTTAAGGTTATGATAACTTCTATGTGCCACCATCCTGTAGGCTGGAACTCGACAGCAATTCATACACTGTCACAGTATCGTGTAGGACAATCTAAAGACACTATCATTCCCATGACCGGTTAATAAAATATCTTGATGCAAAAAAGTATACTCCAGCGTTCTGAAGGAAGTAGGTCAATAATGTTCTCTCTATGGGTTGAAAGAGTTCTCCACTTGTCAGAGAGACCTACCTTAATAACTCCGACAACAGCAAGAAAGATGTAAGCGTCTATTATCGGTAAGAATGATAGTGATAATGACAGAGATGACAACAACAACAACAACAACAACAACAACACGGAGTATGTGGTAATTGTTAGATCAATAATGACAATAATGATAATAAAGTCATAAAGATGGTCACTTTAAAAACTTTTGGTAATTTCAGGGTTGAGTATCTGCTTATTAAACTCGAAGATTTTATTTTATTTCATCTTTTTTTTGGAGCAAATAGGATTTGAAAGAATGCTGCCTGGACCTTCGAAGTAGTATTCTACGGAATAGAAGGGCGTCCTAATTCCTCCGCGTGTCATAACCACTATTGAGAACTTCCGCCCGTCCAATTTGAGCAGCTGTCGGAAGCGAGCCTCGTTAGTCTCAGTTCTTAGACCGCAGTCTTTCATAAGATGGCTGTAAAAACAGCAACAATGACGTCAGAGCGGCAATAAGAATGGCAATTTCTGCGCTGTTGGGATACTGCAGCTATTAGTCGTGAAAACATTGGTCATGACAAGAAAAGACAGACAGAATTTCAATTCTTATTATGATGATCAGGAAAAAAAATGATGTACTGAAAATAACGATGGCAATTTATAACAAAATGAAAATGATGAAATTTATATTGATAGTACTGATAGTGATAATGACTACTGGTACGACAATGTTATAAATTATGTAAATAAATAATGTTGATAGCAATAATAGTTGATAGGATTACTTCATTTTGTTACTGAAACGATAAAGATTAGAATAATAAGGACCTGAAGAAAATGTTTTGGACTATAGGTCAATATCAAATAAGGGGCATTCAAGGGATTTAATAAGCTATTTCAATCACAAATGCGAACATACGTGCTGTGTAGAAGGTTTGTTGTATATTGACAGGGGTGGACCCAGGAATTCCGTAAAAGGGGGGGGGCCGCAAGCAATATCAGTGATGCTACTTCCGGGTTTCATCTCATTTTTTCTTTTCATTTCCTTTGTTTTAACAACAAATAAAGAGGGGCGCGTATCCGCCACCCCCCCCCCCCTCTGGATTCGCTACAGATTGACAACCCCTCACACACACCACAGGCCCTCATTACTGATTTGATTATGGCTGGCATAGTCTTTATGTGAATCATACGTCACTCTATCAATAGAGTGAGGTAGGGAATCTTCATCGCTGAAAACAGCCGCAAATATGTCAAGAGCTTTTTATGGTACCCCGCATCCCTTCATTACCTTGAACTAGAGAACACACAGCGTTGATTCTTCAGCATAGGTTCATGTTGTGTATGGCAGGACAAGTGTTTGTGTTTTTATAATACGTGTAATACTACTGGCCTGTTTAAGGCTATGAGATGGCTCTTTAACATCAAAATCCTAACCCTCATCATTATGCATGTGAGCAATACCACCACTTTAATTTCAGTGTCATTATCATATCACCATACACTGCAATCCCTATTATTTTCCTCATTATTCAAAGGACATGGAAGGTATTTTAAGGTGTGAATGTGTGTTGGGATGGGGTGGGGTAGGGCGACTGACTACTCCTTGCGTGCCTGGCAGGGTAAAGAAGTAACTCTCTCCACTTTTTAGGGTAAATTTTTCTGTGAGTGTTTGTGTGGGTGTTTGTACATCTTTGTGCAGTGTCCATGTGTGTTTGACGGTTCCGCGGCCAATCTTATTTCAGGGTGGATGGAGGGGGGGGGGGGGGGGGGACAGTAACGAAAGCTAGCAAACGCCAAATAAAATGTTGTTAGGGGGGAGGTAATTGGGAATCACTCCCCCCCCCCCCCCTCCCCTTACCCTTCAGATCTGAGCCAGTGATTTCACAAGCCCACGTCACGTTGGTTTCCCGCCAAAAGTCAAGAACTTGCCAAGTAGCATGACTATTCAGCATCTAACGAGGTCATCTTCCCGTCCTTGGAGGAAGGAGGGGGGGGGGGGATAGATGTATGGAAAATATAGTCATATAATACGCAGAATTCTTGGAGAATTTGGCAGGCGTACGAAAACCTTCAAAATGTGTTAATCACAAGTAGGTTTGTTTGGGTGAAGTTTACTGACAGTTGACGATATCATCTTACATGAAAGCGAGTTGATTTCTTCAAACAATATTATAGGGATTCAAGGCGTGTAACTAGCGCTAAGGAAAAGCAAATCTGGATGAAAAAAGAAAGTGAAGTGGTGCAGGTATTTCATGAAGTGATGACGGATCAAATAAGATTAATGATTTAACATTAGTAAGTGTAACATCAACCCTAAATTCAATGCATTTCAACACTAAATGCACTATCGACCCTAAATATAGCAACTCTCAACAGTAATTAATGCAGTATCAACTCGAATGTAATAGTTTTTTAACCCTAGAACATATCAGTACTGTATGCCAACCCCAAATGTCATGTATGTTATTCATCAATGTAATATCAACTCTAATACACATAGTACAGACATGATATATGAAATACAGTCATTTCTTTTTGATTACAAGACAATGGAACACACAGTGTGTACATCCGAATATAAAACTGAAATATATGTGTACAGATCAAAAAAAAAAACCAACAACAACAAACAAACAGTAAGAGAACGTGTTGATTGGGAACCACTCGGAATAACAATCAAATCAAATGATCAGACTAAATTATGGCACATGTATTGGGAGTGTAAATGCATAAAGAATATTGTCAAATAAGCTAACTTCTATCTTTTAAAGGTATTGTTCACTATTGGGAACAAAAAATAAAGAAAGAAATGTTTCAGTTATCGCATTTGATGCATATGTGTAAGTCAGTTGTATCACAAAACATCCTGCCATATAAACATTTCGGAGTAAAGTCTAAAATATAAGAAGATATCACTATTTTTCTCAATAAAATATAACTGTAGACGGTTTATCCTAAAACAATGTTATTGTAACTATTGTTCCCATTTTGTTTATTCAAAAGTGCTCAACAATAATCATACTGATAAACATTTTTACATTTATGGTTTTGTCTCTTCCTAACACAGATTTCACAACTGATTTATTTAGGGTTTATATCACATTCATCATTGTCATTAGGATGTATTACATTCAGGGTTGACTTGATAATTAGGCCTATATTTAGGGATGAACTGTATGGTATTAAGGGTCTACAGGATAGCGTTTTATAACATTAAGAGGTGATACACCCTTTTAATGCATCTGGGATTTATTTTTGGTTCTGTGACAGTTACTTTACACTTTATCAAGCTACTTTATCAAGCTGACTTTAAAGAACGAAATTTTACATATATTCAGAAAGGTCTGTATGGACTATTAAAGTTCCCTGAGTTTTCACCCAAATAGAGATATGTTCAGTAATCAATATA
The DNA here is from genome assembly GCF_964275005.1 of Diadema setosum. Taxonomy (NCBI): domain Eukaryota; kingdom Metazoa; phylum Echinodermata; class Echinoidea; order Diadematoida; family Diadematidae; genus Diadema; species Diadema setosum. The sequence goes on from NC_092696.1 coordinate 29,184,783, forward strand.
AAGCAAGTTTGATGGCGTCATCCCAACGCCGTGCAGTGACCTGCACAGTGATGTCGATTCCTTGTCAACATAGGCCAAAGGTATCCTGACCCCTTTATTTGAATTGAATGTAAGAACATCTCCCCGATCCCCCACCCCACCATCCCCACCGGGTGACACACATTGTTCTGAGTAAACATCAACACATCCTTTATGATACATTATAAAGTCAATGTATAAGACAAGATAATAAACGGAAAGATGTTAACTCCGCCAATGCCAATGTATATAATGATAGCTGCGCTTATATTATAATCATGTGGTAAACTTAATATCCTCACCAGTCATTCCACGATCGTCATGTAGCAGACATGGCTGACAGGTCACGTGGTCTAACAAACCGAGTGATCAGCCTCCGGCGGTGCTTATTGCGATAAGTTGAGACCGGAATTTCAAGGGATGCATCCTACAGTACATGACTAGTCCCAGTATTATAGGGCTCACACGGGTAAATAATTTCCCATAAAGACGTGTGTTAAAATTCAAAATTCAAAAAAATTCTGTAAAGAAAGTAGCTTGGAGAAAAGAGGTGTTTCAATTTCACTATCCTGGATAAGTGAGCTATACCCTGTCATCCATCAAATTTCCAAGCCGGGTTCTTCAGCTCAAAATCTGTCTAAGGGTCCGCAAAGCCAGACTACGAGTTCTTTCTCACTGAAAAAAAAACAAAACAAAACAAAAGCACCTATTTTCCGTACATGCACCCAATGAAATAATGGTCCCTTCAAATGTAATGAGAAAAGCTTTCCTCCTGAAACCAAAATGCAGGTTGTAGAGGAATTCATACTCAATATCTGCAGCTATTCAGTTTTATGCCAAACATCCTTATTGATTTTAATCCATTTTTTCATCATTTCTTTTGGTATCTTTGGTACGAATTTGTGAAGGGGTCTGGGACATTCCATTTTATTTACAGGTGTGAGCCCTATACTACACTCTCTTGGATATACATATTCACTCCGAGTGTCAATTCTCGCGTATACTTCGAGAGGAAAATAGTTGGGGTCGGTTCTAGGGGGCGCTATTCCCACGCTGACAAGAAGAGTATACTAATCAAACACGATCTGCTGAATTTTCATTAACATGCTTCAGAAAGATGGCTTCCATTTTCACAGGAAGTTAATAATAGAAAATCTTTTTCCGATTTCCGAGGGATTTCTCCTGAGGCTGCAAATGAGTAGCCTATATTCCGTGTTGCGGCGTGACCCACAAATTTCTGTCGAAATAAATATACGTCAATGATTAGCAGGGGAAAGCAAAATCGCATTCGCCACATTCAGATTTAATCTGAGTTTGCAATGCCTACTCGTTGCCATGACGATATCAGCTAGGCTTAATTGCTCCCACGTGACACCCCACATTCTCCTCACGGGTCCAGCTGAAAAATAATAAGATATATCTGAAGAAAAACAAGAAATGTCAAAGGTATAAATGTGAGCAGTTAATATATTCTGGAGTAAAAAAAAAAAAAAAAATAGTGGACGGGGGTATTTAGGATAAATTTGTCGGAGATAAACATGTCACTGTTAAAAGAAAAAGGCACCAGTAAAAAACTTCGACGGAAAATGTTAAAGGAAAAAAAAATGGAAAGGCAAATGTCTCTGTGGTAAAACATGAAGAGTAAAATGTCGGAGGATGTAAACAATGAATATTAGGGGTAAAAATGTGGAAGGTGGAAATGTCGGGCGAAGGAGAGCATTCACTGTTGACAAATGGAAAATATCCGGAATCATTTGGTTCTTGAAACTCTTTGGCTCTTGACTAATCTCAGTTATTAATGTGAATTATATGTATCATAATGTATAATCTTTATTCAACAAATATTACTCCTGAATTTTGTACATCGTTTAGTTCATAGGCCGTCATTAGCCTTTATATCTTTCGGCAGTATTCTCGCTGAACATTCTTACACGCTCTAACTTGCTGAAGTTGTTTTTCATTAACTGCTTCTGACATATTATGTGCACATCAGAATGAAATATAAGAAGAAATACGTTCATTTGATTGTCAGTCCTTAACATATTACATATATATATATATATAATATGTTACTGAATTCAATTCAATTCAATTCAAACTTTATTTCATTCATTCAATTCAAACTTTATTTCAGTTGAATAATTACATAGTTGAAGTAAACGTAAAACATATTATGATACTTCCACAAAAATTAATTCCGACATATATTTCATACAACTTTAAGTTGTAACAAAATAAAAAACACACGTGATATTCTAACAAAAGAAACTAACAAAAAAATAATGGATATTGTCTGAGATCAGCTGGTGCATACTAATCACCCCTCCCCTCCCGCATCATGTTATGTAACCGATGAATACATTTCTATAATATCAAAGTCGTATATTATATCATTTACCTGTCCCCTAATATAATTCCACCCAAGCCCTTTTACCACATCTGTTAACCCATTCCAAATAGGTTCCTAGTAATAATATTAATTCAGCAATTTTGTCTATTAAGTCAACGAGAAATGATGTGATGTTTGGCTTCGAGAAAACAATCAATCTTATCTGTAAATTGATGTGCTGGTCGAATTTTCATGTGAGTTTCACCAGAGTGTTTACAGGGAGTACAGCGTCGTTCCTCTAATCTTTGTCTTGGCAGATTTCATGGTGACCTGAGGTCATGTTCTCATCAACCATTGGTGTCTACCTTGCCGTTGCCATGGGAACAGCATTAAAGGCCTAATTCATCATTTGCAGATGAAACAAAAACCCAGCATTGTGCTTAATATAGTTCTATGATATGATTTAGGGATAGAGAAAGACCAATGTAAAAATTAGAATCAATGTAATCTATGTTAAGTATTGTTATTCAGTCTGTATATACAAAAATGGGAACAATAATTATGATAGAAATGTTTCCAGACTAAGCCGTCCACAGTTATGGTTTAAGGAGAAAAATAGTGATAGCTTGTTGATATATTTTAGTCGTTATTGCAACAATTTTATATGGCAGAATTTTGTGACACAGCTGACCTACACATTATGCATCGAAAGTGATATCTTGAACATTTTTTTTTTTCTAAATCACTGCTCCCAAACGGAAAAAGGACCTTCAATCTTTATAGTATGGTTTTAATAAGCAATTTTACATTCTCTTGTTCACGTTAGCCTTATTCTTCAAACGGATTGAGCACAAACACATTTGTGAGTAAAACTGTTCTTACAACAGAAAAGACCAGGTCACTTAGAGATTTTCTACCAAATAGTGGAGTTGGGTAGTTCTCAGAAAAGCAAAATACAAATACATAGTGTAATCATGAAAAACGGACATGGTGATTCTATGGGTAAATCGGGTTTATTGCAAACAGTATAAGACAGCATGTGTGAGTATTCAACTATAATATATATGTAAAGGGAAATATATATATATATTCCAAAGTCCTGACAAGCTCTTATGTATGTGTGTGTGTGTGTGTGTGTGTGTGCGCGTGTGCGTGTAAACAATATACATAGCTAACAGATTAGATATATAACAGAACCATCCTTGGATTTATAAAACACATGTCTTCCTAATTTCTAAGATTTTCGCTTTTATTAACTTTTAATAGCAATAACTCCGAATAAAAAACAGTTAGTGCGCACGTTAAGCTTGTGCTATCAATCAGACAACCCATTAGACCTGAAAACATGCTAGATTATTTTCATTCACATCCATCACTCTTTGTTACTGCATATGATGGGGAAAAAATGGCTGTGAAATGTTACCAAGAAGCAAATCACAAGGCAGAGTTCAAGGATTACCATTTCATTGATCAACAGCAAATGGAAGCAAGGGAAACAAGAGAGTGATTAAAGCAAAATTGTCAGAAACCCTTCTCTGTTTATTTATTTATTTATTTATTTATTCATATTTTCTTTAAAAGCAGGGTTGTCCCGTTCAGAGCCCCATGGCCTGCTTTGCAAGGAAACCCTGCATCAAATACAAAGATTACAAGATCATGCGAAACTTAACATAAAAAATATATAAATATAAATCATGTTGATTGAAAACATAACAAAATGTCGCTGCATCAAAAATTTAACACCTTTCAACTATAAAATATCATTCTTCAAACAGCATTTCCGCTACTGGGCACTGTGCATTTTATTTCATTTGTCAAGTTTCCACACAAATTATACAGTGTTGAATTTGTAACATACATCCATGACAATGAAAGGTAGCACATTTTTTTTTTTATTCACTACATAAAGACAATAATACTATTACATGACACACAAAATGGGTTATAGATTAGTAGGTAAAAGTACGCTAAATTCATTTTGAATTATTAAGAAGATGTTCGGGGAACCCACATAAGAGTAAATGCTTGTGGAAGTACTGTAGGTCCCCAGAAAGAAAAAAGGTCAAACACAATCAATTACACACACACACACACACACACACACACCCACACACACACACACACACACACACACACACAAACACACACACATACACACACTGCACGCAAGGGCACCTGGCCAAGCAGCGCAGTTAGTCCTTGAGCTTTATACCTCAAGAAAGTTGGTGAAAACATTCCCTTCCTCCAATTCAACATTTAGGAATATTGTACAGAACTATGGTGATTATGTACCAGCCAAATACTTTTTAGCCATGCTACAGGACATGATACAGTTGTTTCGTTCCTTTATTTAGCCTAGCGTCTCCAAGAATATTTGGAACTGAATGATTTAAGTGAACCACTTCAATCTTCTTATAAGAGGCATCATAGCACCGAGTCTGCCCTGATTAAAGTCCATAATGATACACGTAAAGCACTTGACAAGAGGCAAGCTGTTTTCTTGGTGCTCTTTGATATGTCAGCAGCCTTCGACACCATTGACAAGGATATTCTTATCACAAAGTTTCATTCAGTAGGTGTGAAAGGGTCTGCTCTTGCATGGATATCTTCCTATTTGTGTAACCGTTCGCAGGCAGTCAGGATCAATGAGTGCACGTCATCCTTCGCTGAACTTCTGTATGATGTCCCCCAAGGGTCTGTTTTGGGCCCGTCATTCTTCAGCATTTATGCAAGTCCTCTCGCATAGATCGCAAGGACCCATGGCATCCATATACATCTTTACGCTGACACTTGGCTGATGACACTCAGCTGTACACCTCGTTCGATCCATCTGATCCTTTAAGTGAGGCCTCTACCAGACATACACTTGAAGCATGTATTGATGATATGAAACAAACTCAAAGTGAACGATAACAAAAGTGAATTTATGATAATTGCCTCAAAACATGTTGCAGCTATGGTCCGTAGTCAATCATTACGAACTGGATGTGTCAGTGTACAATTTGTATCAAATTGTAGGAACCTGGGAGTTTACTTTGACCCTGAACTGTATATTTGCAACTACGCAATATTCACAGTATCAGGAAATCATTATCACACAAAGTTGCAGCCTCTGTTGTTCATTCGTATGTTTTGTCTCGTATTGATTATGGAAATACATTATTGTTCAAGGCTTCATCTTACCAACTTGCCGAACTACAGCGTGCTCAGAACTTTGCTGCTCGGGTCCTTAGTGGAACATCTCGCTTCTCCTGCATTACCCCAGTTTTTAAAAATATTCATTGGCTGCCAGTATCCAATAGAATACAGTTTAAAATTCTTCTTCATACATGGAAAGCAGTACATTCTTCAGCTCCGAAATATTTGCAAAACCTTGTTTCAGAATACGTCCCTGGCAGAAATCTCCGTTCATGTAATAGTAAACAATTTACAGTTAAAAGAGCAATCTCGACTCTCGGAGAAAAAGCCTTTGCTTCTGCAGCCCCATCTCTCTGGAACGCTCTTCCATTGAGGATCCGATCAGCAGAAACCATTGAAACATTTAAAAAGCTTTTGAAGTCATATATGTTCGCATTGTGTGTTGTTTGATTATTCATTGAATTGCTCCTCTGGTATTATTTCTACCTCTTTCTTCTTCTCCAACCTTCGTATGTACCACTATGATTATAATGTACATGTATGTTATTCTCTTTATAATCTGATAATTATGTCCCTCTGCGCCTCAGAATAGGCTACTTGTAGATCGATGGCGCATTACAAATGCTGTGCTTATCATTGTCATTGTCATTTTATCTACACGCAACCTTTACGATTCTATGACATGTTATCAGACATTTCGAGGGAAACTTACTGTACAATACGCTGGACCCTATCTACTAAAACCCTGCTTCTAAAAGATTTTGTGTCTCAAATTCAAGAGACAAAAATCATTGGGTGATGCTTATGAATTGGCGGGCAAGTCCTCTCCCATATTAAAAGGAAATCATCAGTAAAATGGATAAAAGGAGTGTAATTCCTTTAATGAAATTAATGATTGAACTTGCATAAATCCTATATGGACACGTCACGATCACGTGATCAAAAGTCATATACTACATACATGTTCATATCTACTGAAAGATGAATTGTTTGGTCATCATTTAATAACCTTGGTCTTAAGAGTAATGGGGGGTGGGGGGGGGGGGACAGAAAAGCCGGAATGTATTGCAGTTGTCTTTACTAAAACAGCCGGTAGAGGGCGTGGCACGAGGCAATGAGCAGAGTAACCATGGAGACAGTGGTCACGGATGTCCCGTTGCATTTGTTGCCATCGCAACAGATCGTACAAAGGATGTCGTCGTCGTCATCGCATCTATTGGCAAATTCGCGGACACTGCATTCGACTGAGGTCAAGCAACCTCGGTTTACCGCTATTTCGTTGTTGTTGTATTTGTTGTTGTTGTTGTTGTTTTTGTTGTTGTTATTATTGTTGTTGTTGTTTATTATTGTTGTTGTTATTGTTGTTGTTATTATTGTTGTTGTTATTGTTGTTGTTGTTATTGTTGTTGTTGTTATTGTTGTTGTTGTGAAGGAGGAAAAGAAAACATAAAATAAGAATGAATTACAGAATGACGGAGAGAACAAAAGGCAAAACAAAATGTAAGAAAAACTGCAATTCCCCTTCATTTGACTCTTTTAACATCAAAATAGTGAATGACACGACACGACTTGTGGATGCATTGCGACGATGCCGAAATTACGGGGTAAAAGTGAACAAAGGAATGAATAGATGTCATTTGTCTGTTCAACAAAACTTCCTACGTGCAAATGTGTTATATTTTCATATAATATGCTATTATAACCGGCTGTCATGGAAACAAAGATTTACTTTATTCACGCTGCACTTATCTTTTTTTTTCTTTTCATGATTGTTTTCATGCATTAATATTTGATTATTTTGACTAAAGTTCTTTTAATCTTCTATAAGTTGTTGTGTTAACCACACCTTAAATACTGTAAAATTATATGGGGTAACCGTAACAAATCTAAAATTGATTTGTTATTTCATTTACAGAAGAAAAGGACATCCGACTTGAACACACTTTGCCTATTGAGCTCATACCAATCCTTTATGCAAACAACTCAAAACTAAAAAAAAAGTACACTACCTTCACACCCATAGAATCGCTATTTCTGTGTTCCAGTACATTATGTAGGTCCTACACATAACCTCAAAACGTCGGTCGAGTTCAAATATGGGTGATGTGAGCCTAGATATCATAGCTTAAAGTTGTGGAAAGTTATTGATCTATGAGTAGCTTAAATTTGTGGAAAGTTATTAATCTAGGTGTAGATTACTCGTAGATTAAGAAGAAACCCTTTGATCTAAATCACAAGTGTTGTTAGAAAGGACATGACATTTTTAGTGGATGTATTTCTCGTTTCTTTTAAGAGATAATTATCTTTACTGCAAGATATATAATCCATTGTAATAAATTAGGGGGATATTGGGCCGAATGCATAAAACAAGCAATCGCTTGTAAGCAATTGCTTCAAGCAAAAGCACAAGCTCGTCTAGCACAAAGTCTAGCTCAAGCAATTGCTTAAATCCATATGCATAAACTTTTGCTCGTGCTTATACCTTTTGCTTGGCCCGCACAAGCAATTGCTTGCGCTTTCAACAAAAGGGACGTCACGCCTGTGCGAACACAAGAACAAAGGCGAGTGTGGCAGCAGGCACTAGTATTTGAAAGGGCATGTGTGTGCGGAAACATTTCCTGACATAGTAGAAGAGCTATGAAATGACACTCATAAATGCACACACAGACGCACACACACATTTATACACGTACACACACACACACACACACACTAGCTGATTCCCATCATCGCTTACAGTAGCCCGGATCTGCCAGATCGCACGTGGAGAGAGGTCTCCCTCGAAGTCAGACATCCTACCTGTTGTATCACCCCTAAATGTAATATCAACGCTAAAGTAATATCGACCCTAAATGTAATACACCTTAACCCTAAATGTAATAACAAACCTAAATGTAATACATTTTAACGCTAAATGTAATAATCGAGTCAACCCTAAATGTAATAACCGGAGACAACCCTAAATGTAATACGTGTCAACCCTAAATGTAATAACAACCCTAAATGTAATACATGTCAACCCTAAATGTAATATCGACCCTAAATGTAATACTATTTAACCCTGAATGTAATATCACCCTAAATGTAATACTTTTTAACCCTGAATGTAATATCACCCTAAATGTAATACACCTTAACCCTAAATGTAATAACAACCGTAAATGTAATACATTTCAACCCTAAATGTAATATCGACCCTAAATGTAATACATTTCAACCCTAAATGCAATTAATTTCTTTGTTTGCTGCAAAGTTAATTACGTCCATGTCACATAATCTTTAAATCTATTACCGTTTTCATACAATCACACAAACATTTTATATTCAAATGTTCATTCAGTGTTCATGATTGTTTACAGTTTTGTTGAAAAAAAAAAGTGGGCAAAAATTCTTTGCAAGGTAATTCTGAATATGAGCATTTATGAGTGTCATTTCATTACTCCTCTGCTATGTCAGGAAATGTTTCCACACACACATGCCCTTTCAAATATATGTTGCCACACTCGCCTTTATTCTTGTGTTCGCGCAGGCGTGACGTCGCCTCCCTTATGTTGAAAACGCAAGCACGATTGTGCGGGACACTAGTTACAAGCACAAGCAAAAGGTTATACATATGGATTTAAGCAATTGCTTAAGGCCCAGTCACATAATGCTCTGCGTCGGCAGTTACGTCCAAAAAAATAATTTTTTTTGCGGACTCTCGCGGATTCCTTGCCGTCACCAGAAAATTTTACAAAACATACGGGGAAAAAATGCAGGCGATACGGACAGATACGGATACTTGCGTCCACTTGCGAATTGACACGTAATTTGTTTTTTTCGACTTACGTTAACTTCCGAATACTTCTGAACACTTGCGAAAAGTTGCGAATATTTACGGAGAGTTCCGGATATTTTCGGATAGTTACGGATAGGTACAGATTGTTACGAATAATTATGGACAATGTGGTTTTCTGTGCCGATCCCTGCTCAGTCAGTGTATTCATGACAGCAAGGTTATCACATATTGGACTGTCTCATGTACACTGGGAAAAACTGAAATTATGTTACGAACAAGTTGTGAGGACACTTGGTATTCATTAGATATGTTTTATAACAATTAAAGAAAAATAAAACTTTCAACTTGAAGTTTGAATTTTATTTGTTCAACTCAAATATTGATATATATATATATGTGCATAATACATAATACAATTATACCACAAATGAAATACAATATTGATCGATAAGTTAAACAATAGAGGAAGAAAATATAATTGACAGTCATGGAATAGACAAACTTTGGTTAGGTTGTAATTGTTCATCGATATTCATGATTTAATGAGTTATGTTAAGGAGACTGTAATATAAAGTCATGCTTGATAAATTTCCAGATTAAAAGAAAATGAACTTTAGAACACCCCCTCTCCTATCAACATACAATATAAAAATGAATGTAATCTACATTCAGTAATGTAAAGTGACTAAGATTGTAGAGAAATACTAAATTCGTTCTCATTTCATTGTCGAGCGGTGAGGGGAGACTAAGGGATCGCCTGCGGCGTCTGTCCGACCGTCGTCCGTCCGTCCGTCCGTCCGTCCGTCCGTCGTCTGTCCGTCCGTCCGTCGTCCGTCGTCTGTCCGTAACGCTATACAAAAACTTCAATAACTCTTTACTCTAGGCTTCAATTGCAATCAAACTTCGAGGGAAGAGGGGTCATACAGAGTTTCACAATTTAACATAATATGAAGACCACCTCAAGGTCAAAGGTCACAGACAGGGGTCAATGAACTTTATTGCCCAATGTTAAGTTTTTTTTTTGCGCGTTTCTATTATGGGTCATAACTTTTTATCCATAGTTCCATTTGTGACTAGACTTGGACGGTAGATGTCCCTTGGGGAGTGGATGATCACAAGGTCAAAGGTCACAATCAGGGGTTAACGAACTTTAAGAGCCCAATGTTAAGTTTTTATGGCGCGTTTCTATTATGGGTCATAACTTTTGATCCATAGGTCCGTTTTTGATCAAACTTGGAAGGTAGATGTCCCTTGGGGAGTGGATGGTCACCACAAGGTCAACGGTCACAGGCAGGGGTCAACGAACTTTAAGGGCCAAATGTTCAGTTTTTATTGAACGTTTCTTTTTTGCTATAAATTTTGACCCTCTTATATCTCTTTTTTTATCTGTATATATATATATATATATATATATATATATATATATGAAGGGTTTGTTTGCAAAAACCGATAAGTCCATTTTTGAAGATTTTGAAGTAGGATCTCTGTCATAAAGTACAAAATAATACCTTTTAAATGATATATTGGTCACTAAATATAAGGGTATATTTTTGAAGTTATGGTCAAAAGAAGCAAAAATTTTCTTATTATTCTCTTTACTTTTCTTGACCTTTAATCGCAAATATCTCCATTTGGCAAAAATGGACTTATCGGATTTGCAAACAAACTCTTCATATATTCGGGTACATGGGGTGTGGTTTTCCACGACTCTCTGATCCCATGGGGGTGGAAAACGGAAAACGTCAAGGGACGCAATCACCCGCAGCATCCGTAACTGTCCGTAAATGTCCGTAAGCGGACGTAAGTGTTGTGATACGTTAACTTGCGCTTGATTTCGGATACTTACTGTGGACGCAAATGAACGCAAATGGACGGGAGGTAAACATTTTTGCGGATGGTCTGCTTCCAAGCTATTACCGATAGTTCATTCAGTTACGGATAGTTACGGTTACTTGCGTAAGGTTGCATCCGTGGAGTCCCTCTGCGAAATTTTGAACATTTCAAAATTTCGCAGGCTTGGCGCCGTCATTTTGCGTTTCTTTACGGATTAGTTAGGGACAGTTATACGTCTACATACGACCCTGCGGATGACTGCGTCCACGCTGCGTCCCCCTGCGTCCACTCATCCGTATCTATCCGCGGCGGACGTAACCCATCGTAAGGCACTCTGTGACTGGGGCATAAGCTAGAAATTTTTCTTGACGAGCTTGTACTTTTGCTTGAAGCAATTGCTTACAAGCAATTGCTTGTTTTATGCATTCGGCCCAATGTCTCTACCAGCACGGTGGGATGAATGCATAAAACAAGCAATATGCTTCAAGCAAAAGCACCAGTTCGTCTAGCAAAAGGTCTAGCTCAAGCAATTGCTTAAATCCTTATGAATAACCTTTTGCTTGTGCTTATACCTTTTGCTTGTCCAGCACAAGCACTGGGCCGAATGCATAAAACAAGCAATACATTGCTTGTAAGCAATTGCTTCAAGCAAAAGCACAACCTCTTCTAGCAAAAGGTCTAGCTCAAGCAATTGCTTAAATCCATATGCATAACCTTTTGATTGTGCCCATACCTTTTGCTTGTCCCGCACAAGCAATTGCTTGCGTTTTCAACAAAAGGAACGTCACGCCTGTGCGAACACAAGAACAAAGGCGAGTGTGACAGCATGTATTTGAAAGGGGGTGTGTGTGCGAAACATTTCCTGACATAGCAGAAAAGCTATGAAATGCACACACAGACACATACACACACACACATCTATATACACACACGCATTACTGGCTGATTCCCATCACTACAGCTTACAGTAGCCCGGATCTACCAGATCGCACGCGGAGAGAGGTCTCCTTGCTCTCCACCGAAGTCAGACATCCTACCTGTTTTTCATCACATTTTGCGTGCTAACCACTTGAAATTTCTGTTTTTGAAATGAAAAAGTTTCTTACACTACTTAAGAGTAATTTCTTGTAGATTTACATCACTTCTTCACAAGTGTGGTCTTTGTTTCATAAATATGAAAAGGATACTTAAAAGGGTACGTTCCGGTTAAGCAAAAGCTCAAGCTCATTTTACAGAGCTTGGAAAATCGTAAGCAATTGCTAGCAACAACTCGCAAAAGGTCCGTTTTGTGCATACGTTTTTAAGCAAATGCTTGGTCTTGTGCTTGCTAGGTTCATTTTACAGAGCTTGGAAAATCGCAAGCAATTGCTAGCAAGAACAAGCAAAAGATGTGTTTTACCCATATGTTTTTAAGCAAATGCTTGGTCTATAAGCAATACTGCGGGCAGCAAATAATTGCTTGTGCTTGCTAGCAAAAGCTTCTGCTCTCAAGCAATGCTTGTTTTTATGCATACGGATTCGAGTAAAAGGCTATCACAAGCAATTGCTAGCGTTTATATGCATTCGGCCTAATATTGTTTGCGTTTTGAACAAAAGTTCTTGCAAAGCTTCTTGTTTTCGCCTGTGCGAACACAAGAACAATGGCGGGTGTGACAGCATGTATTTGAAAGGGCGTGTGTGTGCGGAAACATTTCCTGACATAGCAAATGAGCTATAAAATGATATTCACAAAGGCACAGACAGATTTACACAGAAATCTATACACACAAATGCCAACTGGCTGATTCCCATCACTGCTTATAAGTATAGGCTATAGCCCGGATCTGCCAGGTTGCTCGTGGATAGAGGTGCCCTTGCTCTCTACCGAAGTCAGACATCATACTTGTTTTTGACCACATTGGGCATTCCCGTTGTTGGAACGAAAAAGTTCCTTACACTACTGAGGAGTGACTTCTTGTACATTTTTACCACTCCTGCACAAGTTTGGTCTCTCTTTTGTGGATATGAAAATAATACTTAAAAGGGAACGTCCCGGTTAGGCAAAAGCTCAAGTTCATTTTACAGAGCTTGGAAAATCGCAAGCAAATGCTAGCAAGAACAAGCAAAAGATGTGTTTTACGCATATGTTTTTAAGCAAATGCTTGGTCTCTAAGCAATAGCTTGCGGGCAGCAAATAATTGCTTGTGCTTGCTAGCAAAAGCTTCTGCTCTCAAGCAATGCTTGTTTTTATGCATACAGATTCGAGTGAAAGGCTAGCACAAGCAATTGCATCCGGCCCACTACCTCTTTTTGTTTGTTCGTTTGGTTATTTATTTATTTATTTCGACTCCCGTCGTTGCCGTTACCGCTCAAAAATCTATGTGTGTGCTTAAAACTTAGTAGTATGTGTGAGCTTTGAACAATTACAGAGCGGATTTGGCACAATGCAGATTTATACTATTATTATCATTATCATTATTATTATTATTATTAGTATTAGTAGTAGTAGTGGTTTATTATTATCAAAACTTACTTCCGTCCACTTCAATCCGCTTGCTGCACCGGTTTTCGGTCCCCAAGTTCAAAATATTGGTCTTACAGGTCTTGCTCTTGGTAGTGTACGACCAGAAACCTTCACAGTCGATGCAGGTATAGCAGTCAAGGGCGGACGCTTGAAAAAAATAATTGAATTCAGCATTTATCAAGTAAAATCAGTCAAACATAGCATCCAAGAAAACTAAATCGCATTTCATGTACGGAGCGAACCGACAAAGCGCATGTCACGAACTGAGAAAAATATGACAGTGCATGGTACAAAGAAAAAAAAAACCCTACAACACTAACATCAAATTTTGGTCATTTATTGCAAACAATGATGTGCTTCTATACATCTGGCAAAACATCACGCAACTAATCAATTGTTTTATTCCAAAGGAATATGATTTTAAGCTGAGGCGTGCTTTTGCGACAATTCATCCCCCGGCGTCAAGGTGTCCGTCGTCCATCATGCGTCTATCATGCAAAAATATTTTATACATTTTCATCTTCTTCTTCTTGAAAACTCCATGACGGATTTTCACCATACATTTCCAAACCATACATCCAAATGCTTTTCAAGAAATCCAAAAGAAGACAAAAAAATCAAAGGCAACGTAATATCTTCAATATCAAAAACAATTTCCCAGTTGGCATTATTGACAGAAGCACAAAGGGAAGGCAAATTTCCCTCCCAAGTTACTCTACGCCTCGCATGACACTGAAGAGGATCGCTCCTTTATATCTTTGAGTTTAAAGCACGTCATCACTTAAAAGTGGTCAGTCATATCAAAAATTCTATTTAAAAAAATCTGCCAGGAGTTTAAACATTTCCATATATGTATATATACACTGGACGGCAAAAGAAAGTATCCACTTCTGTCAAAGGCCACACACAAAAATTCACCCCCTAGAAATAAACAATTTTTGTACACAGGTGTGCTACAATGCCCCTTACTAATCACATGCACATAAGCAAGTGAATGTCTTCATAACAAAGAAGAACTTGACATGCACAGCATCTTGGTCACTGAATCAGAAGTCCCACACAAAAGCACTTTCCACCACGCAAAAATGGCCACTGAATGGACAACATTTTTAAACAACCAACATTGATCCAAGCTCTGCAAGAGGAATGGACACAACTTCCCCAGGACTACGCCACACAGCTTGTCCAGAGCATGCGTCAGAGATGCCTGGAATGTGTCCAGGCACGAGGACGACATACACATTATTGAAAATGGATGTTTTTGACTGCTTTTTTCGTCCTGTGACAATGACTTTTGCGTAAAACTTGTAAGGCTCATTCTGTTACATTTTGTGACTTTTGATTCAGTGACCAAGATGCTGTGCATGTCATTTTTTTCCTTTGTAATAAAAAATAATCACTTGCTATGGGGTATGTGATTACTGATGGATATTGCAGCATACCTGTGTACAGAATTTTTCTTTATTTCTAGGGGGTGAATTTTTGTGTGCGGCCTTTGACAGAAATGGATACTTTTTTTGCTGTCCAGTGTTTATATATACCTGCAGAGCGTATAAAAAAAGGGTAATCCAACTTTGGAGGGCTACCATTTCTTAATTGTCAGCTATGAAGAGCACAATATTAGCTGTGAGGAAAGGGGAACTGACAGACACCATGCATGACTGAGCACATGAACTTTAAAGACAACAATGACAAATTGCTCTTTTTCCAAGTTTGCGTGTTATTGCGTAGGAACAATGCTTGTCTCTCTGCATGGATGAGATCTGTAAATAAAAGTTGCAAAATAGGCTAGCCTGTACGAATGCGGGTTTGTGTTTAGGATTTGGGCTTAGGATTTGTGTTCAGGGTTTGTGTTTAGGTTTTCTCCAAACATTTTTATGGTCCATAATCGTTAACATGGCCTTTTGTTCGATAAGTTGGTCGATCCCACAGAGGCCAACCCGCACAGTCCATTTTTCTCTGTGCATTTTCAACACACAACTCCCTGTGACAAACCATGTCTTGAACATGAAGAGTAAAATGGGCTTAGGAAGAATTTCCTCCTAGGAAAGATTTCAGAATACAATCCCAAGTCATCAACAACGTGGACATGTTAGAGGTTATGATCCGTAAAACGTTAAAAGACAAACACGAATCTGCAGTCGTGCAGGCTGGCCTGATGATTTTACCACTTTCACTGACAGATTTCATTCATGCAGTGAGACATACATTGTTCCTTCGCAATAACATGCAAACTTGGAAAAAGTGCAGTTCGTCATTGGTGTCTTAAATGGTCCTGTTTATCTTTGGGAGCAGTGATTAAAAAAAAATGTTCAAGATATCACATTTGATGCATATGTGTATGTCTGTTGTATCACAAAACATCCTACCATATAACATATGTGCAATAAAGCCTAAAATATAAGGAGATATCAGCATTTTTCTCAATAAACCATTACTGTAGACGGTTAAGTCTGGATTCATTCTTATTATAGCTATTGTTCACATTTTGTGTACTTAACAATACTTACCACCGATTATACGGATGCCAATTTTTACAGTGGTTGTTTCTATCCCTATCTCACATTTCAGAAATATTTTAAAGCAATAATGCTGGGTTTTTGTTTCATCTGCAAAATTAGATTAAGCTTTTAAAGTTCGTGTGCTCAGTCATGCATGATCATTAATTTGTCAATATAATTAGGGATCAATGGCAAGAGGAAGAGTTTACCTTTCCTTACAACTAACACTGCGCTCTCCATAGCTGACAATTTTAAAATATTAGCCCTCCACAAGTGGTTTATTAATAAGCGGTAAGAAAGAAGAACATCAAATATCTCAAAAAATTCGTCTGACGTGTTTTTTCGTTGTGTGTTTCAGCAAGAATATGTTTAAAAATCACCCAAAACTAAAAAAATCTGTATTAATAGATTAACGGTTACATAGCAAGTCCATAAGGTATATGATAAGACAAAAAGTCTTTATTGGAATTCGGAGCTCTATAGTCACTGACAGTGTTATGAGCACATGTAATAGCGTTCCATATATAGTCACTGATTGTATTGTCTTACATCGCATATAGGGAACGAGCGGAAAATGTGATGGCAATAATATCAGAGCTGGCTGCCCATAAGTGATGGGAGACCGAGATCAAATACCAAGAATAAATGAATCCAAAGCACATATCTGGAGATGTGCTTTTTTTCCCCTAAGTCTCTTGTGTAATCGAGAGTGGGTCCATAACAATAGATAATGTCTACTGCAATGTTTCTATCACCAGGATTAGTCATCCCAATTAAAAGTGACTGAACAAATGACATCTATTTCACTCAGCGCTTCACAAAGAGTGCATTCAAAACTACTTTTCAAAAGGTATATAGGTAACACCACCGCAAAAACAATCAGGCCTGTTATTGATAATAATTATGTCATAGACATCAACAGCGAAAGATCGTTGGTGGCATGAGGATAACCACGTATCCGTGAGTCGAATCAGAAAATAAATGGTTGTGTGGGTTACCTGGTATATCTAGTATCTATTGTAATTCTTCGAAATGCTTATTCATACTTCTTATATTCAAATGTATCAATGAGAGAGTATTATCAGCAAAACACCTTGTAATATCTTTAAATCGGTTCATAATTAATGTTAAACACAATTAAACAGTGAGTGGGACTTGAGTAAGATCATAAAAATCATCTGGTAAGTGTATATGGAACGACTTTCTCTAACATATCTACAGAATCAAATTCTGGTGTAGCAGGTGTAATTAAGTCAAAAAGCTTATTGCCTAACTAAGATTGAAAGGGAAAATCTATATCATAAGTAGTTAGGTATCAAAACAATGTCTATTAAAGAAGAAATCCACTGCAAAAATAAATAAACTTCAAAACAAGAAGAAACATATTCTCCCACATAATTATAAAAAATGACAAAAATTCGACAAGAAATGATCAAGGAAGATATGACATTTCACGTTTTATAGAAAACACTTCTTGACCAGTCCTGAATATTCAAATGGGCGAGTTGATGATGTCATATCCTCAGAATTCGTCATGTATGTTACATGAAATTCAGATTTTGTTTTTAGTTAGTACTTGTAAAAGCATGTTCCCATACCAATATATATCAGAGCTAACATTTGTTCTTTTTTATTTTGGGTGGTTTCAAGAGAAGTTTTATATTTAGACAGCTGAAATATTTAGATTTTTTTAATTTCTCTTTATAAAATGAACTAGAAATTGTGAATTCACGACATCATCAACTTGCTGATTTGAATATTCATAAGGACTGGTCAAGAAATGTTTTCCAAAAAATAAATGTGAAATTTCAACATGCTTTTATCTTCCTGATTTCTTATCCGATTTTTTTTTTCATTTTGTACCGTTCTAATATAGGGGAAAATTTGTTCTCTTTCTTTTGAAGTTATTTATTTTTTGTGTGTGTGGGGGGGGGGGGAGTAGATTTCTTCTTTAAACAAGAAAGGGAAGAGAGCTTTCCTGTGCCTCTCGGTTTGATAAATTACTTCAACCACCTTCCGTTGGCTCCTCGAATTTCTAATATGAACCAATTCGCCTCCTTTGTGAGAGAACCAATGTTTAAATAGATAAGATTCATCCTGAAGTTTTGGGGCGAAAACCAGATATAGATTTTGCTGTAAAGAAGTCAGACTACATACACGATGACGATGTGTATTTTGTACATGTGGTTCATGTATTGGCAGCGGCAGATCTATTCAATAAGAAAGCAGGAGACCGTCAGCATAATCATAGCTTGACTGGGCTGATAGCCTCATTGAGAATATAGCTCAGGTTTAATCGCCTCTCACGAAAAGTTTTTGTTTTATCTATTTTCTATTGCAGTATTACGCTTCAGAGGGGAAATAAGATGTGAGTGAGTGCTGCACGTGTACAGTACCGTATGTCCTCCGCCCAAAAAACAAAAACAAGAATAAAACATGGGAACCTCCGCAATAATATCTTTAAAAATAGTGAATCAATCCAGATACAAATTGAGGGTATGAATCTATAACTCATTGCCCACATCTTACAGAAAACCCCATTCGATTTGTTTTAGTGGTCAAAGAGAAAGGAGGTATTTTGTAGAGGATGTCAAGAATCCCTTCCCTCCAAGTTCTGTCTATTGTATTCACACACAAAAGCATCGAAGTGCTAAACTTGGAAGAATCAGACTCATGTCATGCTTTACAACATTCCACATTTCTCTGTGACTGCTTAACCAAATTGAATGGGGTTTTCTGCAAAACTGAGCTAAGATGTTATATTTTAAGACCCTGAAGTAGCATTAAAACAGTTTAATCATTTTGGGTGTTATCAATGCGAAAATCTGATTGTAATTTTTTTTGGGGGGACATACAGTATAGGCCTAGTAGGTGCGTTGAAAGTTTGTGTTGGGGCCATATGATAACTATTCGTCAATATAATAAAGATGTGTATAATATTTTCAGATATCGACTGGTATTTCGAATGATTTTAAGCTATCCAAGCGCTGATGGATGCAGCTGATGTCTGAAAAACGCCGACACTTACCTGTAAGGCATACAGATAAGACAATGACGAGGGTCGAGATGCGAGACGCCATGGCTGGGCGAAGACTGCTGGACGTGTGTATATTCTTTCTTCGCTCACTAGGGCGCTAAAATGTCATTAAACTGTAATCTCGCTGCCTTATGTCTATCGTTTTGCACGAGGCTGTTGTCTTTATTCCTCCGCGCATTAGCTCAGAGCAAGGAAGAGAATCTTTACCGGCGTATAAACCAAGCATAGGTATATCAAAATTGATTAAGGAAATTGTGTAGCGTTTTCCATTCTGATAGTTTGACTTAAGCTATGTAGTTAAAGCCAAGTGGATAATGTATCGGTAATTTGATGCACATTGAAAGTAGCGCTACGCCTGTAATAACTGGTATAAACCATTGTCGATGGAAACGTGGTTGGCCCTTTGTAGAGCCTATGGCTATGAACATCAGAATTTCATACAGAAAATGGTTTATGTTGATCTATTGTGTCAGATCTCTTCCTCCCTCCCCCTTCTCCTCCCTCCCCCCTACCCCTCTCCTCTACTCCCCCCCCCCCCCCCACTCTGCTTGGCTACAATTTGTTTTCTTATTATGTTCTTGTGGTACTAGATCTTAGTACATAACAGTCATCAGTATCACACAACTTTGAATGACTGTGTTATTTTAATGTATTTTTTCAACATACATAAAGTTAGTCTGTTTGACAAAACAACGTCTTTTCAAGTACTTTGTAGGCAATAAGGTGATGATGACACTCCCATAATCAAGGATAACTGCCTGCATCTATATACGTATTCATCTTATGAATAACACATTAGCACTGCAAGATTTATTTTGTTCATTTTGTTTTCACAAACACACACCCACGCAAACACAATCAAAGATCCTGATCATTTCAAGGGGGGGGGGGGGCAACTGCTGGGGTTACACCCTGGCAACTCTTCTTTTCCATCTCTCATATCTTCTTATGCCATTATCAGGACACCCTATACAATTTATTGGTCTATAGGTGGCGCTGTTCATCCTGTCGGTCTCGTGAGCCTTGTATGCGTAGCGTCGGTCTCGTGGGCCTTTTAAGTGTAGTGTCGGTCTCGTGGGCTTTGTTTACTATAGTGTCGGTCTCATGAGCCTTTTGTGCGTAGTGTCGGTCTCGTGAGCCGTATAACTCCTGGGCTTATTTTACTTAATGTCGAATCCGTGGGCTTTATTTATTCAGTATCGAACTCGTGGGCTGTATAACTGGTGGGCTGTATGAATTGTGAGCTGTATGACTCGTGGACTGTATGACTTGTGAGCTGTATAACTTGTGGGCTGTATGACTCGTGGGTGTCGGTCTCGTGACGTGCACCCTTTGGGGCTGCTGTCTGGGGCCCCGTACAGGACAAAATAGCTGGCATTGGTGTTTCGGATATCTCTCATGGGTACTAGCTTCTTCCATTACAAAAGAAATTAGCCGTGACCCTTTTCAGCTGAATAACACCATATGGGTGGGGCCCTTTGGGGCTACTGTCTGGGGGCCCCGTACAGGATAGAATAGCTGGCATTGCTGTTTTCATGATAGGTACTCCCAAAGGAAAAATATCCACCAACTTTTGTCCGTGACCCCCTTCGGCTGAAAAAAATGACTTTTTCGGGGCCCCTTTTGTGGCCCCTAGGCTTACGGTACAGGATGTGGCTTGCCAGCAATTCATTTTATTGACCATTGGCCATATCCTAGTATGATGAGACCATCAAAAAGTGTGACACTTTTCAGCTGAATAAATCTTCTGGGCCCCCGGTCTATTAACCACTGTGTTCTGATTTTTGATCGTGATAAGGGCTTTTTACACTTGTGTTTC
Organism: Diadema setosum; assembly: GCF_964275005.1. Lineage (NCBI taxonomy): Eukaryota > Metazoa > Echinodermata > Echinoidea > Diadematoida > Diadematidae > Diadema > Diadema setosum. Next base: position 29,205,739 of record NC_092696.1, read on the forward strand.
TTAACCCCGGACTTTCTCTAACCCAGGACTATCGTTAGTCCCGTACCAATTTTTTCAGCTTTTTACACTCGCCAATTAGTCCCGTACTATCGCTTGTCCGGGGCTAAGGAGAAAACTGACCTTTTTACACTCGTATTTCTTAGCCCCGGACTTTCCAAACCACATGAATATTCATAATTACGCTGTGTACTGTCCACGTACACGCACGCACCGGCAGCACTTGATTACCTCGTTTCTGATTGGTCAGTGAGGGTCGGACTTCGTCTCCGTCGCTTAGCCCAGGATTATTTTTTCGTTCTGTTTACACTCACTTGCTTGGCACCGCAATTGCGGTGCTAACCCCTGCTATTTTGCAGGGCCAGATAGTACCGTACTATCGGTGGGGCTAGCCCACTTTGGCAAAAACGAGTGTAAACAGAAAGTGGGCTAAGGATAGTCCCGTACCAACGGTGGGGCTAAGGCCCCCCCCCCCCTTAGCCCCACCGTTGGTCCGGGGCTAAGCAAAATTTTACAAGTGTAAAAAGCCCTATAGTCATACCTTGCGCGCAGATTTCTTATGTAGACCGTCGCGGCGCACCTGCTCAGGTGTTGAAAGTTACATCTTTGTCAGTAATCACGGTCCACCGTCCAAACATCAATCTCCTGAGTAGTGCCTTATTTATTCATTTATTATTATTATTTTTTTTTTTTGCCTTTCACGAATTAGTCGTTTCATTTATTCTTCCCCGAGAAGGCAAACACTGATCTTTTTTTTTTCCAGCAATGCGATTATGAAAATAGTGTGGTATATGATCTGGAAGTATAGGCCGAGCATAATAAAGAATAGAATAGACAAGGCTCCACATTAACTTTTATCGGACCACCAATATCATTGATTTTTATTTTTTGGTGGTCGAAAGTGAAATCTGGTGACGCAAAAAATCGATAAAAATCAAGAAAAATATTAGAAAAATATTAGAAAAACTAAATCAGTCCTACTAAACATAGAAAAATTTATATTAAGCATTATTGAAGTGATACAGATACCCATGTCTAAAACAAATGAATATAAAATTCAATCATCTTTTTCTGTGTTTTAAGATTTAGCAAATAGGCGTAGAGATTATTCTAAAAGTTGATGCCTATATATTTAGTAGGTCAAAACTTACGTTTGAAATGAGAAAATGGGAGCATTTGCTGACATTTGTTAGCATCCGACATTTGTTTTACCACTGTAAAGAGCCGAAGTTACCGTTATCCATTTCTTACTGTAAAAGCAATCATCCAACAAATACAGTACTCTCCGCGTAATTGGGTATCGCCTAAACGGGTACTCCGTTTAATTGGGTACTAAATGTCAAAATCAGTTCCAATGTACATTAAAATTACCTGATAATCGGGTTGCCTCTCCGCATAAATGGGTAAATGATTTTCTTCTAATCTAATTTCCACCCACATTTTATCGCAGATATAACACTTTAATCATGAATGTCAAATTTTCCACAGCTAATCACATTCCCTGCTTAATTTGCAAAGAAAACAGATCATTTTGGGAGTGATTAAACATGAAAATACATGTACCAGTACCGATTTGCCACACGTAAACGAACATTACCCATGTAGTTGGCGCTCACAATTGCAAAGACAGGACAGATGGGAGTTGAACACACTTGCTCTCCTCCCTTGCTCCGCAACAACATTCACAATAGCAGAAGTTTGCAACGAAAATCAGGCCATGCACCAGCTCCATAATTTTGCTTTTCCCCAGTCACTTCTCGAAAAGTAACCCGACATTCTACGTGACTAGTACACTCAAAGAGACGTGTTCATTTCGGAAAACGCATGCGTGTCAGCGAGGAGTCTATAGTCAAAGAATATAGAGATATGATATTAGTTCTTAAAAAGAGTGTAGATTATTGCTCGTGACTGAGCAAGCGTAAGGTATGTACATGTATAATGTGCCGTGCAAGCACGCGTGTCAAGAATACAGTGTATAGGTGTACAATGCATGTAAAGGGGCGGATCCAGGAAGGACTGCAACCGGCGCACGCCCCCCCCCCTTTATTTTTTTTTTGTTGAAACAAAAGAAATAAAAAGAAAAAATGGGGGAGGGTGCGTGCGCCCCCCCCCCTTTAATTTTGTAAACACGCCCCTCTTTACGGAATTCCTGGATCCGCCCCTGATGTATTCTTCTGTTTATCGGGTACTTCGCTTATGTTAATTATTTTTAAATGTAAAAGCAAACAACCGACATTCATTTTAGCATCGTTTAAGCTGAATGCTATCCTTATCCATTTCCAAACGTGAAAGCAAAAATCCGCTATTTGTTTTAGCATCTTACTGAGCGGATTAATACCGTTAATCATTTCCAAATGTAAAAGCAACAATCTGTTATTTATTTTTGCATCGTACGGAGCAGAACACTACCGTTATTCATTTCAAACATCCGACATTTGTTTTATTATCGCACGGAGGCGAATGTTACTGCCGTCCACTTCCCAAAGTGAAATGAATCATCTGACAATTATTTTATCATCGTCCGGAGCCGAATGTTACAGTTTTTCATTTTTGAACGTCAAGGCAAACATCAGACATTTATTTTTACCATCAAACGTAGCTGAATGTTACTGTTATTCATTTCGAAATGTAAGAGCAAATATCCAATATTTTTAAGCATCGTATGGGGCAGAATGTTACTGCTATTCACTTCCAAACATGCCAAACGTAAAAGCAATCATTCGACATGTATTTCAGCATCTTCCGGAGCTGAATGTTATTGCCATTTACTTTCGAACGTAAAAGCAAACATCCGGCATTTATTTCATCATCGTATGGAGTTGAATGTTATTGTTGTTCATTTCAGAACATCAGAGCAATCATTCGACATTTATTTTAGCATCTTCCGGAGCTAGATGTTATTGCAATTTACTTTCGAACGTAACAAGCAAACATGCAGCATTTATTTTATCAGATTAAGGAATTTAATATTATTGTTACTCATTTCCGAACGTCAAAGCAAACATCAAACATTAATTTTACGATTGAACGCAGCTGAACGTTACTGTTATTAATTTCGAAATTTAAAAGCAAACATCAGACAGTTATTTTAGCATCGTATGGAGCAGAATATTACTGCTATTTACTTCCGAACATAAAAGCGATCATCTTGTCATCTATTCTAGCATCTTCCGGAGCCGAATGTTATTGCTATTCCCTTTCGGAAGTGTAAGAAAACATCCGACATTTATGTAACCATCGTACGGAGTTAATTATTATTGTTTTTCATTTCCAAACGTCAAAGCAAGTATTCGACATTTATTTCAGCGTCTTCCGGAGCCGAATGTTATCCTTATTCATTTCCGAACGCAAAATCAAATATCTGACATTAGTTTTAGCACCATAAGGAGCTGAGTTGTATCGTTATTCATTTCCAAAAGTATGAACTAACATCCGACATTTATTTTAGTATCATACCGAGTCAAATATTAACATTATTCATTTCCAAAAATAAAAGTAAGCATCTGACATTTATTTTAGTATCTTACGGAGCCGATTGTTACCGCAGTTCATTTTCAAAGGTAAAGGCAAACATCCGACTTTTTTTGGTGGCGCGATCGGGCCACCAAAATCTTTATTTCTGAAATTTTGATTTGAATTCCGATTTTCATTCAATGCATTCATATAAAAGTCGATTCAATTCCTATTGACAAGCATACAAACAATCAGTAGGCACTATAACAGATACCAGGTTGAACATCGACAAAATGTCGGATAAATCGAATAAAATTCGACGTACGCGTACCTCGAAGTTCGAGTACGTCGAACCATTTTCTTCAGTCCCGACGAATTCGAGGTATCCGAATTTACGTTTCTTGCAGGGGGTTTCAGATTATCCATGGTAGCTTGTAAAGGCAGAGTAGAACAATTTCACATTCACCACTCTTCATGGGGTGCCAGTATCTTTAAAGACGATATTCCTTTGCACTGTTATACAATAATGTCCTTCCCCTTTAGCACCATAAGGAGCTGAGTCGTATCGTCGGGTCTTTTTAGTATTGTTTTATTTTATTTTGATTTGAGTGTGTGTGTGTGTGTTTTTTTTTTAATTTCTCAGTAACATTAGGTAACACAGCTTGGTAAAGAGGTTTCATCTGTCATATTGACCAGTGAAAAAAAAAAAAAAAACCCTGCAATTCTACAGCATGAAGAATAGCAATGATAGTATGGCCTTGAGGGGATAACCTAGTGGAGACGGTCTCGTGATGTGCACCCATATCTACCAATGTGTACAGATTCCATAGAGAGCCAAGGCACCAAGACAAGACATCCTTTCAAACAATAAAAAAGAAAACCAAGCAAACCTTTTGTAAATGTATTCTTATTTCCCATTTTAACATTCATGCTCATCAATACACAGTACTGTACTAAATTGAAGGGGAAGTTCCCTTATAGGCCTACATGTCGATTGAGTGAATGCAGCAACACAGTTTAGTAGAGCACAACAATAATGTTTGAGAATTAAACGGACGAACTGTTCAAAATGTATGATTCATCTTAAATTTCTTTGAAAGTTACCATGCACTGTTTAAGAGGAGTCTACAACAGTTCATGTCGTCACTGTGGAGCGAAGTAAAGAAATATAAAGAGAAATCCACAAATTGCCCCCCTTTTTTTTACTGAAAACTATTCGTTTAACCCTCTTTAACTGATATCACGAGGGCAACATTCCCCCTGCTGTCTGATATTGCTCTCTAAATATGTCATTCAGTAAAGTTGAATTCTTCTGAAGTCTCTTTATATGACGTCATTAACTGTTGTAGTCTAATCGAGTGATTGCGTTACCGAACTTGAAAATGTAAAACTGTTGAACGGATTGTCTGATTCCGAGTAAAGAAGACGCGGTAGACGTTGCTTTTGAATCCTCACAATTTCAGACATCACAAATGTTTCGGTTCCCTACAACCGACTGCCATTATTTTGACTGCCGGCATGTAACCAGGCCAAATGTGGACTGTGCATCTCACATCTCTTGACAAAGGCCAGAGCCCGAAAGCTCGAAGTAAAATCAAATTGTGAGGATTCAAACGCAACGTCTACCGCCTCTTCTCTACTCTCGTTCTATATACACACTATGCGACGGTCCAGGGGTTTAGCAGCTGAAGATACACGACTCACACACACACACACACACACACACACACACACACACACGCTCTCTCCCCCCCCCCTCTCTCTCTCTATATATATATATATATTGACTTTCCAAAGTCCTGACGAGCTCTTAATGTATATATATATATATATATATATATGTGTGTGTGTGTGTGTGTGTGTGTGTATGCGCGCGTGCGTGTAAACAATATGCATAGCAAACAGATTAAATACATTATGACAGAACTATCCTTTGTTTGATAAAACGCATGTTTTCCTCATTTCTAAAGACTTTGAACTCTATCAACTTAACAGTAATTCCAAATAAAAACAGTTGAAACAGTTAAACAGTGAGCACGTTAAGCTTGTGCTATGACAATCAGACAACCCATTAGACCTGGAAACATGCAAGATTATTTTCATTCACATCCATTACTCTTTGTTACTGCATATGGTTAAAAAAAATGGCTGTGAAATGTTACCAATAAAGCAAATTACATGACAGAATTCAAGGATTACTAGTACCATGTCATTGATAAGTTACAGCTCGTTATTCCGAAGGTTCGTTATTCCGAAGGTTCTTTAGTCTGAAGGTTCGTTATTCCGAAGGTTCGTTAATCCGAAAATGTGATGGGGTTTGTCATTCCGAAGGTTCGTTAATCCGAAAATGTGATGGGGTTTGTTATTCCGAAGGTTCGTTAATCCGAAAGGGAACAAAGCTCGTTATTCCGAAGGTTCGTTACGGACCCTTTTTCACTTCGGATCAACGAACCTTCGGAATAACGAATCCTATTTCATTTTCGGATTAACGTATCTTCGGAATAACGAACCTTCGGAATAACGCCACAAATGTTCGGATTAACGAACCCTTTGTCTTTTTCGGATTAACGAACCTCTAGGTATAGAGAATTTGTGTGTTTCGGATTAACGAACCTTTGGAACAACAAACCCTCGGAATAACGAACCTTTGGAATAACGAACAGCATCCCACTGATAAGCTATCAATAGCAAATGTAAGAAAAGGGAACAAGTGATTAAAGCAAAATTGCCGAAAATCCTTTTCGCTTCGAACCTTCACAGATAAAAAAAAAATATATATATATATATATAGAAATACCAATCATGATGATTGAAAAATCATGATTGAAAACATACGTTTTATTTCACCATTAATCTCAAAAAGTCATTTTCACCAAAATGAAGAAAGTTGGTGAAAACATTCCCTTCCTCAAAATCAAATCGTACAGGGATATAATGAGTATCATCTACCACAATGGTGAACATCTTCAGTACTATTGATGAGTATTTCGTTCGTTCGTTCGTTCGTTCGTATCTTATTTGCTTCTCCATCAAATCAAATAAAAAATGAATAATATCAAGGTGACAAATTCAAACCAAACATAACCAAATGACAAAAGAGCAATACAATGTACAAAACAAAGGTGCAGTTGATTCTATGCATAACAAATATCATGTATGTACCAGCCGAGTACTTTTCAGCCATGCTACAGGGCAAATACAATTGTTTCGTTCTTTTATTTACACGCTGCTTTACGGTTCTATGACATGTTATCAGACATTTCGAGGGAAACTTCTTACACAATACGCTAGATCTTATTTTGCTGACTACCAACACCCTTCTTCTAAAAGATGTTGTGTAACAAATTTAAGAGACAAAAATCATTGGTTGATGCTTATGAATTGGCGGGCAAGTCCTTCTCCCACCATTACAAGGTAAATCATCAATGAAATTACTGAACGTAACGAAATTCCTTTAATGAAATTAATAATGGAACTTGCATATATTGTATATGAACACGTCACGATCTCGTGATCAGAAGTCGTAAACAACATACATGTTCATATTCACTGAATAAAAGATAGATGAAGATGGTCATCATTCAATAGCCTTTGGCCTTAAGAGTAAATAGAAGGGGGACAGAAAAGCCGAAACTTATTGCAGTTATCTTCATTAAAAAAAAAAAACAGCCGGTAGAGGGCGTGGCACAAGGCGATGAGCGGAGTAACCATGGAGACAGTCGTCACGGATGCTCCGTTGCAGTTTTTGCCATCGCAACAGAGCGTACAAAGGGAGTCGTTGTCTTCGCATCTATTGAAAAATTCCCGGGCATTGCAATCGCCTGACTTCAAGCAACCTCGGTTTACCGCTATTTGGTTGTTGTTTTTGTTGTGAAGAAGAAGAAGGAAAAGAAAAAGAATGAATGACAGACTGACGGAGAGAACAAAAAGACAAAATAGAATGTAAGAAAAGCTGTAATTCCTCTTCAATTGATTCTTTTTACATCAAAATATTGAATAACACGACACGACTTGTGAATGCATTGCGACGTTACCGGAATGACCGGGGGGGGGGGGGGAGAAACGAAGGAATGAATAGATGAGATTTATCTATTCAACAAATTTCCTACATGCAGCAGTGCAATGTGTTACATTTCTATATATACTATTTTCTTTTGACATGACGAGTATAACCGGCTTTCATGAAAACAAAGATTTACTTTATTCACGCTTCACTTATCTTTCTATTTTTATTTTTCATGATTGTTTTCATGCATTAATATTTGACTATTTTGACTAAAGTTCTTTCAATCTTCTGTAAGTTGATGTGTTAACCACACCTTAGATAATGTAAAATTATATGGAGTAAAAAATACTGTAACAAATCTAAAATTGATTTGTTATTTCATTCACAGAAAAAAGAGACATCCGACTTGAACACATTCTACCTATCTAGCTCATACCAATCCTAAACTCAAACAACTCAAAACTCAGAAAGTACACTACCTCCCCCTCCCCTCCCCCCGCAAAACCGCTATGTGTTCCAGTATATCATACACATAACCCCAAAATGTCGAATATGGGTAATGTGAGTTTAGATGTTACAGGTCAAAGTTGTGGAAAGTTATTTAGAGTACACCACATTGCTGATGACACCGAGTAGGAAAATAAATGTTGTTCTTATTTTAGTCTGCGGTCTTTGAATCTAATTAATCAAAACTACTTCTTTTTTTTTTCATGAATCCGGTTCCAATATGACAGTGACGTAACCGTAATGTCCCTCAGTGAGAACGGGTGAAACAGAACACTTGTCTCCAATTGCCAATAGCTTATCAACTTAATTACCATCAACTTGATAGTCTTGCTAACCTTTGGAAGCAGTGATTTAAAGAAATGTCAAGATATCACATTTGATGCATATGTATCAGTCATTTGTATTACAAAACGTCCTACCATATAAACAATTTGCGATAATTAAAGCCTAAAATATAAGGAGATATCACCATTTTTCTCATTAAACAATAACTGTAGACGGTTTAGTGTGGAAACTTGTATTTTTATGTGATGACAATTGTTCACATTAACTATTGTATATCTAACAATACTTAACATTGATTGTGCTGGTTCAAATTTTCACGTTGGTTGTTCTGTCCCTAACTCACATTTAGAACAATTTTAAAGCACTAATGCTGGGTTTTTGCTTCATCTGCAAATGGTAAAGTATGTCTAAATGCCTTTAATTGCGGATGGCGGCAATAGCAATTTAATGAGTAGATTACTCTTAGATTAGATGGGAAGAAATCATTTTTGAAAATCATTTTGAAGTGTTGTTAGAAAGAGCTTGACATTTTTTCAGTAGATGCATTTTTCGCTTCTTTTAAGAAACAATAATCTTTACAGAAAGACACATAATACATTGTAATAAATTAGGGGATAATATCAGTGCATTGATGTCAAAGTATCCAATATAATGTGGCAGGTACAATTTGTTAATTTATAGTTGTACTTATTCTATAGGAAGTGGCATTACTATCATCGGGATCCTTATAAGTCTGACCAGTGCATTGTGCTGGTAGAGACACTACTACTTCTTGTTTGTTCGTTTGTTTATCAAATTTGATTCCTGCTGTTGCAGTTACCGCTCAAAAACCTATGTGTGTGCTAAAAACTTCTATGTGTGCGCTTTGAACAATTACAGAGTGGATTTGGCGCACAAATATACTATTATTATTATTATTTATATATATATATATATATATATATATATATATATATATTCATTATTATAATTATCACTATTATTATTAGTAGTAGTAGCATTAGTAGTAGTAGTATAGTAGTAGCAATGTACAGTACAGTACAAAATGTAAGTCCATCCTTTCATCTTTGGCTCTTCGTGGAGGGAACCAGTCCATGGATGCGTCGTTGCTACGCCAAACGCGCACATAAACTGCGCGGTTACCATCACTGTGGCAACAACTACCACCAGTTCAGACGCATTCCATCACAAGCAGGTTAGTTTTGAAATCCGTCCGACCAGGGCCGGTATTCCATAAACTTCTAAGACAAATTGCTTAAGTTTAAGCAATTTGTCTTAGATTTTTGCTTAGCTAAGAAAATCGCCCTAACGGTATTCCATAAACTGTAAGGCATTTTTCTTAAGTCGGGCGATTTGGCTAAGCAAAAATCTTAAATTCTGATGACGTCATTTGACATAAGCAAGAATTATTCATGTCATCACTGTTCGCGAACAGCTGCCCCGCGGTGAAAGTCTATGTATTTTACGTGTTTAAGCAACAATCGCAACTACCTAGCCACCCATGGAAAAAGATACCTAGGCCTAATGCACACTTTTTCAGAGGCTTTTTTTTTTTTTATATAGGAGCAACGTCTTTATATTACTCAGTGTCTAGAATGTCAGTAAACGGCCTACTTCGTGAATAGTAGTAGGCAACCTAGACCTAACAGTTACGTGTTGTTTTGGATCTTTTCGGCCAAAGTTACGGCCTTATAAGTGAGACTCACACCGCAATCACATCACACCACATTTCAAGTACGACACCGAGTGAAAAAAGAAACATCATGAAATCACAAGAATCAAAATCAAAGCGAGTACTTATGTTTACACCCTAACGTAGTTACTAGGCCCAGATAATTAGTCCGTACTCACCGATCCGGTGCGGTAGAGCCGGAGATCAAGAGGACGCTTGTGACAGTACTCGCCTGTCTCGATACACAAACTGTGATAGCCGCACGTGTATAAGCAAGCTAGGGCATACGTCTACGTAATGTATAGTGGGTTGTGGCATAAACGTAGACTTTATATCCGGGCGGCTATGTGCGTTCCTCTAGCTGCGCGCTCCACTCCGCCGCTAATGCGCGCTGAGAAGGAGGTCGAGGGCACGCGTAGTATACGCGCAACAATTCATCTCAGCCAGAAAATAAGCAAAATTGCTTAGATTTTCTGACTTAAGCATGCTTATCTAGTTTATGGAATACCGGCCCAGGAGCAGACGTATACCCTTGTGTGGTGTATGTTCTGCTTCAGAAACGGATTTTTAATCTAACATCACATCGCATCCTGGTGAAGAATGCGATGACTAACCTGTTTGGTGTCTTGTTTCAAAAACATGCGCTTTCCTCGCCATGATAAAGCGTTTTAATGCCATTTTAGGTTTTAATCTCATTCACTTCTGTTCGTTATTGATCAGTGACTACCAGGAAAGGCTGGTTGACTATCAGGTAAAGTCTGATTGACTATCAGGAAAAGTCTGATTGACTACGGGAAAGACCGTTGACTATCAGGAAAGTCTGATACAGTATTCCATCACGGACAAGGCACAACTACTGGCTGGGATGTCTCTATGGGGGCCGGAGGTGTGAGTTTGCGTCAGTGAAAGACAAGATGAGGTGGGTCTCTGAACCGTTTATCTTCGTGATAGTAAATCGGAGCATGACGTTGGCATTGTAAGTCCATTGAAAAGCTATCAGGGATTCATGTTTGTCATGTTTTTTAAACTGATTTCATCCTTTCATCTTTGGCTCTTCGTGGAGGGAACCAGTCCATGGATGCGTCATTGCTACGCCAAACGCGCACATACAAACTGCGCGGTTACCATCACTGTGGCAACAACTACCACTATTATCATTAGTAGTAGTAGCATTAGTAGTAGTAGTATAGTAGTAGCAGTAGTAGTAGTATATTGTTATCAAAACATACTTCCGTCCAATGTAATCTGCTTGCTGCATCGGTTTGCGTTCAGTCCTCCCAAGTTAAGAAAATCGGTGTTACAGGTCTTGCTCGTGGAAATGTACGAAGAGTAACCTTCACAGTCGGTGCAGGTATAGCAGTCTAGGGCGGATGCTGGAAAAAAAAAATTGAATTCAGTAATTTATCAGGCAAAATCAGTCAAACATAGCATCCAAGAAAACTAAATCGCATTTCACGTACAGAGCGAAACGACAAAGCGCATGCATGTAATGAACTGAGAAAAATATGACAGTGCATGGTACAAAGAAAAAGCCAACACCATTTAATTTTGGTCATCTATTGCAACCTATGTGTGGTTATGATAATGATAAGTAATTTTGGATATTGTTAGTGAATAAAATGAGGTTGAAGTATAAAAAAAAGTGAAAGCTGGATAATGTAAAGCTATAAAAAGGAGAGAGAAAATGAAGAATAAGAAGAACAAAAAGAAGACAAAAAGGAAAACAGAGGAAGATGAGAAAGAAATTGCATTTACAGGTATTCTTAAAGAAATCGTGATTATTTGACTTGACGCCGGGGGGGGGGGGGGGTTGCCACCTCAGGTGGTACCAACAACCCATTTTTCGGGTCTTGGCCCATGGACTAATATGCAACATTTGCCATAGCCTGTAGGTTGTCACATATTTTCATACTCATTGTTGCCTCTCTGTACAACTCCCTTTGAGGAATATCTCATTTCAATATTGTCATGGGAACTATTATCATGTTTTCGTTGTTTTTTGTGTTTGTGTTTGTGATGTAATGTATTTTGTAAGGCAGCTCACCACAAACTTTGCTTTTTTGAGGTTCTGCCTTCCTGTACAATAATTTCATGCATGTGATTTCCTACATGAAAAAAAAAAAAAGAGATGGAAAATAAATGTTATACAAACTTGAAACTTGACTTGATTTGCGGTAATGGAAATAGTGATGTTAGAAATTGTACATGTATAATATGTGTTTGTTTCGTTTTTAATGTTAATATTGTGTAACGAATATGTTGGTTTTTTTTTTTTCACTCTATGTATTTATACAATCTTGTACATATTTTGTAGTAGTCGTGCTTATTTCTTTAAAATGTCTGCAATCCAGCCTGCGGGCTGCAATGGACATTCATACCCTTTCAATTCAATTCAATTCAATTCAATGATGTGCTTCTTTACATGTGGCAAAACATAACGCAACTAATCAATTGTCTTACTCCAAAGGAATGTAATATCCCTTTCATCCCAAACTTCTCCAGACGTCACCCGACTGCACTCGAGACGCACGTCTGGGTGTGATTCGGTACTGCCCCAGTCACACAGTGCCTTACGATTAGTAACGTCCGCCGCGGATAGATACGGATAAGTGGACGCAGGAGGACGCAGCGTGGACGCAGACATCCGCAGGGTCGTATGTAGGCGTAACTGTCCGTAACTAATCCGTAAAGAAACGCAAAATGACGGCGCCAAGCCTGTGAAAGTTTGAAATGTTCAAAATGTTGCAGAGGGACTCCACGGATGCAGACTTACGCAAGTAACCGTAACTAAACGTAACTATCCGTAACTGAACGTAACGATCCGTAGCTTAGACGCAGACCATCCGCAAATAAGTTTACCTCCCGTCCATTTGCGTTTATTCCCGTCCACAGTAAGTATCCGAAATTAACCGCAAGTTAACGTATCACAACATTTACGACCGCTTACGGACGTTTACGGGCAGTTGCGGATGCGTCCTTTGGCGTTTTCCATTTTCCTCTCCCATAGGAATAGAGACTCATGGTAAACTACACCACCCGTGTTGCTAACATAGCTAAGCTGCAGCGTATTGTATCTGAAGGAATACTACAACACAGTCGGAGCGGTGGAGTGGTAGAACCGATACCTGGTTATGAAATTACTCCCACATGGTACCCATCATATACAGATGACATTGTTGACCCATGGTGATTTTTCTTGCATTCTCTGAATGTATGTTATTCGAATCATATTTTGGGTAGGGAATGAGGTTACATCATTTCATTTACTTTTCTGATGTGGGGCAGCGATAAACTATACAAAATGAGGACGAAAGTATTTCTATAAAGTCTTAACCACTTTACACTCCATGGAATGTGTATTACATTTTTTATTTTTTATTTTGGAAATGGACGGGTGTTCTATTCGGGTGCTGTTCGTTATTCCGAAGGTTCGTTATTCCGAAGGTTCGTTAATCCGAAACACACAAATTCCTTATACCTAGGGGTTCGTTAATCCAAACATCTGTGGCGTTATTCCGAAGGTTCGCTAATCCGAAGGTTCGTTAATCCGAAAATGAAATAGGGTTCGTTATTCCGAAGGTTCGTTGATCCGAAGCGATATAGGGTACGTGACGAACCTTCGGAACAACGAGCTCTGTTTAATTTTCGGATTAACGAACCTTAGGAATAACGAACCTTATTTCATTTTCGGATTAATGAACCTTCGGAATAACAAACCTCATCACATTTTCGTATTAACGAACCTTCGGAATAAAGAATCTCCGGAATAACGAACCTTCGGAATAACGACCCTTCGGACCAAAGAACCTTCGGAATAACGAACCTTCGGAATAACGAGCTGTAACCGTTCTATTCAACGTCCAGACATTTATTTTTAATATCTGGAAACTTATCAAGCATTACGGTAACTTTATTATATCAGTCTCCTTTAACATAACCCAGTAAGTCATGACTATCGATGCACAATTACAGCTAAATCAAAGGTATTTTTTTATTTTTTTTTTCTGTTCCATGACTGTAATTTGATTTTTCTTACTCTATTGTTTAACTTATCGATCTATACATCATTTTATTTGTGGTATAATTATGCTATGTATACTGGACATTAATGACGTATATTCATACTTGAGTTGAGTTGCACAAAATCAATTCAAACTCATCAGAGTTCAAACTTATATGAAAGGTATTTTTTTTTTTCTATTCCATGACTGTAATTTGATTTTTCTTACTCTATTGTTTAACTTATCGATCTAATTAGTATACAATATTTTATTTGTGGTATAATTATGCTATGTTTACTGGACATTAATGACGTATATCCATATTTGAGTTGCACAAAATCAATTCAAACTCAGAGTTCAAACTTTAATTTTTCTTCTCTTGCTGTAAAAAATTACAGGAATGCGAAAAGTCTTCACAAGTTGTACGTGACATAATTTCAGCTTTTCCCTAGTGTACAATATAAGACAGTCCTATATGTGATAACCCTGTCGTCATAATTCACTAACTGAGCAGGGATCGTCAGAAAAAACCACATTGTCCATAATTATTCATAACAATCTGTAACTATCCGTAACTCTCCGCAAGTATTCAGAAGTATTCGGAAGTTTACGCAAGTCGAAAATCAATAAGGCCAAAAAAAAAAAAAAAAAAAGGTTGTATTGGCGTAACATGAGATTTTCAAATAGGGTCGGTCGGGCGGATTTTTTTTTTTTTTTGCTACCTGCATTTTACGTGTGAAACTTGTGCTCAGTAAACAGTTACAACTGCTGCACCGTATGTGCTGTGTTCATCTATTCTACAAATCATTTATGAGGCCGATATTACTCAAATTATACCCCTTCACAGAATTTAAAGATGTTGAAATCCCTATCCTGAATGTTTTCACTTCATATTTTACTATTTTGACTTAGATAAGATAGATGCAAATTGACCCATATGTACGATCTTTTCATCGCACACGGCGATCTCTATTACAGTCCCACATATACAGATTCGTGTAAGTTCTCCACACAAGAAACCTATGGCAAAACTGTGCACAATACATTGCAGTCTGAATGCTAAGTATACACTGTATAAATCTTGATAGAGTACGCGTCCGTGTTGGAAACAGATGACGTACTGATCAAGCGAGGCTATGCGAGGCGCTAGCGAGATCTCTCCTTCGTACATCCGATACCCCCAGAGCCGTTTCCATTTCCGGGTTTTTGCGATCACGATCGCAGTCAGCAAGATACTTGATATCGATAGCAAAAAAAAAAAATAATAAAAAAAACATAGGGCCGGCGGAATTTTTAGGGTCGGGCGGGTTACGCCAATACAACAATTTTTTTTTTTTTTTTGGCCTAAGGTGTCAATTCGTAAGATTATCCGCAAGTGGACGCAGGTGTCCGTATCTGATCGTATCTGTTCGTGTCGCCTGCATTTTTCCCGTACTTTTTTATTAAAAATTCTTGTGACGGTAAGAGATCCGCGAGAGTCCGCAGGAAAAATGACTTTTTTTAACGTAACTCCGGACGCAGAGCATTATGTGACTGGGGCTTAAGTAAGCGCGAGGTCCGTTCACAGCACCGTTTCATATCAGAGCCTAGTCTAGCTTCTGGACTCTTTTTACTCGTAGCCGTGATTCAGTGTACGCGACAAGCCGTATGAGGGCGTGACACCCGAGGATTGCGATACGCCCAGAACTGCTATCGCAATCAGAAAATTTCCACCCTCTCTTGGAAAATCATTCAATCAATCAATTAATCAATCAGCCAGTCACAATAATTATTGTAGGCATGTAAAGTGGCAGTTCGACATAGGGAATATCACCTTTCAATCATCCAATCAATACAATCAATCAATACAATCAATCAATCAATCGAACATTCATTTAATCAATCAATCAATCAGTCAGTCACAATTGTTGCATGTTTAAAGTGGCAGATCGACATAGGCATAGGGAATATCACCCCTCCCCCCCCCCCCCCCCCCGTGGCTTAAAGGCTCGGGGTTTTTTTTTTTGTTTTTTTGTTTAGGTTTTCGGTATTTTGTTCATCAAAATGGTCACTGCTCTCTTCCCTTGTTGTTTCGACCATTAGCAAAAGAGTAATTTGTTTGAATGGGAGCACTTATTTGGACTGCTGGCTGAATTTTCCATCTTCTTTCAATTTGGCGCAAGTCATTTTTCACACCCTGGACAAAGAGCGTCAGTGTTCAGCCAAGCGTGAACAAAAATTTGTTTTGTTGATTGCACTTGATAGATGAGACTATTGGGCATCCATAAATATGAAAAAATCTTCCAAATATTTTGAAATGTAATTCAGACATTTTTTTTTTTTTTTTTCAAAGTGTAATTCTTTTTTTTTTTTTTTTTTTGGATACGCCCAGTATATATAAATATGTATATGATATATCTGCAGAGCGTATCAAAGAAAAAATGAAATCAAAATTTGGAGGGCTACCATTTCTTAATTGTCAGCTATAAAGAGCACAGTATTACTTGGGAGAAAAAGGGAACTCTTCCTCTTTCCATTGATATCTGATTATGTTTACAGACGTCATGCATGACTGACCACATGAACTATTAAAGGGAGGCCGTCCTGAGATTTTCACTGTAATGATAATTAAGAAAAGTAAAAAATATAACCTTTCACCAGTTTATACGCGTGGAAATGAAAAACTGTCTCCGTACGCGATTTTTGAAAAGTAATCCCTGCAAGCGATCGTGTAAAAGCCTGCAAAAAGATGCTACGTCATGCATGCCCTACTCACCAAGTTGACAGCCGTGCCTCTAAAAACCAATTTAAGTGTTCAAATGATCAGTTGTAATTTTATCATAAATGTGAAAGTATGTGATTTTACTATTTCAAACAAATATAATTCGTGAAAAATTGATATTTTTAACATAAATGTATATGTATTTTTTTAAATCAAATAAACCATGAACTTGAAATCAAATAGGCAAGGTCCTTTTCTAGCTTCCGTCCGTGTTGCATACTTCTTTGCGTACAAACCACTCTCGCGCGCGAATTCTTACCATGCTAATGTACACAATACTCCGTCTAGCTGAGTTTGACGTTCAAACCGAAGATAACCTGTGCATAAGAGAGTCGGATTCTTCAAGGAAAATATTGTTTGTATCTCGATATTTCTGTAAGTACTCAGATATCGCCTTTCCTCGAAAAAGAAAATATATGACGTCTGCCGGGCAGGGTAAACACAGGGGGCCGTAGGGATATGATTTTCGCTCCACAGTCTGGCACTGGCAACAGCTAGCTCAGTGGCACTATGTACTGCAGTCCAACCCGGTTGCAGCCCCACCGTAAACGAAACATAGCTAGCCACTTTCCTTACCTCTCTACACCTTTTTCCCCTCGATTCTTTTCGAAGTCGATGCTCGAGGTGTTTCTGTTTTATAACTCATGTGAGCAAATATGGTCGGGATTGCATCTGGCTTCACGAGTTTTCTTGGTTTATAACCGCCTGCCGGTCCACGTAAAAACATTGCTTCTCAAATGGTCCACGCACTGGTAGGTCACAACACGATATCGAGATTTTGTAGGCCCTAAGTTTTTTATGTTCGTTGTACCGAGATTCTCAGCTATACAGCTCACCTTTTACGATTCTTTTGTGGGTGTCTGGGACGGAAAAAAGGATTTTCCTGGGAAATTTTCTGCACGATTCGAGCAAAACTACTGCTTGACACATCGGCATGATGTAAGATAGCCCGACCAGACGACGCTGAATGCGGTCGCCCCTCTAGTGTACTAGTAGGCCTGTGTAGAACCGTTTTCTACCTACAATCTGTACGTATACTAGAACATGCATGCGCGGCGACAGGGCTGCAGCTGCGCTTGTGATAGACTGGAAAAGCGCGAAGGGCAAACCGCGTACGATACGGGATATCTACCGTAGATCTAGTTGTACCGTCCACACGTGTACTGTGCGAATATACAATACACAATACACACACACACACACACACACACACACACACAGTACGTAGAAACAATGTCAATTACTAGTAGCCACCGACTTCTTCATGCATCCGGGTAACTAGGGAGCGTACGGACAGTGGCGTATCTAGGGAAAACGGCGCCCGGGGCAAGCACGAAAATTGCGCCCCTAATTTCTGAAAAAGTGTTCAACCCCACCACCATCCCGGTAGGGACTTTAAACAAAGTCCACATGATGCTTTTTCAAGCACTTAAAAGGGATCTTTTGAGGGTGATTTAAATGTAATGAATTTTGATTTTTGTATTTCAGCTTACAAAACATGGAATTCTTGTCATTTTTTGCTTACCAATCTTACAATAAACTAATCAAGATATAGTGACGGCCTTATAGATAACGATTTATACCAAAAAACTGAAGACTTTAAAAAATACTCTAAATTAGTGCGCGCGAGTGAGCTGAAATTTGTATATGTCCTCGTCATCATCACGTATTGTTCTTATCTTTTATCATATAAATTCTGGCGAGCGAGCGCAGCGAGCGAGCCGAAAATTTTTGTATTTCAGCTTACAAAACATGGAATTCTTGTCATTTTTGCTTACCAATCTTACAATAAACTAATCAAGATATAGTGACGGCCTTATAGATAACGATTTATACCAAAAAACTGAAGACTTTAAAAAATACTCTAAATTAGTGCGCGCGAGTGAGCTGAAATTTGTATGTCCTCGTCATCATCACGTATTGTTCTTATCTTTTATCATATAAATTCTGGCGAGCGAGCGCAGCGAGCGAGCCGAAAATTTTTGTATTTCAGCTTACAAAACATGGAATTCTTGTCATTTTTTGCTTATCAAATCTCACAATTATAGTGACGACCTTATAGATAACGATTTATACCAACAAACTGAGGACTTGAAAAAATACTCTAAATTACTACGAGCGAGTGAGCCGAAATTTGTATATTTCTGCGCCATCATTACGTTTTTTTCTTATCTTTTTTTTTTTTGATTTTTTTGCGCCCCCTCCCCCGTATGTTCGAAACCGTTGGCGTCCTCTTTTGATCCAATCGGCGATCGCTTCAGAACGAATGAAATTGCAGTCGCTGCTCCGTGTAACATTTTTCCTGCTAAATATAAAATGACATGAGTGAACACAATAGACATTATCATTTTGTCCGCGTCATCGTCACGTTTTGTTCTTATCTTCTTCTATTTTTTTTTATACAAATTTTGGCGAGCGAGCCGAAAATTTTTGTATTTCAGCTTACAAATCATGAAACTCTTGTCATTATTTGCTTATTAAATCTTACAATTCTAATCAAGATATAGTGACGGCCTTATAGATAACGATTTATACCAACAAAATGAGGACTTGAAAAAAATACTCTAAATTAGTACGAGCGAGTGAGCCGAAATTTGTATATTTCTGCGTCATCATTACGTTTTGTTGTTATCTTGTTTGATTCGGGGTTTTCTGCGCCCCCCCCCCCCGTATGTTCGAAACCGTTGGCGCCTTCTTTTGATCCAATTGGTGATGGCTTCAGAACGAAATTGCAGCCGCTGCTCCGTGAAACATTTTGCCTGCTAAATATAAAATGACATGTGTGAACACAATAGACACTGTCATTTTGTCATCATCACGTTTTGTTCTTACCTTCTTTTTTATATAAATTTTGGCGAGCGAGCGCAGCGAGCGAGCCGAAAATTTTTGTATTTCAGCTCACAGAACATGGAATTTTTGTGTGAACACAATAAACATTGTCATTTTGTCCGCGTCATCATCATGTTTTGTTTTTATCTTATTTGATTTGGTTTTCTGCCCCCCCCCCCCCAACCATTCTCCCTCCTCCCTTCCGGGCGAGTTTTCTTTTTTCCTTCTTCTTCTCCTTTTTTCTTTTTTTTTTTCTTCTTCTTCGTTTTTTCCCTTTTTCTTCTTCTTCTTCTTCGTTTTTTTTTCCCGTTTTTTTTGCGCCCCCAAGGAGTGGCGCCCGGGGCATGTGCCCCCCTTGGCCCCCCCCCCCCCCCCCTAGATACGCCACTGCGTACGGATAACGAGCAGAACACGGCTGGGAAGAGTTGTGTCTCGGTGACGTCTGACTCTCCGCCAGGACTTGCTCATTAGCATATTCACCATGCAGATTCACACTTTTTCAACCAAAATTTACGAGCTTATTTGGTGATTTGAAAGTTTGTTTTTGGTGAAAGTAGTTCATTGGAGGTACCAACAACATATTCTTTTAAAATTCGTCAGGACTGCCTCACTTTAAAGACAACAAACGGTCTAGCTCAAGTAATTGCTTTAATCGATATGCATAACCTCTTGCTTGTGCTGATACCTTTTGCTTGTCCCGCACAAGCAATTAATTGCTTGCGTTTTCAACAAAAGGGACGTCAAGTCTGTGCGAACACACACACACAAAAAAAAAATCGAGTGTGATAGCATGTATTTGAAAGGGCGTGTGTGTGCGAAAACATTTCCTGACATAGCAGAAGAGCAATGAAATGACACTCATAAATGCACACACACACATTCATGCACACACACGTACTGGCTTATTCCCATCACTGCTTTATAGTAGCCCGGATATGCCAGATCGCACGTGCAGAGAGGTTTCCTTGCTCTCCACCGAAGTCAGACATCCTACTTGTTTTTTATCACATTTTGCGTGGTAACCACTGGAACATTCCCGTTGTTGAAACGAAAGTTTCTTACACTACTTAGGGGTAATTTCTTGTAGATTTATACCACTCCTACACAAGTGTGGTCTTTCTTTCAATATAAATATGATACTTAAAAGGGAACGTTCCAGTAAAACAAAAGCTCAAGCTCTAGAGCTTGGAAAAACGTAAGCAAATGCTACCCAGAATAAGCAAAAGGTATGTTTTATGCATACCTTTTCGAGCAAATGCTTGGTCTGTAAGAAATTGCTTGCGGGCAGCAAGCAATTGTCTTGTGTTCGCTAGCAAAAGCTTCTGCTCTCAAGCAATTAGTCTGGGTGCCAGAGGCTGAACCTTGTTTACCGTCCACCCAATGTTTTTTTTATGGTTTTACCCTATTTCGGGGGTGCTGAATCCGAATCTGGATGATGCAACTCTTGCATCCTTGAGGATTTAGAGATATTCAAGATGGCCGCCAAAATGGCCGCCCGAACTGGAAATTCCCACGTATTTCCTTCTAAATGGTGAGATATGGAAAACAATTCATGGTTTTGCCCTATTTCGAGGGTGCTGAATCCGAATCTGGATGATGCAACTCTTGCATCCTTGAGGGTTTTGAGATATTCAAGATGGCCGCCAAAATGGCCGCCAAAACCGAAAATTCCCACGTATTTCCTTCTAAATGGTGTGAAATTGAAAACAATTGATAATTCTATCCTATTTGGAAGGTGCTGAATCCGAATATGGATGATGCAACTCATGCATCCATGAAGTTTTTGAGATATTCAAGATGGCCGCCAAAATGGCCGCGCCAATTAAAACCGGTAATTCCCATGTATTTCCTTCTAAATGGTGAGAAATTGAAAACAATTGATGGTTTTACCCTATTTCGAGGGTGCTGAATCGAAACTGGATGATGCAACTCTTGCATCCATGAAGTTTTTGAGATATTCAAGATGGCCGCCAAAATGGCCGCCAATTAAAACCGGAAATTCCCACGTATTTCCTTCTAAATGGTGAGATATGGAAAACAATTGATGGTTTTGCCCTATTTCGAGGGTGCTGAATCCGAATCTGGATGATGCAACTCTTGCATCCATGAAGTTTTCGAGATATTCAAGATGGCCGCCAAAATGGCCGCCAATCAAAACCGGAATCCTCCCACGTATTTCCTTCTAATGGTGAGATATGGAAAACAATTGATGGTTTTACCCTATTTCGAGGGTGCTGAATCCGAATCTGGATGATGCAACTCTTGCTTCCTTGAGGATTTTGAGATATTCAATATGGCCGCCAAAATGGCCGCCAAAATGGCCGCCAAAACCGAAAATTCCCTCGTATTTCCTTCTAAATGGTGAGATATTGAAAACAATCGATGGTTTTGCCCTATTTCGAGGGTGCTGAATGAGAATCTGGATGATGCAACTTCTGCATTGTTGAAGATTTTGAGATATTCAATATGCCGCCAGAATGGCCACCCAAAACGGAAGTTCCCATATATTGAAAGCCATTGGTGGTTTTTATCTTATTTTGAGTGTGCTGAATCCGAAGCTCAGGATACAACTCTTGCATCCTTAAGGGTTTTGAGATGATAAAGATGGTCGCCAAAAATGACCGCCAAAACGGAAATTCATATGTAGACCCCCTATTTCCTTCTAAATGGTGTAAAATATAAAACAGTTGGTGGTTTTACACTATTTTGAGTTTGCTGAATTTGAAGCTCCAGGATACAGCTCTTGCTTCCTTGAGGGTTTTGAGATAATAAAGATCATGGCCGCCAGAATGGCCCCTAAATTGCCGTTAAAAACGAAATTTTCCATGTAAGCCCTCTGTTACCTTCTAAATGGTGTAAAATTGAAAACAATTGGCGGTTTTACTCTATTTCGAGGGTGCTGAGTCTGAACCTGGTTGATGCAACTTTCGTATTCATTTTAAGGGTTTTTGAGATGTCCAAGATGACCGCCAATATAACTGTCAAAAATTGGAAAATTTTATACCCTATTCAGCACCCTCGAAACTTGGTTGTTGAAATTCATCCATTCTTTAGGGTTTTTAGACGACCAAGATGACAGTCAAAGTAAGTGGCAGAATTCCAATGTTAATATATTTTTTCTTAATGGTAAAAGTTTTACAATAAATTGATGGTCTTACCCTATTACGAGGGTGCTGAAGGTCTTTGAAGGTTTTGGGACATCGAAAATGTCCTGTATGAACGGAAACTCCTTAACATTTTCTTATACTTAAATTATTACCTTCCATGTTGTTGTTTGTTTTTTTACTCAATTTTTTTTCGCGTTACCTGTGATATGACCGTCCCCTCGTGTGTGTTTGTAATATATTATATATACGTATACATATTATACATATACACATATATAATGTTACATCATAATTGAAAAAAAAATTGAAGCATAACTATAAAAATGTCCCACTCGTGTCTTCAACAATGTCATCAAGACCATCAATATAAACCAAATAACCAATTTGAGTGTTCATGGATGAAGAGATTAAAACTGCTCATGGATTAAGACAGGTAATATTGGGTAATTTCAGTACACTTCTCTACATCACTATCACAATATGATATGTTTTCCATATCTCACCATTAAGAAGGAAATACGTGGGAAATTCCGGTTTTATTTGGCGGCTATTTTGGCGGTCATCTTGAATATCTCAAAAACTTCATGGATGCAAGA